>NW_020897694.1:22579137-22742016 GCF_003984885.1 Neopelma chrysocephalum | reverse complement strand
TGGAAACCTTTAGCTGTTATGTTTAGTGAATATAATGGAATAAATAACCTCATTTCCAATTTGGTATTGTTTTCCATCAGTTTTTCACAGCTGAAATATTTCTATTCATTAAAGAACTAGAGCTTCAGATTTTTTTTTTACTATAGTTAATTCTTGGTTTCTGACATGTTACTTGCCAGTAAGATCCAGGGATACTCCCCTTTCTGTCCTTGGAGACCTTTATCTCTTTCCTCCCTGCCCCCATTGCTAATTATTGTAACTAGAACTTGTTAAAAAAACAATAATTTGTTGTTCTCCATTGTCCTTAATAAATTAGAGCTAAGTACACTTAATTGGTCTTGTGGAGCATGTCCTATTGATACCACAAAGATCTTTAGATTGTTTTTAAACTTTCTATACTTATATATATATATATATAATATTTATATATATATTTATATATATTTTTATATATGTGTGTGTTTGTGTGTATTTACATATACATAAGCCTTTTGATCCTCTTAAACCTAAAGGTATTAACAGTCTTAGCCTTAGTTAGCTGGTTAGCTAACTACCTTAGTTATCCTCTCAAGCCAAACTAAGTAAACAGAAAAGAAGACTGTTGTCTTAATTTCATAACCGAACCCTCAAAACCAAACAATTTTATAACCTATAAACTAAAGGATGTGGTGAGAGGCATGTCAATCACAGCCAGCAGATCACTGTTACTACCGGATCTGATTACTGCTTGCTGTTGTCTCCAGGACAGGGGGTTTCAGTTCAGCTATATTACATACAAGTTACATTTCACTGAATCAGAAGGAAACTGTTTAGAAATTCTGGATAGATATTTAAGCATTGAATAAAAATTTAATACAGTAGTAGAGATGAAGAGGACAGTCTGGGCTTTTTAACTTGATGGTGAGCATAGCATGGAAGCAACTATTGTTTGATTTTTAATGCTGAAGGAACTGAGGCATGGACTTTCCAGAGGCATTCTTAGAGCAGCTGCCTGGATACTAAAGAATCATTATTCTATTTTCCTGTTTTATGAAGATATTATTTTACTACTGTAATGTTCCAAACCACTGCTGGTGTATATATATGGACCTTTGACTACTCTAAAGTAAATGAATACGTTATATCAGCTACAGGCTAGTTATCTACAATATATGTCCTATAGACAAGCAAGAGTAATTTATATTTCAAAGTCTTGAAAGGTGGGAGAACATCATAAGTCTAATTTATAAAAAAAAATAGAGAAAGAAGTTTAGGATTTTTTTTCATAAATAAGCTAGTTAACAACAATGATCCGGGGTCTGTGGGTGGTATCCAGTACTGCAGTCCTGTTGCACTCCATGTTGTATGTTCAAAATTAGACAATGGTGAAGAAATATGAACTTTCTACAGATATATTAGGCAAAAAGAAATCATAAAATCCTATTAATAATAATAATAAAAAACAAACCTAAAATTATGTATTGTCACTCTTTGAATAAGCACTTTAAGTTTTTTCTTGTTGAAATAATATTTTTCTGTACATTTAAAAAATTTAATTTTAAAAATACCCTAAAAGTGAAAGATTTCACTATTATTTTGCCAAAGAAAAATTAATAAAAATTAACAAAAATTAATCAGTAAAATTTAGAAATTATTTTTAATTTTTTCCCTTCTGTTGACAGGTCCTGAATGGTACATAGAACAATGCATTCACAACAAATCAAAAGAACAGTCACTTGTACTTGTCTCAAGAGTGGACCCTCCACATATCTAACAGCTTTTAAGAACTGTGTGGTTTATTAACTGTGCATAAAATGAAGCAAGACTGCACAAGTTTGTTCTGCATTGGTCATGTCTTTAAATAATCAGTATCTTATACATCCTGTATATTTAGTTAATAGGAAAGGAAGCAACAGCGTATTTAGTTTATCAATGTAAAATTAACTAGTGCAGCTTGGATAATGGGCAGTCTAGATGAATATAGCATTTACTTTAACTAAATTAATGAATGTTTTTCAACAGCGTATGAGAATACTGTGAATTACTGGTCTCAGTTAACAAAAACAAGCTGAATTTATTAAAAACAAGTACAACTACATGTAAAAGCACTAAGAAAGTGGCATATGACGCTGGATTTTTTTGACTACTTTGTGTTGTCTGTGTACATACTGTTATTTATAGAGAGACACACACATATATATTTATATATAACTACACATGTCATCAGTAGAAGCCTGATGACAGCAATTTAAAGACCTCATTGACGTAGGCTATTCACAGTAATTTCATTTACTTTACTAGAATCCATGATTTTCAAATCACATTTAAAGTAGAGATGTAGTCATAATTCCCAGTACCACACGAGATGAGAAGGTATTCTTTCTCCCATCCTACAGAATAAAAATGAGCCTTTCTTTGTGTATACATGTATGATATATGCAAAGATACAGGAAATAATTGACACAGAAAGAGACACATCAGGATAGTCTTAATCACAATTTTATCCATAGGGCAATTCCAACTCCCAGATAAGGGAAGAATTTAATTTTTCATCATTGACAGTCGGATTAAATGATTATATGTCTCCACACTACAATTTTCTGTACTGATGTAACAATTTTGAGTGACTTGAATACTATTCTTTTTATATATTCAGTATTGACTTCTAGATATTCTGTTAAATAACTATATCTTTTAATCTGACTGGTTTTGTCCCAGTTTTTGTGAACTTCCTTGTCCTTCAACAACAATGCCAAGTTGTGGAAGAGAGGAAAAATATATTTTAAGTAATAATATGAAGTAAAAATAAACCAAAATTAAATAGTATAATGAGAACTTTCAGACAGGTACAGTCAAAAACCTGTGCACTTCAGAGGAACTCCATTGGGAGAATGGTATTTGAAAAGCAGGCTAATACCTTAATGTGAAGGGTTTCACTGACTCTCATAGTAATCTATTAACTCTGTTAATATTTCATTAGGAATCTCTTACAATAACCACTATGTCCACAGCAGGCTGAACTTCCAAGAGCATGTTTAATCCTCATGATTGCAGTATGAATTGGTACTTTAGCTCCAGCCCCAAGACTGCTCTGGTTTAACAGCATGTGAAAATATATGTATATGTTCCCATGGGCACAGTCTTTGGTGCACTGCTATCTAAATAGTTGGAGGTCCAGATGAACTTCTCCAGAGCATCACTGCATAATTCTACATAGTGTAGGCACAAATGTGGGGCCCATGGCCAGATTCCTGTTCATTACTGGACCTTGGAAACTGAATGAACTGTAAGTCTTATGCTCTTTGGCTTAACTGATCTGTAAAAATAGGGAATGAAGAACAAGAAAATCAATTAAAGACAAGAAATGGCTTTTTCAAAGGACAGGCAGGACAACTATTTTAAGTTCTCAGAATTGAATGACAATGCTTGTTTAAAGGATAAAACAGGCTCATCTTCTGTCAGATTTTCCTATGATAGATAATATAAAAACATCAGTTGTGCTCAGGGAAATAAAGGTGTTTATTGTTATGAAATTTTCTTCCAGTAAGGAAATGGTCTTGTCACTTGGTATAGTAAAGGCATTTTAGCTGGTTCCATAGCTGACAAGATGGAGAACTTGTCCTTACAGAATTTCTGAAGCCCAGGGTGTCACAAGAAATGTAATATTATCTGTAGGTAGATTATGAAAGTGTGTTGCATTGCAGTTTTCTTGCTGAAAATGGAAAATCAATGCATCATCATATGCAAGATGCATGCATTACATCAAGACTCAAACAAAAACTTGCTGATTATCATCTTTCTTCATCACTTGCTAATTATCTTCTTTTTTCTTTCACTGCCAAACTGCTGCTTCTAAACACAGCTTCTGTCTTCTACTCCATTTTTCACAGTTCTCAGTTGTAGAGCAATAGAACAAGAGGCACTGAAGTCTGAAACAACATCATGAAAGTACTTTTCATGGACATGCTGAAGAGGAAAGCTGAACATGTGAAGGTGAATATAAAAAGTTAAATATGTCCCTGCTCTCTCATTTCTAACTTAAGTATTCTTAAAAGAGTAGTTCAGACTAATTTTTAACTGGTTTTTTATAAACTGAATTTTAAATAATTATTTGTTGTAAATACTTTTTTACTTTCCACTACTGCAGGAGTTTTAGTGTTTAGAAGGGAGATTTTTTTGAAGAGTAGTTTTTATTTGAGTTAAAGGATCTACAAGATTGTCTGAAAACTCAAATGTTTTCAGATCTTTTGATGTTGAATCAAAACCAATATCAAAATAGACTAGAGCTAGAACATTGGCAAGGAAACAGTTTAATTCTGTAACCAAGACTAAGCATTGCTAAGTAAAAAATAAAATAAACCCTAAAAAGTAAATGAGCTTATGCTATAACTATGCAACTATTAGTTTTGAGGCTGTAGTTTCCAGTATTATTATTATTATTATTTATTGTTTCAACACTGATAGCAGTAAATTATCCTTTTCTCCTTGTGGATCTGTGTCTCAATCCACTCCAATCTACAATTCAGGAGACTATTCTGTGCAACTACATCCTTCCTCAGAAGGTATAAACATTTACATGGCATCATAAAGACAGCTCCAGCATGAATGGGCTAGGAGAAACATCCTGAAGTCAGCACATATGCCTAGAGTCAGAGGCCATTGCCTCCTCTGCAGGTACAGGGACCTGTAGGATGGAGACAAAACCCTCACAGCAGCATATGAAAGAAGTCGGGGGAAAACAGAGACAGAAGAGGTAAGGCGTCCCTTTAGATGGTGTCCGTTTTAGGCACACATGCACGTCACCATAGCAAATGACTAATTCTAAATAAAAGATGAAGACACTAAGTGAGAGTTAAACAATGTCAAAAACAAACTCCTAGTGACTTTTCTTCTTTCCACTGTTGTTCCACAGAAGTGTTAAAGAATACTAAGTAAGACAAGGTTTTTTCCTAAAAAGTACCTCTATATAATTTTTAGTCAATCACTTTTCCTTTTAATGTAATCATTAAGCAAAAATTAGATCAGCTATTTTATTGTATGCTGGCTGAATTTCATAGAGATATATTTCATACAGATATATTTCATATGTGTTGCAAAATAGATAAGTTTTAAATGCATGGCTCTAGACAGATATTGTAAAGAGACAAAAAGATGGAAAATCATGATGTTAAAAGATGTTGAATGCAGTCTTATGCACAGAATAACTTGTTAATTCCTGTTTTAATCAAGTTATTTGAGGGTGCAGCTAAGTGCCATTTTTTATTTGCACCTGAAGTGTTAGGATACTTATGTCCAGAATAGGTCAGCATCAAAGCTGTGAACATTAGTTGGCCCAAGTAACTGAAGTTATTTTCTTTTGCATAAAAGGACATGATCACTATTATATTTGAATTAAAATGAAAAAAGCAACGTGTGCTCACACATCCATGGCCATGCATAAGCAAGTATGAAGCCAGGGTATATTTGCACGGCTCTGAAAACAACTGTGAGGGAGGCAGTGGAAGCATTTTGCCTGAAGGAAGCCAAGAGAGAGATAGGGAGAGCTCCTTTTAGGCTCAGAGCTGACTGAAAACCAGACTTGGATTTATGAATAAAGAGGTGGCCTCCTCTTTTTTATTCTCTTTGAAGAAAGGAGACTCTGTTATCTCCCTTTGCAAATAAGCAGAGTTTTACTAAAGAGATACTTGAAATAAGACTGTTCTATTCCTCCTTTTTTTTTTGTTTTCTTGTTGGTTTTTTTGTTCTGTTTGGAACAGCCTGGCAAGATGATTAATATTCGTTCATTCCCAGCAGCAGCAACTGCTTACCTGGGAAGTTATCTTTGTAAGAAGCTTTTCATATCTTGAGGTTATCCACTCACATTTGAGTTAAGATGCAAAGGAGCACTTTTCAGGAATATGACTTGAAAATAATTTGTACTAAACAATATGTGCTTAATCATTACACTTTGAATCAAAGCATATTCTTTCATGTTATGGAAGAATGTCCAATTCCTTTGAATAAACAACCTTTTGTCTTTGTACCTCTTTCTTTTCCACTCTTTTACAGATCCCACATCATGCTTCTTTGAAGAGATATGCATTATTGTTTTGGAGGAAATAGGCCTGTCAGCCCAGTTTGTGCCATGGTCTTGTAAAGATTTACATGGGAAGATGCTGCACAGTAGAAGACTGCTATCTCTGTTGGGCCATGCAAGGGATATTAGTCATGGCCTTGGGAGGAGAGATTGTTGATTCCTATGTGCCCTCAGAAGATGAGAAGGTCAGAGATAAAATTGTGTACTAGAATGAAGAATGTGTACAAACATGTAAACTAAGTGTATTCACTTAAAAAATCACATAAAAATGTGTTTTCTTGAAGGCATGGCTACTTGTAGGTGATGTAGTAGTTTGTCTCCTCTGCTTGTATGTTTAGAGGCATATAGACATCACCCAAAACTGTTCTCCCTGGGAGAAAGAATAAAAATAATCATGGCTACTCTCTTAGCTGGAAAAAAACAAACAGCAAAGCATTTTTTCCTATTCCTATATCAATTTTTAAAATCTTAATCAGAATTAAAAAATCTTGAAAAGAAAACACACTCTGAACTTAAAAAAGATCAAGTAAAACCTGACAGATCATTAATGACAAAGGGTTTTAATCCACTTCTAGAAATGCAGCTTGGCTGAAGAAAGCGTAGCACAAGGTATATGAAGATTTTTAGGTGGTGCCCTGTATTACTAAGAGGAGATTCCCCATGTGGATAGAGGTCCTCAGCTGAGGCTGGTAGGACAATTCTTTTCTGCTTAAACAAACATGATCAGGCTCCTTCCTCTCTTACTGATAATGCTATAAAGTTCTGCTGTTGGTGGAGCTAAACAATTTCAAAATAGACAACAGAAAACATCTATGGCCATAAATATTATTACTTTCCCAAACCAAGCAATAAGATATATTTGCTTTTATACATTCAGTATACACTAAAATGTTTAACAACGCAGAAAAAAATTGAGAAAAGACAGTGGAAACATGAAATCATGTACAGCAGACAAACTGAAATCTGTTTTACACATTATTATGCTTCTCTGTTTAAATCAGGCCTGCTATTAGCTACCACAGTGTTAAGTGCTTTAGATAATGTACTTTTCAAGGAAATTAAAAAAAAAAAAAGCCTGAGAGTGTGTAGGTAGCTTCCATTAGCAATAATTGGAGATTGGGCACAGTTGCAACTTACAAAATCCTCAGTTTAAAACCTGTTTATCAGATAATGGTTGCAGGACAGGAGTGGGAGCATGAGAGCACTGAATTTGAATTAACACAACATCTTTTCAGACCCACGGTCTTTGCAAGGAGCTAATTTATTAATCCTTTTCTTTTTTAAGTTCAGAGTGTGTTTTCTTTTCAAAATTTTTAAATTCTGAATAAGATTTTAAAAATTGATATAGGAATAGGAAGAAAATGTTTTGCTCTTTGTTTTTTTTCCAGCTAAGAGAGTAGCCATGGTTATTTTTATTCTTTCAGTGTCACTTAAGGCCAGTCTTTCTACACATGAGATTGAAAGCCCTTAACGAAATGCTGAAAGTACATTTAGTTATTTTAAGGGTAAGACTGACTATGTTGTGTGGATGTAGTACAGACTGTGTCTTTTGCACAGGATTTGTGAAGTGGACACATGCCAGAAATCCAACAGATGTAATAAATTGTCTTGGGAAGTTACTCTGTTAAATAATTGACAGTAACCTGAGGCTGAGTATTCATAAATTTGTTCAGCTTAAGTGAATGTCTTAAAAAGTCGTTTACATTTGGGAATTTGAACAATATTTTATGTAACAATGAAACTTCCTTCTAAGCCTGGAAAGGATGATACAAACCAGAGCCTCCTGAGGCTGCCACCTAGCGGGACAGAGGGAAAACACACGGAATCGCACAGAGGGCAATCCATTGCATCAGTGCTGCAACTTCAGTTTTATTGTTTCAAGACAGTTTAGGTGGATTCCTCCGCCTGCATTAAATTTAGTAATATATTCTCGATTATCACTGATGAAAAATCTATTTGATTAGATTAGATCAAGACTCTAGATTTTTTAAGAAGTATTTGCAAATACAATTTTTTCTTAGTATTTATAAATGCCAGTACAAGATCACATTTTCTAGAATTGTTGAGTTATGCATGAAGACAAATGTATTCAGCACATCTGAAATCATCCTTGGCAGTTATAACTACGATTCAGGCACTACCTGCACAAAATCTCAGCTGTGGGATCTCAGGGTCAGGTTGAGATAGTAATAGAGAGATTAGTTTTGATAGACAACTGAACAGTACTCACAACTAAGTGATTTAGAGAGATATTAACTTTCTAGTAACCATGTGGAGAATAAATATGACTAGGACTACTGGATAGATTTGATTATTTGCATGTGATAAAAGAATCCAGGAAGTGGAATAGACAGAACATTAAAAATTTGGTTAAAGAAAACACCATGAGACAGAGTATTCCAGGATTCAGTTTAAATGGAATTGGAAAAAAAAAAAAGTTGGAGTTAAATTTTAAGTTATTTAGCAATTAAAACGCCTTTAATTATCAGAATAAGTGAAAATCATCAAAAAAGAGGGTTTTAATACTTTCTTAACATTATAGCAGCTTAGAATTTGCAAATCTTCCATCCTCTTTTTCATGTTTTTCTGACTTGTCAGTTTTTCTAACTCACAATTTTTAACAAAGCATAATTTAGAGATTCTTTTAAAAAGCAAAATTATAGTCAATATTTATTTAGAGTACAACTGAAAAAACAAAACAGAGGCATGATTTTGATGTGCAGAGATTTGTCAATGTACAAATCCATTTTCAAAGAAGTGGCCATAATGCATCATGCAGAAAATAATGGACCAAATAGTTGACTTAATGTCAGAACTCATGTTGGCAGCATGAAACAAACTGTTAATTATCTTGCAGATATGTATAATGTGAATTTCTCGTGAAACTCAACATCATGGTGATAGAATTTGGTCCACATGCTTATTATCTCTGCATGAAGACTGTACAGAGATCAAAAAGGATACACAGTTTGACGTTTGTCACTTGGCTTCCACTGTACTTAATTGTAGTTACTTGTCTCTATGGTTGTGAAGGTCATAGAAAAATTTCCACAATATCCTAGTGTTCTCACAACTTTCTGACACATTTCCCTTTGGAGCTAAAGTGTTCCATGCTTGATCTCTGTACCAAGAACAAAGACCCTGTGGTTGGTTTAAAATCCTGAGAGAATTAAAAGTAATACCTATCCCTTTTAAACTGCCCTTTTTTAACTGCAGACCAGGGAAGTTACACTACTGAGAGCTGCTGAAAAAACGGTCACGGCTTCCACGGAGTATATGACATAAGACAAACCGTGGAGTTCTTACAAATTTGGCAATGTCTGCTTTAAGCCGGCACTTTGTCCTAACAGTCCTAACTGAATTGTGTTTTACTCTTGAGTCTTCACTTAATAAAACACCCAGTCAAAATGAAAAGATACATATTTTTCCATTGGTGCCTGAAATATTAATGGGGTTCATCTACCGATTCATTTTCACGTTTTATTTGACAGGACTTTAAAATCACATTTTCATGAGTGAAAGGATGGTATAATAATTTATTACTATTGTTTGAATTGATTGAGATGTAGATGATTATTTTCAAACTGTTCAAAGTTGGAAATAAGAACTGAAAAGAAGCTGAGAAAAGCAAGTATTTTCTCTTTTCCCAACCAAGTACCAAATAAGTCCACCTAAGATGCTTATAATCATGGAAACTCATGGCCCATACTTTTTGATCTGCTATATCATTAACTCCTATTTGTTCTGGCTGCGAAATTTTTAGGCAGGGTAACCTGGACAAGAGAGATCAAAGAGGAATTTGCCTAGAATTTAGCCTGATCTCCCATGAAATATGACTGTAACTGACTAGCTGACCTGATCCACATTTTATTTTGTTTTCTTCCCTCTCTTTTTTTTTTTTTTAATCATTGACTTACCATTTAGACTTGGAACAATCATGCAAAAGCAATAGAATAATGATAGAAGTTAGAAAACACATTACATTTGACATCAATGACAGTTTTATTCATTAACATAACACCCAATCTTAAAGAAGATGTGGGAAAACTTCCAGGATTCAAGACATTATCAATAGCTTTAATAGTCAGTTCAGAACACTGAAACATAAGCTCCCAATTTTTTTCTTTTTTTCCTCATATACAGAATCTTGAATAATTTACTCTTTAATAATTTAATTGCAAGATTAAGGATTTTTTTCCCCTAAATTTCTTCTCATTAATTAGAAAATACTTTACAGTGAAGAAAATGCCCACACTCTAAATGTTATTTTTCTTAAAAATCTCAAAAAAACCCACCAACCTCTTAGATCAGCAAGAAATCTGGAGAAATGTGCATGTAAATGCATTTGGGTTGGTATCAGAAGCACAGCTGGTCTTTAGATTCTTTGGAGCTAAGGAGCTGGTGATTTTAGGAAATATAAAAATGGCATAACTAATCCTATATGATCCATTCTTCTCTCCCACAAGTGTTCTTTTTAAAGATCCTACAGCATTCATATCATGAAATGCAAGGAATAAAATTGTTGGCTTTTTTTTTTTTTTAATATGTGAGGCCATTGTTCACTAGACAACTTAGGAAAGAGAAGACAATTGAGTATTTTCATTTATGACTTTCATATATTAGATCAACTCCTTGGCTGACATAAACAAGCACTCTGTTACTGATACCAGTCACTTTGCGCATGGAGATATACTGCTGTGCAGCAGTACAACAGTATCTCCCATGAACATATTTTATTTTGATGGCTGAAGTCTTATTCTCAGTATTTCATAAACTAATTTTCTCAAAAATTATGAAAAACTTGATGCTGAAGTTTTTTTTTTTCAGTTTCAGATGTCATATACTACTTGGATGCATGTCATATTTTGTAACTGCTTAAAGTAGTATATCTTAGTTCACTTAATTCAATAAAAGGCAATCAGTTCTTTGAAATTCAAGGAATATGATTTTAAGGACAGCTGCCTTATTTATTACTTTATGGAATTTTATTCAGTTAAAAATATCAGAGGTAATTTGGGTAGTCACTGTATTCACAAAACCATGACTTTTCTTTCTAAGCTTCACTGGACACTACAAGAAATTAACTTAGGAAAATAAATTACCTAAGGAAAACTCATGTGCTACTCAAAATAGAAAATAAAGTGCCAGAAAAACTGACTTTGTAGCTCCTAAAAATTCTTGAAACAGATAATGAAGAGATACCCACTTAATCACTTTTAACTACTAGAGTACTTGTTTATGCTCATTTCACATAGATAATTGTGATTATTTTGTTTTTTATTGAATTCAGAAAAAAAATCCAATGTAAAATGAGAGTTCTAGTGACCTACATTCTATATGCTATACAACGGAACAATTAATAGTTATTGATAAATCCTAGAATATTAATGGACTATATTTTTCAGTGTAATTTTATTATTCACCTTAGATTTGATTAAACAACAGTTAATAGCAAAAGAAAGTTGTCATTTGTATGCTTGTCTGTCAACCCACAGTCATTAGCATTGTTTTTTACACACTGCTTTTCTGCTGCGCCTTTTGCAACCAGACTTGCCTTTCTCGTATTGGCCTTTTTAGCCACCAACATGCTTGCAACAAACGTGGGTAGAGCCCTTCCAAAATCTTCGTTCGCAAAGCCTAGCCATGATGATGATGATGATGATTACACACTGCTAACAAAAGGAGGTCAAAATAATTTGTGATCACAGCTACAAGCACAAAAAAATGTTCATCCCTTTGCAATCTGTGCATAAAAGAAGGAAAATATCAAAAGCATAGTCTGTATGTAATGGACTTTCAAGGACAGAATGTTTCTATAAATGAAGTTAATTGAGCAGTATTCATTCTTGCTCATCATAGTGTTTTGCAGCATTTCAGAGCCCGGTACAGTGAATGGTGAAGGCCGTTGATTTTTTATGATACTTCAGAATGCCAAGTGGTAAACAAAAATTATAAAAGGCATAATATGGTCCCAAAGTGCATGCATAGCTACATTCACTGCTTTGGATTTGCTGATTCACAGAAACTGATTCCAGTTGTATTCTCATGATGATATCTTATGATGATGATAAAAGGACTCCCTAAATAATTCCAGTCCTTGCATTCATTCTGGATCTAATTTTTTATTCTGTGAGAATTGCAGATAACATGTACAGTTCTTACTAAAATATGCATTAAATAAATGGCTCAAACTGCAGCTGTTCTGAGTTCTTTCTGCATCTCTGTCACGGAGTGGCTTTCATTTTCTCCTGAGTCTGTTGTATCTGGGGAGTGCAGTACCCCTTACAGCCTCTGTTTTAACATGTGTATATTAGAAACACAGAGTGAAATTCATCTCGCTTTTTTAAAAGTCCATTTCTCAGCTAATCATTCAGTATGCACTTCTGGGATGCCATTTAACTCCTGTTGCAGCACAAATTTGAGATAAGGCAGATAAACCGTGCCTGTAAGTCCCATTTTTTTTGTTGACTGTGAAGTGAGCCTTAGGTGACTAGCTGAGAGATCTGCAACATAAATGTGTGACATTAGTTGATAAAATTAGACATTTATATTGTGATTCAGCTCATGGTGGACACAGCTGAAGAGGGAAAGCCCCAAGATCCTAGTAGTACAATCTAAGAAATAGCTTTATAGAAAAGCTGCAAATAGTTTTAAAGTGATGCCTGTTGGAATGATCACTCAGGGATCATTTTGACAGACCAAAATCACTATCCTTTTACTTCCTCTTCTCTCCATGAATTCTGTCTTCAGTGGAAGACAAAGTAGAATGGACAGTGTATGTCTGGTTTTAATCACAAGAAATGATACTCACTTAAGTTCTCATTGTTCACTTTTTTCCCAGTAAGAGAAGTAAAGGGCCATGTATTATATCCTTCCTCAGCCTTTGTTTCACTAAACTAGGCAAGCCTGGTCTTTGGGGCTTCTTTTCTTTTCTTCTTAAGCCCATGTGATATCCTCTTTATCTATTTCAAATTTTGTTCATCTTTTTTCAACAGTTTCATCAGAATTATGTACAGTTCCTCAAATTCTCAGCAGGATAGCAGAACTAATAATTTCTTAGTTGGAAAGGATTGCATTTGTTTTGGCTATACTACACTGGCAACTCATAGGATCCAGGGAAACAAAATTGTTTGTTATCCTCTGTCATTTTAATGTTGCTAAATTTTCAGTTCACAATATCAGTTTTCTTTTATAAGTCTCTAAATGCACGATCTAACATTTCTTACTTCTGTGCTTCCCCTTTCACTAGCCCACCCTTTGATACTGATAATTGAATACCCTCAGCCTTTAAAACATGTTCAAAATCCATCTACAGCTCACAGCTTTTAGTGTGATGCTCCTACAGTCAGAATGTTAAATAAAATCAGTTTCAAGAATGATCTGGAATAACCTGTTTTTTGCTTCTTTTCAATCTCGATGGTGAAACTTCACATTCTGCATAACCTGTTGCCCCCTTTACTTTGTCTGGACCCTCAGTTCATGAGGAAGTAATTTATTAAGTTCAACTAATTTACTAATTCATCTACTAATCTCAGTATCCTCATTTAAATGATAAACTTCTCAATATTGCGTCACATCAAATGTTTGACTAGATTTTACATGGTTGAGATATTTTTCATCCCTTTCATCCCGTCCTCTGTCTGATCCTGTAACAATTTTTCTCTTTTGTCAGCTGATTCTCATCGCTGTGAATAAAATGGTAGAGTTAAGTATAGATAAAGTCATTTTCCCATTCCCTTTTCTGTGAACTGCTCCTAATGCTAGTTTTATTTTGATGGTTGTCAGGGAGGAAGGAATAAAACAACATATCTGAATAAAAGCCTAGTTATTAAATGCACTGAATTATTTTACCCCTTTTATTTTGTAGGAGCCACTTAGCACAGTGATAATGATTCACAGTATTGTGACTAGGTGTAAAAGAACCTAAAATAGTTAGGCTTATACCTAAGTTAATGCATAGTGTAATTCTATAAAACCATTCCATTTACTCTACAGAAGTATATGAGAGCAAGGCTTTTCATTCTAGGTCTATGAATTAGGGAAGATGACTTTTTGGTGACAAGCACCTGCACTGGCAATATCTATGTTGTTTACTAATACAGCACTTGGAGTAAAGACTGAATTTCTAGGGAAGTCATCATGGAAATATGGAAGAGCAATAATGTTCTTAGCGATGAGTAGGTTTTGGAATGAACAAATGATACTCTCTTGAGGCAGATAATGGGTAGATTCTGCTCTGGGTTTCATATTCATTCAGAGATGTAATTTTTTTATTATCTTTCAGCCAGTTCATGCCCAAGAAGTCTAGCACTTCTGTCCCTCCTCAGTCCTCCAAACTATCTGTCTGCCACTCCATGCACTGATGTAAAACACTTGCAAGCAGTGGAGGACTGGTTGGTAGGCAAATGCTCTTAATATATGACACAGTATCTTAGTGGTGAAAAAAAAGGATTCTGTTAGAGGAAGGCTTTTCAAGTTTTAGGGCTCAGTCCTCTTAAAGCTAATATTTGACTCCCTACTATCAGTGGAGGAAAGTGGTTACCATTAAAAGACATCTGAGAGTATTCTAACTATGATTGTAGACAAAAATGAAGTTATCCTGGGAGAAAAGAAATAAGATTCATGTATTGTTAACACAGATTTCTTACCCTGAAAATGTTGGAACACTCATGCTTTAGATTTATTCTGAAATAAAATTATATCTTTGCAATTGTTTTATAGCTTTTGAGATAGGTCTGATCTTGATCCACTGAAATCAGTGGTACTTATCTGTCTGTAAATTTATTTCTTTTCACAGATTATTAAAAAAAAAATCCTTTTTTGTATAACCTGATGGTGAGAAAGATATTCGAGAAAATGAAATATATACAAAATTTTTGGACAAACATATTCTTATTTCTGTTAAATAACAAAATTGTTGATTTATTTTATTTTTGTTTTATCTTATTATTCCTTCATGGGACAAAACCCCAAAAATATTTCTAGTAACTGCACTGTTGGGTACAAAATGTAAATTCATCACATGAAACCAGAATATAATGTTAAATGACAGTTTTGGAGCTATCCCCTTACACACTTCGCTGAATGTCTGCTCTGAAGTAATTGAGTCTATAAAGCTAAATAGGTCTTCAGTAGGTCAAGGAGTTTTAATTTCTTTAATGGACGCTAGATGGCAGCATTAATCAAGATACTGCATTACTTTAGAATGTTTCACTAAGGGCAAGAGACCCTCAGAGAATTGTGTGAAACATTTATTTATAGGTTTTATTTTCCTATTTTGAGGGAGAATTCAGATTAAATATTTATTTCAAGTGTATGAAAGTTCCTGGGCTTATGACTTCATAAAATAGTATCTGTTTGTGTGACTGGTACAGGAAAAGGCAAATAGTGCTTTCACAATGAAGATTAATTAAAAACCCATGAGAGCATAGGAGAGGGAAATGAAGAAGGTCTTGATATAGAACTAGTATAGGTGGAAGGAATAAAGGATGCAAAAATTTTAAAAGAAGGAGTAAAGGTTGGAGAGATCACAGGGAGTGCCAGAAAAAAAAAAGTGGAGATTAGTGGAAAAGCATGAGGGATCGTAAGATTTTGAGTAAACAATCTGGGCATCAAAACAACAGATTTCACTTCTTACATATCAGAATTAGTGACGTACTGATTCTTTAACTGACTCACCTACAGTGACTTACTGCTATTTAAAAAGAAATATTATTAGCCTTTTTGAATTCAAGCTTTATATTTTTTCTATAATAGACAGGAATGAAATCATAAGCTATGTAGTTGTTGCCCAGTGCCTGGCTTTCCAAAATGCGTCATTACAGTTTATTTGCTTGACTCATAAGATGTGATGGTTGATGGTAACACGACTCACTCACCTGAGTCACTCCCAAATCTTAGCAACACTTGCTTCAGGAGAGCCTTTTACCTTGAAATCCATCTGCCTGCATACCTGTCACAGAACTGCTGGTCAGACTGTAATTCCCAACAGGATGCTAAAGCAGCCTGCCAAGCTATCAACCTCTGAGCAGCTGGAGTCTGATAAACCAATCAAAACTCCTTGAACTTCTCACTGCAAACTGGGGTGACCTCTGTCTTTGTGACCATAATTTCCTTGTTCAATGGAAGACAAACAAGAAATACTCTATTCAACCTAACAAGGCTCTTTAGCTTGTTTTTTTCTGCTCAGCAGAAAAATGAGTGGTGGTAATGAATCAAAATTTCATAATGGCGATGAAATTACCATGAAGATAGTGCACAACATGGTCACAAAGCCATAGACATAGAGAAGGTTTCGGTCACTTCTGGTCAAAGTGGGAATTAGTTTCAGGTGGGATTGAAAGCGATAGTGTCATGGGACATATCTGTGCATCCAAATCCTCAGAAAGGGTCTGGCAGCCTGTGCTGGCCAGCTCTTGATACAACTTGGGTCTGTGGCCTTGAACTCGGCTGCTGGTGAATGGTGGGAGGAGAAATGGTGGGAGAAGTTAGGGAGAAGTTGGGGTGAGCCCCCTTCCCACCCTTGGAAGCTGCTCAGGCCTGACTGGCCTCATTCCTGATGATCCTGAGCCTGACCCTATCTTGCTGACCTGATGTCCCAGCCTGGCCTCAGTCTGCCTCCATCCCTGGGGAGGTGCCGAATGCCTGGGGCTGGGCTGCCCCAGTGCCCCTGACTGCCCTGCTCCCAGAAGGGGGTGTAATGGCCCCTGGATGGCCAGCCCCTTACCTACTACCTGGTGGGGAGCCCCCAGCCAGAGGAAAACCTGGATAGGCAGCAGTGTTGGAGAAAATAATTTTGCAATCATACTTGAACACAAAAATGAGTCATCCATGCAGTCTGCCACAAAACACTTGATTCTCACTCTGAAGTGTATTAGCCACAACATTGCATGTGAACCATGGGGAGGAATTTATTGTCACATTCTGACCAGAATTGGAGAGACCTCACACAGAGTATTCATTCCACTTTGGGCTCCTGGTATTAAAGAAGACATGAATGGTTTAGACAGAATTCAAAGAACAGAAATAAAAAATACTAAAATATTTGGAAACCATGAACCAGGCAGAGGGAAAGCCTGTTCTGTGCTGTTTGATCTTTAAGATGATTAAGATGTAGTTCTTTGGAAATGATCACACGTGTATCTAACAGGCAAGTATAGAGAAAAAGTTTAAGACACTAGTTTAATCTGAAGGAAGAAACAGGTTTATTTTTAGTATGAGAAACATTAAGTCTGAGAATGGTGCAACACTGTAAGACTGTGGAATGTGCTTCACTGGATTTTTGTACTGTAAGTTTAGAGAATGGTCTGCCTCTGTAATTTCTGGTCTCTTAAAATATCTTCCAGACCTTCATTTCTATGGTGTGGCAGATATGAACTGCATCTAATTTTTTATTTTGTGTTAATATGTATATATTTTTTCTTATTTCTCCAACATTAGCGGCAGTTCTCCATTTTAAGGAAAGCAGAGCACTGCAGGTCCTTTAGCAGAAATGCTATGATGGAATTTTGCACTACAATGCATGTACAGCTCAAGTCCTCAAGAGCAAGGTTGTCCCTAATTAAAATGCATTAAATGCTGTAAAAGTTCCTCGAGATATTGCAACATAGGTGTCAGTAGCATCAAGTACACATCATTACTAGACATTCACTGCATTACTTGAACTGCATGGGTTATAGCTTGGAATTTTATTAATTAGAAGCTCAGAGATATTTTATAGGGTCTTGAAATGTGTATATTTGGTGAGCAGGCTAAAGACAGCTAGCTTATTTTGTGACTGGAGCTTGTGTTTATAGCTTTGTAAAACATGGTCTGTAGCTTTATTACAGCAATCATCCTTGTGGGTTTTTTTGTGACTACAGTTCTGGTTTTTATTTTTCCCCTGCAGAAAAAAAAGCAGTATGGTTTAAGAGTATGTTGTCATCCCTATAGATTTTTACAGAATTCTGTGACAGGAATGCTGGATTCTATAAGATGGTTTAAAGTTCCTTAGGAAGCTTCTTGTTCTATTTATTCTAAGCCGTCTTAGTGAAACTGAGACATATTCCTGCTGTAGAATTCTTGCTGTATATAAAGCTTTTTCAACATTAAATTCCATGAAGATGACTACAATGAAAATATGGCTGCAGAGCCAAAATCAACTTGAAGTAAAATCATGAAGTAAAACCACCCCTATATGTATTTTATTATTAAAGGAAGATAGAATAAGAAGCTAGCGATCAAAAGGAGCGGGGAAGAAGTAAGAGTTCTTCAGTTCTTGTGGTTCAGTTTTTACATTTAGTTAAGAATGGGATAAACTCTACTTTAGAGGTTTTTTTGCTTTTTCAGTATCATCTCTATCTTCCATTCTGACGTTTTATTTTTTTTTTGATGTCTAGATCAAAAAATATTTTTATTTATGGTTTCAAAAGATATTTTTATTTTTATGATTTCAATATTGAAGTGGTTGCAGTTTACTTTAAAAAAATAAATATCCCTGTGATTATTACACGGTGCAATCAACTTTAAATGTTATATATCAAAATAAGAACAGTGTCAAAACCTATAAAATTATATAAAAAATTTCATTTCTCTATATTATGAAAATGCAGGATCCTACTAATAAATATATTGTTAATGCTCCTAATACTGTTCAGGTATTTGCTCTGCCACAACACAGGAATGATGCTTAACTGATTTGTGTAAGTTGTTGTGCCAGCTAATCTCTCAAAAACCATTAGATGGCAATGTTCACATGGCAGTACCTTTGCAGCAATGCTGGAAACTTTAAGGCATTGTGCATTTCTATACATTCATTTATTTCTTATTTTAAGCATTACTGTTTTATCACTTTTCTATTTTTATTTTTTTTTAAATACAAGGCTAAAAGAAACTACACATAAAAAACCTCCCTGAAGTTCTCTTCCTGCAGTGTTATACACTGTGGGACTACTTCAGGGCTGCAGCTCAGTCTTTATTACTATAGTTTCCCCAATAAACCTTCATTTAAGTAATCTGGACAAGGCTAGGCAGAGCATCAAGTAGTGCGGATTTATGCTCACCTTAGCTGTGTAATGAGGCATGAGGCAAAAGCACATGAACACCTCATCTGTTTTAGTGTAATGCAAACAAAATAATCATTAAGAAAAGAGCTGGGATTTTAATTTTTAGATCTCATTGTGACTGAGCTTTAATATTCTTAGATTTTAAAAATATTTTGAAAATGTAGCATCAAATTGCTAGTAAACTAATTCTCATGTATCTCTGAAGTTCTTTGATTGCAATAATTTTCTTCTAATATGTTCATATTATTATTAATCCATCAAGGCTTTATTTTATATGTTAAAATAAAAAGGTTCTGTATCAGACTGGTATGTTGCTTCTTTCTGACTTAGACAGGCTGTAAGTCCAAAGATGTTATGACATTGATATCAGGATTCACACTGTCTTCACTACCAGGTTATTACAGTGGAACTTCTGCAAAGGTGAGAGGTCAAGTTAAGCTACTTGGTTGGGTTTTGCCTATGGCTTAGCCTGTGAGTTTCAAAGAAGGGACCAGATCGTCCACTGATGCAGAACAAACTAGTATTTTGGAAGAAAGTGTCTGAGTATTTTTTGTGGTGATCAGAAGGGAATTGCATGAAAAGATTGCATTTTTGAAACATTGAGAAAACACATTCCCCAGAGCCAGGAAATAAGGTAGTACATTTCAAAGCATTAAACTCTTGGAACAGCTGAACATTACGTATGCCAAAGATTCCAGTAAAGCATTCTCTGTTAAATATGATAATAGGTCAGAAATATATAGAAGAAATGAATACTTGAAAAGTACACTCACGTCAATGTTGTCTTAAGAAGTATGGTCATTTCAGCACGTGAGTCTGACCAAATGTAGTGTCTCCATTGTGTACGTCTGTGTCATCAAACTTAGAATTCTTAAGAATAAGTGGAGAGAAAATAGACTGATGATGAAGGGACCGGAGCACCTCATAAATAAAGAAAGGTTAGGGCAAAGTACCCTGGAGAAGAGAAGGCTCAGGGGAATCTCATCAATGTCTGTAAACATCTTGAGGGAGGGTGCAAAGAGGATAGAGCCAGCTCTGCTTGGTGGTGCCAGGTAACAGGACCAGAGGTAATGGGAACAAACTAAAACACAGGAGGTTCCCTCTGAACATCAGGAAGTGCTTTTCTTCACTTTGAGGGTGACCAAGCAATGCCACAGGTTGCCCAGGGAGGTTGTGGACTCCCTGTCCTTGGAGACATGAAAAAATCTTCTGGACATGGTCCTGGACAACAGACTCCAGGCAGCCCTCCTTGAGCAGGGGATTTGACAAGCTGATCTCCAGATGTCCCTTTCAACCTCCGTCATTGTGATTCTTTAAAATTTTTCAAGTTCTGTTTAACTGACACATTTTAAACGACTAATTTAGGATGATTTTGATCTGCAAAGTACTTTTCCTTTTAAAAAAGCACAGATTTTATGTCTAAATTCTAAAATTTAAAATTCAGTATTAACATTTTAATTCAGTTTAATTACTCTAGGAAGAGGAAAACAACTTATTCCATTGTTTGCACCATATGCTGCTATTTAGCCTCTGACTAAGGAAATGGTATAATGTACAGTAGAAAAAAAGCAAGTCTTAAGGTCTTTCCTTTCTGCTACAGACTGCCCTATTTCATAATTTTTAATTCTTCCTTTCTCCTAATTAGGCTAAGAGGCTCCTACATATGCTATCTATCATAATTCTATAAAAAATTGCCTAGTCTTTGGACTTCTCTGTTTTCTCTATATTTTTTTCCTTTGAGAAAAACAATATCTTGGTTAGGCATTCTCTTAGGGAAAAAGAAGCACTTAATTTTTTTCCTCAGGATACTTCACTTGTCGGAATAGAAAATACTCCTCTGCTCTCAACACAGTAAAATGAGCCTTCTCAATCACGAAATCAAAAAGGAACTAGCTGCACACTCCTTGTTTTTCTAAATTGACTGAATAATTTCATCTGAAAAATTTATTTAGTAGTTAAAGCCTCCAAAATGGTGTTGACCATATAGATATAAGTCTGGACAGGATCCAGCACTCTTCCTTAAGGACTGTATAAATTGTTCATAGAGAGAGGAAAACCCATTTATTCAGAAATTTAAGGAAATACAATGTTCATCCATGCTATCAAGCCATTTTAAAGAAAGACAACATATTTATATGAAGCAGCTCCTTTGGTGTTATAAATGCTCATTTTTTTTCTTACTCTATAGCTGTGACAGTCTGTATGGATGGACCATTTACACCATATATTACACCATAATTTTGAAATTCTGTCTATAAAGAATTCCCACTGTCATCATTAGCACTTTGATGTGGAGATATCAAACATCGACAAAAATGATCACCACAGAGCAAATGACTAAGGTCTGATCGTCTGCCTCTGATATGAAACCCTCAGGTTTTTCACGAAATGAATGCCAAGAAATGGCTTTTGTTTGCTTGTTTGTTTTGTTTTAGTACATCTCTGTCTCAAGTGTAATGCTATGTAAGAAAAGATCTTCATGGTCCCCATTGCTAGTATGTTTATGCTATGTTTACCAACAGCTGCTTTTTTGTTCACCTGAGCTTGAAGTGCCTGTGAGATGCATTCATTAGAAACTAGTTTTGAAAAAGACAGTCCAAAACTCCTCTAACTTCTTAACAGGTACTTTTCCTTGCTGTAACTTGCTCTAGCACTGGCCCTAGGATTTCAAAAGAAACAGTCTCAGACAAGAAGGAGGATGAATTTGAAAGTGTCATTTTCAAGAACAAATCAAGAATTGTGCTTTGGAACTAGTTTTCACTTCACAGCAGTATGGAATAAGATGGTGGAATTAAGAGTGGCTAAAACTAAAATGTGGTCAAAATTACTGTTTTCTACACACAGCCACACAACCTCATGTTGCGGTTTAACCTCAGCTGCCAACTAAACTCCATGCACCTGCTTGCTCACTCCCCCTGCTCCTCCTGCCCCAGTGGGATGGAGGGGAGAATAGGAAAAATAAAAATGAGAAAAATTGTGGGTTGAAATAAAGACAGTTTAATAGGTAAAGTAGAAGCTGCATGCACCAGCAAAGCAAAGCAAGGAATTCAATCACTACTTCCCACGGGCAGGCAGGTGTTCAGCCATGAAAGCAGGGCTCCATCTTGTGTAACAGTTAGGAAAGGAAACATCACCACTCCAACCATCCCATTTCCTTTTTATTCCCCTCACTCTATATATTGAGCATGCTGCCACATAGCATGGAATATCCCTTTGGTCAGTTGGGGTCAGCTGTCACAGCTGTGTCCCCTCACAAATTCTTGTACCCCTCGAGCCGCGTGGGATGAGAGGCAGAAAGGCCCTGAAACTGTGCAAGCGTTGCTCAGAAATAGCAAAAACATCCTTGAGTTATCAACACTGTGCTCAGCGCAAATCGAAAACACAGCCCCATACCAGCTACTGTGAAGAAAATTAACTCTATCCCGGCCTAAACCAGCACACTTCATCACACTAACAAGCAAAACTCACTTGAGGTTATTAACTTAGTTTCAAGAGCTGCTTTTTCAGGAAATTATGGGAAAAAATCTGCAAGGCCTTGTCTCTCTTTCACCATCTTTTTAGCAAATAAATTAACAGAGAAAAATGTATACATAGAATATATATATTTTACATTTTGTTGTTTTTGAAATAATTTTAATTCAAAAATAAATTTTTATTTAAAACGGATTTCTTTAGTGAATCCATGATAGTTGTACATGAATGAACTATTCAATATGTCTTGCTATTTATATATATATATAAAAATATATATATTTAATGAAGACACAACATCATCATAAGAAGTCTTTAGGTTTTCTCAAATGAATGGGGCAAATAAATACAATATCTTAGGACTCTGTCACAGCTGGTCTTCTGAAACTGTTAATATGCTCAAGGCAAAAAAAAATGGGGAGAGGATTTTTAATATTCCTGAGAAAATTTTGTTTGGGTTAAATATGTTTCTCTATTTTCAATTATTTTTGAGCATTTTTACTATATGTTTTTTGAAATTTATGTGATTTGATTCCTGAAGGGCAAATAGACATTTAAAAATATTGCCAGGAAAGTGAAATGTAAGTCTTAAAGAAAAATATTTCCCATGACTCCTCTGTGATTGGAAGTCCTGGAACATTTTATTTCAGAAAGAAATGGCAAAAACCTAACTGGAGAAACATTTCTTCTCAACTTATCTACAAAGCAGACATCAAAACATGATCTAGTTCATTCAAGGTCAACTTAGTGATCAATGGAGAGAGAAATGTCACTTCCAAAAGGCAGCACATCTACCTTGCATATCTGTCTTAAAATTACCTGTACCACCTCCTGAAAATGCTTACTTGTCTCATTTGATAAAAGGGGCACATGTGATGAACGGACACACAGAATTTTACTTTAAAATATTAATGTAAGAGCAGGTTGCTTATACTTTGCTAATTGGGTCTTCTGTACTATTCTAAGATCAAGTTCTCTTTTAAGATGCTTTTACTTCAGGTCAGAAGCAATGACATTTTTTAAGGGTTTGGTAGCCGAAAAAATGTAGCAAATGTATTTTTAAGGTGCAATTATTAATTTCTGTATATATCTTGCTGTTGGCTCACGTATGTCTCAGATTAAAACCTCTTACTCTCGGGGTCCCTATAGTGGGAACCTCTCACATTGACTTGAAAACAGGATGTGCAATGGTGGATGCCTTTGAAAATTTCTCATTCTGGGGAACAAAGACAAAAAGGCTGGGATTCTACCTTGCTGACTTCCTTGGATGTCCCATTCTCTGCTTACTCCAGGATGCTAGAGAGTTCCAAGGGCCAAGATATTCCCAAAATATACTCTTTATCCTCTGGCACTCCCTCCATATAAGAGCTATACATTTCCATTTGTATTTCCACCTTTTTTTCTGTATAGAGTTCTGCTCAGTTAGAGATGTGAATTATACTCTTAATATTTTCTAAAGAAGAATTCTAAAAGCAAAAACATATTAGTAATAAGTTTAGGTAGAATATATTTCCATTTTTTAATTCTTATTTTATTCATGCTGCTTCTTTTGAATTGTATTAATGTTAGTATCAGTCTCTTTGCTTTACATTTAGGAACACAAAAACTACCATACTGGTGCTTAGTTTCCAGGCACAAAGCAAACCTTTCATTTTGTAGATAAAACAGTTTCAAACCTGCTTTAAGATAACCTCCCCTTCCCCCTGTGAATTTTTCTTCCACAGGAGGAACAGAGAATTTTTTAGAAATTCAGTATAGGTAGTAAAACTCTTCAAGTTCTTCAGCAAATCAACAGAAATTTTGCAACAAGCTTTTTAAATCACTGTCATTTAATAATCCATACTAGTAGGGTTTACAATATTTTTAGTTTATTAGTTCGCTGAAGGGCTACCCTTTCTAAAATACAATGTTAAAGGTAGTGTAGTGGCTTGCCACTTCATATGTGTTTATTGTTGGTTGTTATAAAGATAACAGAAAATTTAATTCCAGTTAATGAGAATTAAATCTGAGTTCAAATACTGTCACACAAATATTTTCGTGGGTCATTGTGCTTAATAAAGAGTTTACTAATGTGTCAGTACACTTAACGATTTTTAGATGTATTCTATTTTATGAAATATATACATTTCCTGAGAGTAACAAATCTACACATTATCCAAACAATTTTAAGTATTTTTTGATAATTCTATCTCTTTCTTAAATACTGTCTTAATGTATCCTAAAGGAAAATAAAATGAAACTACATTTTGATACAGAAAACATATCAAGATCATTTTTTTCACTCCGGTAAGAGAGCCTATGCCCAAACCTGTTGGTCCTGAGCAGCAAAAAATTCTTTGACTTCAAACTAGTTTTCTCTGGGAAGGTGGGTAGGACCAGGCCCACTAACAGGAGAACAAAAGACACAATAATCAAAAGATAGATGTACGGAGCAAAGGCCATTTTGCTGCCTTCACTGCAGGAGAGGCCTGACTCCCCATGGCTTCCCTTGCACTTCCCAATTTCAAAGGCTGACACTGCAGCAGGGTGTTTGACCTCTCCAGAACTGGTCTGATCACAAGAAACCCTGAATGTAGCCTTCTGTTCAGTGAAATAGCCCTAGCGAAATGAGCACACCTATAATTTTATTGAGCTACATTAAGTTCATTCGCCTTCAGTTAACCCTCTGAAAGACTGCAGTGCTGCTGTTGGAAGTAGCCCACACACTCAGGCAGAGCTTTACTTTTTCTTACTGGTGATAGTAGACTTGCAGGACTGCTGACCATGGATACTGCGCTTGTCACTGTTCCCCCAGACACATGAAGTAAGATAGCCCATGGTCTGCAATTTCATATTGAAGATGATAGGGTAAATCCAAAGGAAAGGATAAGCAGAAGAATTTCCTAGCCAGAGTAGTGGCATATTAGAATGAACTTGCAAGGAAGTGATATAATGAAGGCAGATTATTAAGATTGGAGGTAAGTAGATGAAAATTAGTGGTTTACAATTAAGGAAAGAAAGCTATATCTAGTCATCACATGTGGACTTAAAATCCATGGACCTCATGAAGCCCATTTCTGGTTATTCAAAATGTTTCAAGACTCTTGAAATATTCAGAAAAATGGAATTAAGTGTATATTATCACAAGAATAGTGAACAAGTATAAAATCAAGCTGCAAAGAATAAACATAGATTTAAGTAATTGGCCGTTTATGAACTGTCTTTGCTACTGCTTCTCTCTGGAAATTCAAATGCATTCTCAGACTATATATCCTCTAGTTTTGAAGAATTTTTCCAAAATAAGGCTATTCTATGTCTTGAAAGGGTATGGTCCATCTTGCAAATCTGCATAACCTGCTCCTCTTCAGATTCTATTTTTCATTAAGGCCAGTGAAAAGGCTTCTGTCAGTCTAAATGAAATCTGCATATAAATTTTATAGCCTTCTTAATTATCATGGGGTTTATCTATTCCTGTTGATCTGAGAGTTTTCTAGCTTACTTTAGAAAAATACTGGAGCTAAGTAAAAAAATCCAGGGGAAGTAAAATGCTCTTATTGTGTTCTATACCACTGTCTTCATTATGTACAGAAAATTAAGAGAGAGAACTAATATCAAATAATATGAGAGGTGATACTGGTTTGTCAAGAGAAAGAGGATATACTATTTAGTGACTATTTTCTTGTACTATTCAGGGAAGATCTCAAGTAATCTGTAAATATAAAGAAGCAACTCATCATATTCACATTTTGTTAGTTGATGAATTTTAAAATCCTTAAGGTGAAAATGTGTCCTGCTGAAATGATCAGTGAAAACAAAGTTTTCATCTTCCTTACATCCAAGGTAACCATTGCACTTCAGGACTTTCAAGTAACCAAATAACTCACATTTGTCTTTTAACACCAGCTGGATCTCTTTTAAGTCCAGTGGGAAATAAAACAAGTTATCCACGGCTAAAATTGGTTAAGGATGAAAGTTCAACAGAACAGGTGAAGGTGATGATCTCTGGTGACATTCATCTGTGTTTCCTTAGGTATCCTCCTCTGGGTGATTTCTTCTATCCTCTGTGATGTATTATATCCAGTGCCTCATTCTTTGTTAGTAGTTTCCTGGATCACAGAAGGCATTCCAGCAGTGGGTCATTTCTTTGTGGGGAGAAAATGACTGGCATGCCACAGGATTATTTAGCTCAGTTGGTTTAATTTTGGTAAGTACATTATTCCTCCTACTATATTTTCAACAGAATTATTAAGGTAAGAGAAGTAGATTAAAGGTTATTGATTCTTTATAGTAGAAAGTTTTCTAGAGTGGTGGCTGTATTTTGTTTTGAATTTGACTACTCCTGACAAAACGGACTCATTCTTTCATAATCCCTCCAAGAGATTTTAGACACTACAGCAGTACAAATTATTATATACTCGGAAGAATAGTCATCAGAAAGTTTGTAAGATCACAAAAATATTGACTCTGCTTAATTTTCCTGGTTTGTTTGGTTTTTTGTTTGTTTGTTTGTTTGTTTTTTGGTGGAAGGTTTAACTGATCCTGCACAAAATCTGTATTCATGTGTGAACATCCTTGGACACTTGAGAGCTGCAAATTCCTACTATGAAACAGGCCAGCATTTACTTTGCTAGCCAGGATAGATGCCTTTTTTCCCAAAGATATTGAAAATTAATATTCCATATAATTCAGCTGGAGTTTCTGCGCATCAAAAAGTCTTAATATCAAGTCCTAAACCTTCTGTGCTACCAGCACCTACTAGAGCTGTTTATCTAAGTCACTCTTCCTTTGGCAATAGACTCATCAAACTTAGTACTGAAATGGAGGGGTCACATATCTATAATTCTTCAGATTTCCTTGTCTACCCATAAGGAAATAATTGACTGGTTTTTCCTTTGAAGTTGTGAAAGCTGGTAGGAGGTATAGTAATGATTGCACAAACAGAGGTACTTCTCAGCTCTGCATTGTTAGCTTCCCTTGTGTGGGGTTGTCTCTACACCATCAAGGCAGAACTTGTTGCACTGGTACTTTGAATTAATGTCTCTGATACTGAAGCATATCAGTAGAATATTATCAAATAAATACAATTATTATGTAGAAAAGCCTGCCTGAATTCCTCACAACTATAATTTTCCATCCAGTTTAAGAATGCACGTATTTTCTGTTTTTTTGTTTTTATTTTTAATATAAATTTGCACATATACATAAGTCTAAACTATTTGTATCCACAAGTAAAAACTGTAAGGGATCTCAGAACAAATAAATAATAATAAATTTCAAGTTTAACTGTCATGGAAATAGGCAATAAAATTATTAGTTTTCCTTCAACTTATGAGAA
Source organism: Neopelma chrysocephalum (assembly GCF_003984885.1). Lineage (NCBI taxonomy): Eukaryota > Metazoa > Chordata > Aves > Passeriformes > Pipridae > Neopelma > Neopelma chrysocephalum. The sequence goes on along the minus strand of NW_020897694.1, from coordinate 22,714,133 downwards.
TAGACAAGAAACATTTCTTCAGAGTATTAATTTTTGTCATCAAATAGTATCTGTAGATAAAAATATGTTCAAGAAACCAAAGGAATGGTTACTAAAAGAAGCCCGAATTATTCTTGTAAGAAATCCTACATAGACAAATGCCAAAGAGTTTACTTCCAGAAGGCTTGTTGCTGAATCAGTGCTTTGTTGAACACAGAAGCTATTCAACAGTAAGAGATATCTAAACAGATCTGCATAGAAAACTTTTCCCTAAATGAGAGACCTTTTTTTCAAGCATACTAAAGAACAGATTCTTAGAGTTTTAACATTTTTTAGGAACAGAGGCAAATAAGACATTTTTTCAGTTCATGTAACCACCTACAGGAAAACAGCGTATAAACTGTCCCTAGTTCCCTGAAGTGTACCTTCAAGTTTCAAATCTTATCTTGTACATTTTGCAGATGAGTTGAATCTGAAGCACATTTCTGCAAACCCAATCCCAGTCCCCTGAGACCTGTGGGAGAATCTGGAGCATGGGATACTCACCCTTGGTGGAGGAGAACATTTGTATCATCTGTATCCCCACTAAAGTCTGTGGGGATGTACTTCCAGCGGTCCTGTTCAAACTCAACCATGGAGCGATTCTGAGATAGAATTGAAGATTACTCTTTACTCACATAAACCCCAGGAAATCTAAATGGTATATATTGACAAGCATGAGGAAGAGACAATGGATTTCACAAGAACTGAACACTTTTAAATTAAAAAAAAAAAATTGCCTCAACTTTTCTGAAATACTAAGAATTAAATAAATAAATTATTTTGAACTTACCTGAATGATTTATTTAAAAGCTTTTTGACATTTTATAAAGTTTATTCTATTTTGTACTAGTCACAGTTTAATAAATCAAAAAGACAGATGAAATGAAACAATGCAAACCAACAGAGTAATTACTGAAGTCAGTCATAACTTTGGCAAAACATGGAATGCTTTTTTAGTCTTAAATTTAATTCATACTTGACAATAAAAAAATGACAGAAGCTCAGTTTGAAATTGTAGAAGATGAGAATAAAATGTTTGTAGCTCTTAAGCAATCTCTGAGTAATAACCTTATTATCTCTGTTCATTTTCACAGTGAATGTTGACACTGCAGAAACAATTCAGAAATGACTGAATCTGCTGTTTCACTGGGCCAGGGATCATGCAAATAGGTCTTCCGAAACCCCAAACATCACTGAATGTCTCTAGTGCTGTAAGAAGGTTGGACAGGCCCAAAAACCATTCTAAATTATACTTGGAACAGCAATAATTCTCATTTGCTTGGACAGATATGCCTCTTGTTTTGTGTCTTCCCTCTTCATAATGACTAATCCTTCAAGGTGTGAAGCATTTCTCATGACATACAGGTCCCTGTGTGTAGCTTGAGCTGGCAGTTTATAAATTTTCACCAATGGTGCTTGGCAGCCCACAATGGAATAAAAATACAGACTCCAAATGATTAGAGTGTTAGCAAAAGCTAACAGTAAGAGCAGATACTTACTTCCCATCTTTATGACTGACATGACTATGACAGGGTAATATAATCCTTGGCATGGCATGATTTTACATCAAGCTTTAGTGATTTAAGGGTGTATGACCTTTTTTAATTCAGAAAAGTAATGTAGTAAGTGTTCACACAATGCCCAATCAAGGCAAGGGAATGAGATGAAATAACAATAAAAGCTATTATCTAAACCCATATTTAGTCAATGATAACTTAATCTTTCAATCTGCAGACCCAAAGTGAGATAACTGAGCATTGTAAATGTCTTAACATTGGTAGTTTGTTTGGGGAAACAAATCTTCGTTCGCGAAGCCTAGCCATGATGATGGTAGTTTGTAAGAAGACTAGAATGCCTGTAGATACAAGATGTAAATGAAATTTTTCTTTACTCTTGAGGTTTCCATATTAAGTGAAATCAGTCGAGTAAGAGCCTGAAAGTATGTATACAAAAAGATAGGCTAGAATATTCAGTTGCTTACTTCATTCTGACAGTTTTCTTTGTGATATTCTTTTACAGGTGCCCTTAGAAAAGCGACGCTGCCTGTCTTGGATCACCTCCTTGTCTTCTATGTAGCTCAACATTGCAACATGACCTTTTCCGGCACAGATGTGAGGCGAACAGGTTTGTAGTTACCCGTATCTTCCTTTCTCACCTTTTTAAAAATAGGAGTGATGTTTCCCTTATTGGACCCTTAATTGGTCTTCAATCTTTTCTAATAATAATTATCAGTCAAATAATCTGTCAAAAATTAAACCCATGAAAAATATTGGAGAAATGTTTACAGAACTCAGTACTGATTTTGTTTCTTTTTTTTTTTTAAGTAAAAAAAAAAGATGGAAATAAAGGAGGAACAAAAGCAACAACATATTATTTAGAGCAGTATTTTTATTTTTGTTTCTTCTTTAAAGTTATGTTCCTTTCTGAATTCATGGAGTATTTGTCTCATTTTCTTTTTCTTTAACAAACACCAAAATTTATCAGTTTTTGATTACGTTTATGATACACATAATTCTCAATCCTTCTCTAACACACATTGCTAGTTGTGGTGTAATCTTTATGCAAGTGATTTCAATGAAGTGCAGTTCTATACAGAAGTTTTAAATATGTCATCTAGCTGCTGAGGTATTTAAACAAAAAAAGTTCTGTGCAACTGTCAGCAACTTATGTGGCTACTCAAAATGTAAAATATAGCACTGGTAAATAAAATATGTAGAAAAAAACTTGTTTGCTTCATTCTAGCTTCCTGTTGTAATTTGTAATTTTGTGAAACAACCATAAGCGAGAAAATTAGTAATGCACATTCCCCTCTTCAAAATGCAGCACTAGTCTCCTACTGGATCTGGAAACTTCCTTTTAAATAATAAGCAATTTCTTGCTGTAAACCAAGCAATGACCTTTTATTTGTAAATAAATTATGAGTTTATAACACAGATGAGTTTATAAATGGAATATAGTCTTGGGAGACATGACATTGACAAGCTCCCCAGAATCTGAACTGGACAAAATTTGGCTAAATGGAACACTTTTTTATCTATAAATATGAAAGTCCCAGAAAGGTTGAACTCTGCAGAAACCCACACCATTTCAATATTTTTTTAAAAGACTAACAGCATTTTTCTCATACACAAAAGCCCTCTAATTATAGACTTTGGGATCATATTAAGCTTTTATTTCCTTCATTTCACACTCCTGTTTGAAATGCGTACAAGTTGTGTTGAGGTAACAATACAATGAAGCACACAATCCGTTAAATTGAAAGCTTTTTAAAAATTGCATAGGAAAACTCCTTTTTACTTATTTTTCTCCATTCAGAATGGAAGTATGTTTGAAATAAACGAACAAACAAGGACCTAATTCTGCCTGACTTGATTGCTTTTCAGTTAGTTCCATAGGATGAAGTTTCCCATTTCAAGATCCTTCTGTCTTGCATCAATATAAATGAATAATTACTAAAGATACAATTGAAAATCAGATGTAGAAAGGTCTTGGAGTATCAATTCATTGCCATATAGTTCTTCAGTTAAGAAATTAAAGTCCTTCCCATTGTGAAGTGGAAAAGAAAAGAACATTTTATATATATATATATATAAATAGTTATATATATATAAATTTTATTTTTTTATATATATAATGTACCTTAACAAAATGAATATGTATATCTTAATATGTGTGTATATATATAAATTTGAAATCACAGCATGTCAAAGCTTAGTTTCAGGTCACTAACACAGATTGAAGATGCAGTTGGATTTCTCTCACTGCAATCTCCTTTGTTTTTGCATTACAAAGAAAAGGATTCTTTAAGTTCTCCCTCAAAGAGACAGCATGAATTTTCCCTTTTTTTTTCTTAACTGTGATTTTATTACCCATGTAATGTTTTCGAAGGTGCATTTTTCTAGTCGATACCACCTGCTGTGCCTTTTGCAACCGGTCTTGTCTATCTCATATTGGCCTTTTTAGGCACCAGGGCGCTTGTAGCAAATGTGGGTAGAGCCCTTCCCAAATCTTCGTTCGTGAAGCCTAGCCATGATGATGATGATGAAGGTTTTTGAAGGTGCATTTTTCTATTAATCCTAGAAAACTGAGATGAAATAATATTTTTATGCTATATGTGAAACTGATTTAGTGATTTTCTTCCCTTTCTATTATAGCTTGGTAATAGCTTTGCAGTTTATATGTCAGTGGAATAAATACTGCAGATTAAAACTGCTGAGATCTAAAATTCTTTGTGATATTAACAAATATCTTAGCAAATATTTATCTCTTATATTCTCTTTATTAATAAAGGTGTTAAATAAGTATATAAAATAGCAGAAAAAAGTGCTGTCTTCAGAGATCACTCTTCACTATATTCCTTTTCATATTAAAAAAACCTAGGAAGACCTCTTGTCACTTTTGCTGAAGAAGGTATATTACATATAACAAAGACCAGGGTTTATGATGTATAGATACAGATAGAATGAGATGTATTTTGTGATCCTAGACAAGATTTAAGACTTAGATGTATATGCAGAAGTTTTCACTTTTAACTAACTAATTGTCTCCTATAAATAAACTAAAAATTTCTGGCCCTGTTGCTGTTCTTCTGGACTCAAAGGACCATCAATGTTCTTGATCATGACTGAATTTCTTTATAGACCTCTACACTGTCTCTGAAGGTACACCTATAGTATCCGATCTGTAGAAGAATGTCCTGGTTTATGTTTCAACTCCATTGGTTCCTAGCTTTTCATGACTACTTAATGCCTCACCTACTAGGAAACAATCACATCGTAGAAGGCTGTGGACCATGAAGGGTAATTGGATAAGGTCTTTTGAAAGATTTACAAGCCTGCCAAGGATTGTGCCAGCTTAAAACTGACTGATTCAGTGTGAAAAGATCTGAACAATTCTGATCTAAAGGTTTAAAGAGAGACCTTTTCTGTGAGAGTATAATTTAGAGCCTGTAATAAAAGTGTATTGAAAAACACCAGAAGGAAGAAAACAGCCATAAATTCTTGAGCTTAATATTACATTACAGAACACTTTCTGGTGACATATCCTCTTGTCTTGCAGCAGACCTTCTTTGCCTCAAACTGTTTTTAATTGTTTCTTTTAAGGGTTACAATGGTAGCTCATCCATTAAAAGATAACAAGAAAGCCATTTGTTTAATACAGCTGGGAATGTCAACTTGCTTTCTCTCTCGCTATCCGTAAGCATACTCAAAGTAAGGCCAGGTCTTTGAACAGTGTCATAAGTAAGAAATAAGGGGAAGACTCACAAAGAAAATTAGGCATTTTATGTGCAAAAGGTAGGTTCTCAAAATTCCTATTTAACCTCTCTACTACCTTGAGTACCCAATATGCACCCAGTGGTAAAATTCTTTGTGCTCATTCATTTCTATTCCTGTGCAGCTCACTATGGGCCAGTGCAGTGCCTAAAACACTGTGGAATACAGAAACAGGATGCTTTCTCCACCCCTCTCATCTGCAAGGCCCAGGTGGGTCAGCCCATGGCTCAGATAAATGTGAAGAAACACTACTTCCTCCTCTGGTCAAGAGGATAAGTCTTATGAGGAGCACAGAGGGAACTGGAGTTCTTTAGTCTGGAGAAAAGGACGCTCAGGTGGATTCTTATGAATGTCTACAACTACCCAAAAGGAGGTTATAGTGAGGTGGGGGTCAGACTCTTCTCCCAGGTAACAAACAACAGGATAAGGAAATGGCCTAAAGATATTAGGAAAAATTTCTTCACTAAAGGGTGAAGAGCATTGGAACAGGATGCCTAGGGAAGTGGTGGAGTAACGATCCCTGGAGGTATTTAAAAGATGTGTAGATGTGGCACTTAGGGACATGGTTTAGAGACTTATAAGTGCTCAGGTAATGGCTGGACTCAATGATCTTAGAGGTCTTTTCTGACCTCAGTGGTTCAGTGGTTCTGCTCTATGACTCAAAGCTACCTGGTGGTAGAACAGTAACAAAGGATGCAAAAGTTTCACTCAAAATTCTTAGGTGGCATATAAGCATTAAGCCCTGCAAAGAGACATTTTACTTATCTTTGATTACAAAATATTGACACATAAAATAACTTTAAAACATTTGCAACTGAGCCGTATTACATACAATGCAGTTGCATACAATAAAAATTGTCTCTGGAATTTCTTGCCAATATGTTTGTACAAGTGGTTAGCATATGTATGTGTAGTAAAGATCATCGCGTTTTCGCCAGTTCTTTATGTACTCTTCAGATAGCTTAAAAAGCAAATCACACACAGTTGTCATTAGTTTTAATGACGGGGACTAATTCTCTGTGATCAATTCACTCCTGAACAAAGTGTATCTACAGGGCCAGTGTCTCATCCGAGAGCACTGCTTTGCACTACCTAGACACACAATCCATTGCCTTCAATGAACTTTTCTTTTTATTGACCTTCAGACAAGATTTCCTGTCTTACTCTGTGCTTTCTGATTGCAGACCTTTAAGGTTTGTTATTCTTGTGTTCTAACTTTATGGTGTGTGCCCAGGAGTAGAGATTTTTGGAGGCATGTGACATGAATATAGGAATGAGTAATAACTTCATTCAGACAAAATTACTGAATTTCAAACTAAGATCTGCCCTTAGGCTCCTGTTTTAATTGCAGTGGTGTGAGTAACATGCATCTAGGACAGCCAAGAACAATCTCTATGTGGATACCGGAGGGGAATGTATCCAGAGGTAATCACAGCATGGACCTGCAGCATCGGCTGAGGAAGTATTCTTGTGAGGGAAAGATCAAAGGGCAACTATGAGATAAAGGGGAAGTCTCTGGGCATTTTCAAATGATTAAAAAAAAAAGAAGCATCAGGGACTCCACCACAAACAACAGTTAGAGAAGCACAGGTAGAGAGCCAGTGAATCTGCTTGAAGAGGAAATAATGTATTTGCAAATTTAGAGTTTGAGATAAGGCGATGGATGATAGAGTACCTAATTTGGTGTTGGTTGTTGTTTTTTGTTGCTGTTTGTTTGTTTGTTTTTCTTTTTTTGGTGTGTGTTTGTTTTATTTTTGTTTCCCCTGATGAAATTGAGAAAGTTAGACTTCATTCTGATCAGATGCTGGTGTATAATTTAATTCCATTAAAAGCATTACAATTTCATAGGTGTTGAAATACAGGAAAGCAAGTTGGAAACTGACCACAGGGCTAAAAATTAGGAGTTTATTATTTTCATGAAATACATATAGTTTCTATCTATGTATCTACGTATAAATTCCCAGGCATAAGTTTCTAAACTAGCTGTAGCTTTGTCAGTATAAAGGGAATTAGGATTAGTTCCATAACAGATCAGATCACTTCCCTGTTTTCACACTCTGACAACATTTAGACAAAATAGCACGTGGTAAAGATGACAGCTGAGCATAATTTTTTTGATGTTTCATTTTCTGTGGATAAGCCTTCAGAATGAAAGATTACCACAGACAAATTAGAGAAACACCGTCTCAAAAATAATTAGAGTTTGACATCTTGCAGGTACTCTATGACATGATGATTGCTGCTTTAGGAATGTTCCAAAGTGAAATTAAATTGCATCTCTTATCAACAGACCATAAATCATTATCTGTAGTTCAGTGGGATATCTTCAGACCATACATTTTAAAAGATTTATCCTAGTTTATCATATTGTGTACCTTTAGGGAGTCTTAATCTTTAAATAATTGCAGTAATAATTGGGAGGAGACATTCATTGAGAAGCGCTCAATGAATTGAGAGGTTATTGACACTCTAAATCAATGTAATTATGTTGTGTTGTATTGTTTTCACAATATTTAGGTGTATTTGTGGTGGAAAAAAATTCTATACAATATTATGCAAGATAGTCTTCATTTATCATGTTTGCTTTCTTAAACATCTTTCTATATAAGTAAACTATGTATTAGGACATCAAAGCTAAACATTTTCTACTCTGTGAATCATAAAAGTATATTAATGTCATGCAAGCATGCATCTCTTCTTCCAAATGAAAGAATTCCCCAGTAATCACTATTTACCCTTATACATCTATGTTCTCTTTTCACTATTATGCTCTGCCTGAATTTTAAACAATAAAGAGAAAAATCTATCTTTGAATGCAAACCTCATCTAATCACTATCTTTTAAAAATTATGCTGAATGTTAGCATCCAGCTTGACTCAATTGTCTATGGAGAACTGTAGAGAGCGGAAAACCCCATTGAGAATATGAGGAGGAGTGTTAAGGCTGCTACCAAGTTGTTCAGATGAAGCAGGAGGAAGCACCTTAGAAAATTAGAAGAGTGAAGGGATTTAAATGCTTTGGTATCACTCTAATCATACTTCCTATTTCTTTTAGGACTTTTATGTTTGTACTTAAAATTTTGGGCTTTAGTCACTAACTTTTTTTTTGTGTGTGCGTGTCTTAGCAAGTGTTTCTGACATTGCAGTATTATTGGATTCTTTAGTTCTGTCAAAAAATATAGGGTATTCATCCACAGTCACGTGTACAATCTGAATTCTGAATTCTGATGACTGCTCATCATAAGAAAACACAGGGAGCCTTGTATTTTGCTATTTCTTAAAGACTTGTTAATTTCCAGCAGACACTACTAACTGAAAAATGTGCTTATTAAATAGTCTCTCTTGGGTTATGACTTTCTTAGTAATTATTAATGTTATACCAAAGCACAGAACAGGAATTATAGTAATGACTGGGGAATGTTTTTAAAATGTACACTTATCTTACTATATATTTCAAAATGTGAAGATTGCAGCATAGTCGTCTGCTTCTGCACAACCTCTAGCTATAGCACATTTAAGTAGAAGTCTCTTTTCAAGTTTTCTTACTTTCAACTATTATTTAACTAAAGAGTTTCAGACCCTTCTAAGATATTTGCATTTATTTTCCTCATATTTTGATGTACTTGGACCCATTATTTTCACTCATGTCTTGCAGAATTCTTCTATCTTAACAAAAATAAGTCTGCACTCTGAGATTGTACTACCTCTGCAGAAGTATGGATTGCTCCCCATATTGATGGAGTTTGCTTCATTTACTTTTTCACAATTATGTGACATTCACAACTAGGAGTTCTATATATCCAACCAGAAGTTTATTCCTATCTTACATGTGGCTCCTGGTGATACACCTTTCTTCCAGCTAAATTAATATAACTTCCTCTAAGTACTGATCTAATTCAGTAGGTTTCTAATTGTGAAATTTCATACATTTGCATTTGATGAGGGAAGATGCATTAGAATTATTCTCTTTATTATCCAATGTTCATTTAAGTGTTCTCTAGGCATACAAAAAAGTAGTTAAAACTAGGTGAAGATGACACAACCTTTTAGGACATCATTGTTATGCTGCAGCATGAAGTGTGATGTAGTGTATAGAGAGCAGGTATAAGGCAGATGTGTGTTCAGTGACAGTGCAGGGTTATTCTGAAATGACTTACAAAAACCTGACACCAACAGTGCTGACATCACACCCAAAGAGGATGAGTTTATAAAGTTACAGATAATACAGACTTCTGGGCTGGAGCTGACCCACCTCTTCTCTGTTTGAAAACCAGTAAAAATAACTGCAGATCTGCTCAGAGCTCAGGCAGCACTTCCTTAGCACAGTGCATGTGGTGGTGTGTGTGAACAGGTTATCTCCTGCCACAGTGGATATATCCGTGGACATTGTGATGTGACTGTTCCCTGGCTCTCTGCTCTCTAGAATTTGTAAAGCAACAGCTCTTTAAGATACACTAGGGACTTTCTGCTGTTTTGGCTTTTTGGTGAACATCTGAAAATACCTTTTGCTTGTACAGGATTTAACTCATAACAGCTGTGAGTATTCTTCTTACCCAAGGAAAGAAAAGCTGCGATCAAAACAGTTCTGACCTCTGCACTATACAGGAAGTCTCAATTGTATCTTGATAAGAAGAATGCTAGAAATAATAGATTTTAAGGCCAGCTAGCCTGACCCCTTGCACAGAACAGGTCATAAGATTTTATTCTGCAACTCCTTCAAAAACCACAAGATTATGCTGGTGTTGAACTCTGACGTGAAAGGATAAATCTTTTGAATTCACTGTCACAATTACGCGTTTTCCAGGTGAAATTAACAATACTGATAGGGAAAGAGAGGATGTTAACTTAGACCACTGGATGCAACAGGGCTGAGATAGGAGTGGGATCTAACTTCACTGTAGCACAACATAAAGAGTAGCAAAGGAAAAGATTTATTATGCTGGCATCTGATTTAGCATTCCTTTTTTTGGTTTGTTTTCCACCTAGCATTCATTGTATGTCATTTAAAAAATTTTGACTCCTTTCAAAAGTCCAGATTTATTTAATGGGCAGCTCATTTCTGACTACAGGCCCAAAACAAGAAGGAATAAAACACGAATATGTCAAACCATGTAGGGTAAAGGCATGACTGAGAAATAAACTAACTGGTAGTTTAAAGGAACTTTGAATCTCCTAAGTTTTGCCCTATCCACTTTCAAGACTCTAAAATTAAAACTGTACAGAGTATCACTCAAGTTTTGAACTAATCTTCTTTTCTCAAAACAAGTTCTCCTTCATTGCACATATTTGGTAAATTCCTTTTTCATTGGTGGAACACTGAGACATACATGAACTGTCTTTCACTGGTGTCTATTTAATTAAGATTTTAATCCTAACATTATATAATAATATTACAGGTAATTTATCAGCTACTATTGCAAACTTGATTATATTCTTAACTGTCTCAATCAACATAATTTCAGGAAATTGGAAAGGAGTCACAAGCCAATTAAAAGATGCACATTGTTCCTATTATACTGCTGAATGACAAATCTGCTGGCCTGAAGGTCAAATTTTCTTTTGTGAAAGTTTTCCATAGAAATTTTTTTGTTTCTTGTTGTCTTGTCTTTTGTTATCTCTAAATCCAAGAGGTTGTGTACTTCTAGTTACACTTCCACAACTGTTCCCAGTAGATCCTTAAACACCTGACGCTATTGAAGTACAAAATTAATAAACAAACGGTGTGATTTATGACTTTGTTACTGGTAACAGTTTGGGAGGATTTTAGATCTGCCTCAGTTTGATTGCAACCTTCTGCCCTATTAACATAATGTAGGTCATGTATGTCACAATGCATGTGTATGCAGATGCATACACATCCTTTTTAATCCCTTATCAGAATTCTTTTAATTTTAGCTTGTTAACGTGAAAACAAAAGCTATAATCAGAATTTTCTTATATTTCCTGTGAGAAAGAAAAATGATGGTACAATTGACATGCATCTCTTAAAGCAAAGATAGAAAAAGTATCAAGCAGGAGGATTAAGCAAAACTGCCTTTGTAGTTGTACCACTATAAAATTGGACTAATTCTGTGCCCTTGAGAGAAAAGAAATTCTTTATGTTCCTTTGAAATCATTGAAGAATGTTTAAAGAAAAATATTTTTCCTTTATAGTTTCCTTACTGGAGACATTTACTACTCACATATTATTTTGCATAATATTAGTTGGAGCTCTCTACTTTCAGAGTTTGGCATCATGAAGAATAACTAAATGGAGCAGAAAGCCTAAACCTCTTCAATAAAGCAAATCAGCTTTAATACTCAATTCTCTTTCTCATGCAATTCATTATGCAGGTCATAATTACAGTGCTTCACAGGAAATAAAAAAAAAAATATGGGCATTCTCATGCCTCCTCTCCTGTATTCTTTAAGTAGGTACTCTTTCTGTCCTTGTTCTAGTCTCCCAATTTTTGTTTGTCTTCAGAACATATCAAATCTGCAATTAGAAGTAAGTTGGGGTTTTTTTTTCTGTTGCTCTTACTATATTTCTCCTTGCCACCTCTTTGAGTATTTGACTCTCTTATTATTTATACATAGGCATCCACATCCTTTACTAGACCCTAAACATATTCTCTTCTGAAAACTAAAGATAGAAGCCTAAATTTGATATAGGCACTGAGATGCTTTATTTTTAGAAATTTCTGCCTGTCTGGTAACAATACTCTGGAAAATACATAGGAGCTCAGATCTAGAAGCATTATAGTGACATTGCTGCAACAGTTAGTGCAGACTAACCAACATTGTGATGTGGGAATCCAAATGGGGAAAAAGCTGCCCATATTATTACCGGTACTCAGTGTAGTTAGATATGGAAATGTGAATTGCTGCAAGCAGGTTGTCTGCCATTTGAAGGTTCAGAGATACATATGTAAGTATGCCTGAGAAAAATCAGATTCTGAGGATAATTTTCGTAGAAGTCATTATATTGACATATAAGTTAATTAATAGAAAATATTAAAGATGAGGATAGTTTCCTCAGCTTTTGCTCAATGAAGCAGCACAACAGGATTAAAGATAGCCAGTTTTGAAATTCAGAAAAGTGTTTTTCAGACTTTATTTTGACTGATTTAGAGTAGGTTCTTGAATTCTAACTCCAGCCTTACAAAACTGCTCCCTTATTTGCCAATCTGTGGGGTGTTTTGAGGCACCTTATTCCTAGTGCAGCTCCTTGGATGAATTTATTCCCCTTCATATGAAATATGTAGTATTGGGGGAACATAATTTAAACTCTCCTGTGTTTCAGCCGATCTTTGTCAACTCAAGGACAGACTAACAGGTTGTAAAATCAAGTTTGTGTTTTGTTTTTGTTTTTCCTCCCCCTACTTTCAGGAAGGTATTTATGCCATAAAATAAGCTGTATTTGTGGGCAGAGGGTATTCTACATCTCCTCAGGTAGAGCTGAGAATTAAACCTCTGAATGCTATCATAGGATGACATAGACCAGCCTGTGTTCCCTGGCTGCATTTTGGAGGAAGCTCAGTGCAACGGGAAGGGTCTCATTGGCTATGGCTGATCAGTGTTGAGTCAAAAATTGACCTCTGGCCTTATAAGGTGGGTGGTGCTGATTGCCTCCAGGCTAGTGAGGGCTAGCCCTCTATGTTGCAGATTCATCCTTAAGGGAGTTAATTGAGATGGTACAAAACATGTCCAGGGAGTAATTGCAGAGGCACTTTCAATGCTCAACGGCTCAGTGCTTGAGCTGGCTCCCTGCTCCTTTTCTACCTGGTAGCAGAGATGTCCCCACAGTGCTCTCTCTTTGTGCCTCCCAGCTGCTTGAGGAAGAGCAGGTAGGACCATATGTAGCTTGTAGCTCCCTGTAGGACACAATTGTGAAATACTCTTGATGGCCCTGAATGGGATGTTGCCTGGGGATTTGCGGGTATGTTTGGAAGCAGAAGCTCAGCTGCCAGCTTACCTGCTTTGCAGAAGCTGTTTGCATAAGTAATACAAGAGCCCTGTGGATGCCTGGCAGCTGAGGCAGGCTCCTGAGGACCTACTTTTTAGACCTAGGCAACTACTGATGCATAAATGGCACTTAGGTGGTTTTATGAGCCCCAGCAAACATTTCAAGTTATTGAGCTCTGAGGCTAGTAAGGTTTTCAAAGAATCTTAAATGGGATTTAAGCCAATACTAAGAAATCCCAAGAGCTGACAAAATATTTTGTATATATGCTGCCTTGGATTCTTTTTAAAATGTCACCTTAGTGTGAATTGATATTAGCAATGAAGAAATAATTTTATGACCCTATTGTAAAACATATTTATTTGTTTGTTCTTTGTAAGAATAAAAACTGACTGGAAAAAAATGCTTTTCTGCTTCACACACAAGTCTGAGTCTGAAGTGGGTGTAAGGTATCCATTTGAGTCTAATTACCCAACTAGGTTGAGCACAGCCAGTCCAACAAAACCCCAGCTGTAGTTTTTAATTGCCTTAAATGAGCTCCTAAATAACTATGTGGAGTTAAACCACAGCACAGAGAACACAATATAACTACATAGAAATTCTGAACACCCAGGGCTTTAGAGTGTTCAATTAAACTTTCCTTGATTATTCAATAGAACAGAAGTGTGCAAATTAAAGGCTTTCATGCTACAGCAGGCTACGACCTCATTCTCAAGTTTCAATATTGCAATGGAACTTAATTAAGATATTCCCCATACAAAGCATAACCCTAGAGGTAAGTTTTGTTCCAAATACCTCATATAGGCATCTCTCCTGCTGTTAAGTGAATGGCTCTTTATGAATCAAAATAAATATTGTTCTGGCATAGACTCACTTTTATTGTATACACCATGAGAAAGTAACAGTATGAAATCATTAAAACATTTAACTCACCATGCTGAAATACAGTTGCTAAAAGGCCTTGAACTCATTGTATTCACACTGTAAAGTGCCTGAAAAATAGTTTGTGAAGAACTCACATTAATTCCTGCTTTTGTGATAGACACTCAGTTTGAATAGGAATAAATTGTAGAGATACTTGCAAGTGTAAAATTTTTGCCCCACTTAAGTCAGTGGTATAAGCCCAGCAAAATCAATACTCAGTAGAAAGAACAGATTCGTCTCAGCATATTTGTTGGCACATATAGTGTCATGAAATCTGTTTTTTTTTTAATAACTACGAAGTACACTAGAGTCACTACATGAAAGGCCTTTTAAATGCAATGGTTATTAATTAGATGGACAGAATGCAAATGCATTGGAAATGGTCATGTAAATATCCTGGTTTTGTCCTTTATACTTATTTTAGAACCACTGAAATATATTAATACTCTTTTTAAATATCACTATTAAAATATAAGTAATAAAATAAAATAATTTAATCTCAGTACCAAGTTACTTTTCACACCAAAAGTCCTTTTATACTGTTGGAATAATTTGTGCACTTCTAAATGTTTAAAATATGTGCCAAATTACATTGCTAATTATGATATAAAGAGTATACTGTTACTTTGCTTTAAACAGTTTTTTTCCCAAATAACTGTTAGTAAATTCAATTACTGAAAGCAAAAATACCTCTCAATTTTATTATGCGACTTATTTGACCACATTCATCTAAGCAGACTGAGAAAACCATGTCACTTTATAGTTTTGCGTCAGTTATTAAACAAATTTATCTGTTTCTTTATATTATTTACACCTTTCTTTGACATTTCCCTGTCTTCCATTATCTTATCATTGTCTATTATCTTCCATTAAAAAAGCGACATTAGAAGCGGATCGTCTGGTACCATTTGTTGACTGTACATCAGTTCCATTTTTTTCAGAATGAAACTTTCAATTTCATTTCAGGAAATTAAAAAATAAGAGTTCAACATTGCCACAAGAATCATTTCCTTTTTCCCAATATTTTCTTCAGAGCTTAAATCACCCCAGAAGCATCTAAAAGCCGTGCATTGTAATGTCTTATTTTTAGACACATACAAACTGTATTAGATCTTAATAATGACAATGAAGACAGAAATCTTAATTTTTCTTGAATACACTTCAGTAGGCTAAGACTTGATATGGATATTTTACTTCTGGACACGTATGTCTAGTATATTTTCCAAAAAAATTAGTATTTTTTCCCTCAAATTAATTTGTGTGCAATAAATTCCTATTGCATAAATAGACAGATTCAGATACAGTTTTCTGATACTTCTTTTAAATTTGTGAACAACACCACACAGAAAAAAAGGTTTGAAATAGCTATGTAATATAACTTCAAAATGCATCCTGACTCAAGACTGAAAAAAACAACGTTGAGTGGTCCCAATTGCTATGATAAGTATTAGGGGATGTCAAGTGAGTTCAGAGGAGAATCAGGCCTCTTTCTTTGTAAGCTGAGTATAAAGATTAGCAGTGGCACAAGGAATAAATGTTATAATGTTAATGTTGCTTAACGGTGTTGAAGATATAAACAGTGACACTGGTATTAGTGTGCAGGGGTAAGTGGTTGCCAAGGTTTTGGTAGGGAGCTCTCCCCCAGTTATGGTTAAACTTTTGGCAATGCCAGCTCACAGCAAACTCAATAAATGGCTGTTGTGGTGCCACCTGAAGCTACTTCTTTGGAGCAACCAATACAATCAACAGCTGATGTCTGTACTTTCTCACTTATTTGGGTGTTAGATGATGTTATCAGAGAACAGCACAGGCCTTTTCTCAGTCTATTCAATTCTTCCGATACAGTTCACAGACATTTTAAAAAAGAGATGACTAGTCAGAGACACTGAAAGCAGAGAAGAATTAGATTAGGAAAAGGAAAAAAGAAAAAAAAAGTTTTCATCTGGTACAGATAAGTTTGAAGTAAATATTTTATTTAATGTGTATTTTTCATTGTTATATTTCATGTATTTTTTTAAAGAGAGTTTTGACATATCTGTTTGATCTATACGTACATTATGTACAATATAAATGCTGGATATAAACATAAATCTATGAAAGTGGGAAGTCTTTCTCTTCAGCTTGCCGTAAGGCTCTTTGGTGGTAGGGTAGTCAATCAAGATTATCAAAATGTCTTTTCACTCAACTGTATGTTGAGTGCAAAATTAGACAGCTAAATCTAAAAAATCTAACCTTATATCTATTGCATGTTTGTATGTATATAATGTCAGCACTGGTCATTAGACAGTCTCTCTCAAACGATCCTGATAAAATGTGAAACATTCTTATGAATTTAGTGCTGTGAAATGCTAGAGTGCAAATATAATTCTTCTAAATGTTTCACCAGTTGGAAAATAAATAATGAAAAATACCTCGTTATTAAAATGTCTTCTGGAAAAAGAGACTAATACTAAGGGAGATATTGTATCTTTAGGGCTTGCTAGGACAGGAAAGAATGAGGGAGGAAAGCACATTCATTGAGTCAACAGATGATCCTCCAGAAGAATTTTTTTGTTTGTTTCCTCCCTGATCTGCTGATTTTTTTAGAAATTGTAGTTGAGAAGCATTGTTTAATGTTCAGTCAGTCTAACAAATAACTCTGCAATAGCCACACAACTGATGCTTAAGACCACTGCACAAATGTTCAGAAATTATTTTTATTGTGCAATTTTATAGTATTATGAAACTGCTAATGAAAGTATTATCACTAGCTTCCAATTTCTTTTATGAGTTAGCAATAGTGTAATATTTTCGGGACAGCAAATGAAAAACAAGCATTCTTAGTTAAAATAAAACTAATATGGGAGGACTATTAAGGAACATCTGTTCTTCTACCATTTTCAGCTGCCCCAGTTACAACAATCATCCCTTTTAATTGCTAAACACCTGTGTCTTATTATATTTGATAGCAATTCTAAATTTAATTTAATTTCCAGTCTCTTATCTGATTTTGAAAATGTTTTATTTCTATAATGTCCATTTGCATGCTTTATTACCTTAATAATTCTATTTAATCATGAGAACCCTAAAAATTATTCTGGGATTAATTGTGCAGGGAAGTAATGTTTCTCCCTTGTAGTCTAAACCAGATACCTGCTCTTCAGTATTTGGGCGGGGGGGAGAAAAAAAAAAGGTGTCCTGAGAATTAAGAGCTTCTCAGTGGCAAACATAAATTAGTATCAAGATACAGTCTTGCTCCTTAAGCTACTACCATTGTAGCATGTGATTGCTGAGCTCATTGAATGTCTGAGTGTTAACAATACAACTAAGAAATAAAATTGAGCTAAGGTGACCATTTCTTTCAATAGAGCAACAGAAAAACAGTATCTTGTTCTGACTTACTCTTAGCATCTTATTACCACTTTCTGTCACATGCTAGCCCATGAAGTAATTTCTGGGTTTTGTATCAAAACCCATGACACAAGACACAATTTTGGTATTTCAAATGAGGTTATTTGACAAGACTGCTTCTCTACTGTACCTAATTGCTATTTGGCATGCGGGGAAAAAAAAAGCTGATAAGTTACTTTCACATAACAACCAAAATTTAGATCTTCCTGACTCACATATGGCATCAGGATCATGATCATGGGAAGTGTCATACTGACTGGAGTCATAAAATCATAGAATAGTTTGAGTTGGAAGGGAATGTTTTAACATTCATCTAGTACACCCCCTCTGTACACCTCACTCTGTAGTGAGTAGGGACATCTTCAACTAAACCAGATTGCTCTGGGCCCTGTCCAAGTTGACCTTGAATGTTTCCAGTGATGGGGCATCCACCACCTCTCTGGGAAACCTGTTCCGGTGTTTCATCACCCTCCTTGTAAAAGAATTTTTTCTTGTATCTACTAAATTCTTCTAATATCTACTAAACTCCTTCAGTTTAAAAAAATTACCCCTTGTTCTCTTGCAACAGGTCCCGCTAAAAAATTTGTCACCATCTTTCTTATCAGCCCCCTCCAAGTACTGAAAGAGAGCCTTCTCTTCTCCAGGCTGAACAATCCCACTTCTCTCAGCCTTTCCTCTATTGTGTTCCATGCCTCTAATCATCTTCATGGCCATCTGGACTCGCTCCTTCCTGTGCTGGGGGCCCCAGAGCTGCGTGAAGTACTCCAGCAGGGATCTCACCAGAGTGGAGTGAAGGGCCAGAATCCCCTCCCTCGACCTGTTGGCCACACTGGATTTGATGCAGCCTGGGATACAATTGGCTTTCTGGGCTGTGAGTGCACATTGCTGGCTCATGTCCAGCCTCTCATCCACCAATACCCCAAGTCCTTCTTGGCAGGGCTGCTGGTGATTTATTCATCCCACAGTCTGTATTGGTATCAAGGGTTGCCGTGAGCCAGGTGCAGCACCTTGCAAGCCATGGGTCATAGAGGGCCCTGTCCCTGGACCTGTGGCACACAAAGCTGCTTAGATGCAGCCACAGAGTTACAGTGAAGTCAGGAGTTCACCCACTTCAGTATCATGACTAAATTTATTGATGTTCTACTTCACAAAATTTCCAAATGAGTATATAGAGTGTTTGTTCCTCTTCTACGGCTGGCAATCTGGTTTTGAGCTCTACTTTGTCCTCATTGCTGCTATTATTTTTGTTAGTTACAGAGTTATTTGACTTATAGTCAAAACCTATAAGGTGTGCTTCATTAATTGAAATTTCAGTCTCAGTGTTTTCAATAAAAAGCTTCAAATCCACGTCTTTAATAGTTTTCAGATATGGTTAATTCCTTCCAGAGGTGCATTTTTTCCTCTTTTTCTGTCTTTCTGTTTCAGATGTTAATGGTAGTTTCATTATTAATAACAAGGAAATTGGAAGTCTTTAATGTTATAGTTATGCAAGGGAGGTTGAGATTTTATCAAAGCTAACACTGGCAAATCTTAGCTCTAGTGACCCATGGGTGCCTCTGAAAATACTTGGATTTGTTTGTTTCTCTCTTTTTTTGTGTCTTTTACTGTTACCTAACTGCCAGTGATCTGAGAATTTTCCATAAAGATTGCTAGAGCCAGATTACTTTAATTATTATCTTCATCACTCCGCTCCTCTAAAACAGAAAATGACAAATTCAGATGTTCAGATGTTTTTACTTTTTTTAGATATTGAAAGGTGATTATTATATGGTTCAACACTTTAGTTTGCTAAGTGCTTACTCATTTGAATATACTCATAAACTTATGAAGAATACTACATTGGTCTGATACCATGAACAAGGTGCTGAATATGTCTCCAGCATACTGAGTACTATTTCAGTCATCTTACGTTGTGGGATGGGGTTTTGTTTTGAATCAATTAATTGACCAGCTTCAGAAATGTCTAAATACATAAGTAGGTATATTTAGTTATCTTAAAGTTGTCAGTAATATTAGATTTTTGATAATTTCTGATCAACACAGTTCCATTTAATTAAGAACTTGTGGAATTTTGTATGTGATTCTTTCCAGGAGGAAGAGGAGAGGAAGGATGAGAGAGGGAAGTGGGAGGAGTGGTGAGTAGGAGCTGGGAAATGGAATAAGAAAAAAATTCCTCCTGATACTTTCTCACTGCTACTTCTGACTAATACACTTTGAAAAAGTATACTTTGAAAAAGTGCGTAATGTTAACTGTGACTAATGCTCAACAGTAGGTCTAGCTAATTTTTTTTGGAACTGAAAAAATGGAGAAATCTAGTGAAAAATTCATGTAGTTGATAAGTGTACCTGTGACTCAGAAATGTGTTATAACAGGTTGACTTAGGATAATTGAGAAATTAATTTTACCCTCTGCTGTGTTCTAAGTAAAAATGCTTCCAAAAGCTTGCTACCTGCTGTCTTTTAATATAGTAATTATGCCTGGGCAGGTTTTTTCTGCTGTTAATCTGTGCTTTGAAAAGCCTGATGCCTGTATATAAATATTAAATTTTCAAACTGGGGGTCAGATAATTTAACTATTTAACCTAGGGAGAGACTGTTAAAGGTAGTACTTGATTCATCAGATGAGAAGAATATGGTGTCTGTTTTTAGATAATCAGGTAGCAGCTAACTGAAGGTGATGTCTTCCTGATCTTAGATTTGACCCTTCATCTCTCAGGTTGCACATGATTTTTCATCCCAGAGAGTTGTGCATACATGTTTTAAGAAGGAAGAGGACAGTGAGTGTTGGTGGCAATAAACTGTCTCTCTTCTTTTATGTAGAAATTGTATATTTTTTTTCCTATGAAATATTTAAATGTACATTGGTGGAGGGGCTTTAATTTAGCCTGATAGCACAAGATTACGATAAACTCACTGCTACCTTTCTACTGATTGAAAAGCTCCAGGCATGCAGAACATAGCGTGGGAGCTTCACGTTGGATAGGTCCTAGCCATTAAATTCAGAGACCATTACTGTGAGGTACTTTTTGGTCTGTTTCTTTGTTTTCCAACAAAACCCTATCATTTTTTGTGGGCGATGAAAACACTGGCATGTATTATATTGTCATAGTTTTAAACATCACTGGAGTGAAAATATCCTCTTATGTGCCTTCTAACCTTCATGCAGCTTAAAATCATTGTCATGATTCTGCTTTAATTAGATTTATAGGGCTTAAAACATCAAGAAAAAGGATGCCTTAATGTCAGTAAAAAGTAAGATTTTTGATTCATGTCAACTTATCCTTATCCAAATTGTGTCTTCCTATCAGTGGCATATGCCAAAGAGTATAACAGCTTCTGATCCAGAAACGGAAGCGAAGACCCTGCAGTTCTCCACCTGTAGCCCATCTGGGAGCAACCTGAGCTCTGCTCCACCTGCGTGACTGTGAATGGTGTACTCAGATATGCAGTGACTTCCTCTTCATCCAGGACAAACAGTGGGTTTTTCCTCAGGTTGTGAACTAAAATAAAGACTAGCCTTTATTTGAAACATCTGAGTTGACCTCAGCACTTGAATTCCACTATGTTTTGATCCCTTTCTAAACATTGTTTTAAACTTTAAGAAATATATTATGAGGCTAGGCATTTTATTGCAGAAGGAAGTAGTGGTCCCAGTTGACAATAGCTCATTTGTATATTACAAGCAAGAGTGAGGAAAGACTGAACTAAAACCAACTGGTTTTGCCTAGATCCTTTATATATCTTGAGATCCAATAAAGTAATCTAGAAAAATCATAGAAAGCTATTTCTCTGATTTTTTGTTATCTTATTCAGTATTTACCTCCTGTTAAGTAGAAATTAATAGTTCTATTTACGCAAGGGAAATGTACTGAAAAAAATATATGAAAAGGTGTGGGTAGTCTTTCATTTTAATGCCGCCAATATTTTCTTAAAGCTCCAAATAGTCTTTCTTCTCTTCTTCGGAATGCCTTTTAAAGTGTGTGACTAATTTCAGAAGTTTTAAATTATATGGACCCTATAGGGATAATGATAGCTTTCAAATCTCACAGAGTGGCCTTCTCCCCAAAAATCAGCTCTTTACCATGCAAGACACATTATTATGGCAACTCCTTGTCTGAATTATTCCTTGGAGACTCTGTAGAATGGTTATATTAGAAATGAATAAAATTAAATCTGAGAAACACAATACAAAAGCCCTGAAAGCACTTGAATAATATGAAACATGAGTTATTAAGCCCAGATAAAGACAGTTATTGCTTGATGGAGTGTAATTCAGTAGAAGAGAAATAAAATGATATTTGAATTATGATTTACAAAAATTTTCCTTTTATTTTACATGAGAACTGTAGTTTCAGAATACAAAATTGTAGAGTTTGATAAGGAAAAGATTTAATGAATAATTAAATATATTATGTTTTGAATAAAAGTTGGATGCTCTCTTCGTTTAATTGCTTTAAATACGTTATATTACTCTTGTCTGTCAGGAATGCATGGTATAGGTCCATAGGGACTTCTTTGGTCCTCTATTTGGGAAACAGTTGCCACGTAGAATTTTTTGTAATTTTTTTGCTGTTGAACTAGTTTTTTTGCAGCAACATCTCAGTCAAAGAAACACGAGTAGTAGCCAAGGGATGCAGATTACATGACAGGAAAGTTCTTTCTTTGTTCCTTCCTGTTTAAAATGAAAATCTTTACTTCAAACAACCTCCTGTAATATTTCATATTTATTTTTTTAATATATTGCTGTCTTTTCCATGTAAAGGTAAGTTATGTGGGACAGAAGGCTTGTCTTGTGCAGTCCTGGGGGCATTAAACTAGAGTGAATCAAAAAAGGAGTGCTTCATCATTGTCTTGTTGCTTATGAAGTAATTTGCATGAGTGCAAAGGAGGCAGAAAATGCTACTGTTTTGTTATGAGTAATATGGAGAGATAAATAGGTGCAGCTGCAGCTGTGCTATTAATGGTAGGGAATTGTGCTTCTCCATAGCCACTATTATACTGTGTAAGTAGAAGCTCCTATATTGAGTTGATCAGTCACATTATCTTAGTTATTCTGTTCTTGATTTATATTTTGCAAGGAGTGCAGAATCAACCTTAAGGCATCAGCACAACATAGGATCATAGACTTGAAAGAGTTAAAAGTATAACTCATGAACTAAAGTTTGCATTTTATTGTTGTAATTGTTGTAGATAAGTATTATTTGTTTAATGAAATTAGGAAAATCAATATTTCTCACATAAGTTTCATAACATTCTTGCACCTCAATATTTTTTTTAACTAATAATTAGTTTCTTGAGTATGTGGTTTCCAGGTTATTAAAAATAGACAGTAAAAGCAGATGATAGTCTGTGTATAGATCTTCTATATATACACAATTAAGCTGTAATTTACCTATTACCCCCAGCAGAAATCTTCGAGACCTTTTGATAGTGCTCTGACAGCACCAACTCAATGCTCAATAGGTCAAAATGCATGCATAGGAAATATTAGACTTTTTGGGCAAGAACATCATTGTGCTATGGTGTGTTCACCACATATATACATGTGTATATATGTATATATAGTTGTTATGTATGTATCTAAACATTTGCTATCTATGTTTTATAGATAGCAAATGCTTAGATATATAATTATTATAGTGATATATATTATTCATATTATTATTAATTATAATGAATATAGGATTAATATAATAAATTATATAAAATTAATATTATATATGATATTAATATATAATTAATATTATGTATATTAATCACATCTTGATTAGTATATACAGTTAAAGTCCACAGAATTTAGAAAGGACAAGAAAGGCCCACAACAGAATTAGGGAAGATAAAAAATATTAGTAAGCATGGACAAAGATATGGAAGAGTTTCAGAGAGGAGGAGCCTTATAGATAAAGTGTCTTTACTAAAAATAAAATTCAAGGTTTCACCAAATTAAATAATTACACAGTACATTTCAAAAAACAGAAAGTCTTTTTTTTTTTCTTTTTAATAATCTACAGCGACAAAAAATTAAATTGTAGGTCTCATCTGTGACAAGACATTCTGGAAAACAAAAGTGTGTACTAGTCCAAAAAAGAGTATCGAAAAAAATCATCCATCAAACACAGTGTTCTGGACTCAACATCTGAACCTGGAAATCCTAAGCAAGATAATTTCTAGAATTTGGAAAGATTCTTCTGTGGAAGTTTTTCATACACATTTTCCCTTAACATCTGCTACTAGCTACTGTTGTGGAGAAGATGATAGGCTAGGAGAATGCAATGACTGCATCTCTACTGCTAAATAAAACATGGTAAGGGACCTTTCTTTGGCCTTGAGGCCAAGTGGTACATGTTGGGTGAAATCAAACTTCACTTGGCTATAGAGCTCTTCTGGGCTTCATGCCATGCTTTTTTTGTCCCTAGGACATAGTTATGCTTTTGTGTTGGTGTGGGGGTTTTTTGTTTGGTTGGTTGGTTTTTTTGTTATGTTTTTTTTTTTTTTTCAGTTCAAAGTGTTCAGGGCAGTTCACTGGGTTGGTATTTTCATACCACAAATCTGAGAATATCCTTTACAAGCTCTAGGATGTGGCATGAGGGTCAGCAGGGACACTTCAGGCTCTGAAAATCCTGTTGAAATACAGCGTATGAAGGGAGACAAACCTGGTGCAGTCTAATCAGACTACGTATTGGGAATGGTAGATGACGTGATGTCTCCTGAACTATGCCTAGGCACTGCCCCAGGGGCTGCTGCTTGGCATAGTTTAAACCTGACCTCTGTAGCTGAGTTAAGCATTTCTGATGATGAAACCACCACTGCTCAAGCTTCTTGCCTTGAGTTTTGTTGTTTAGCAGTATTTCTGACGCACAGACAAACTGAAACCTTGCTTTCTCGGTGAGGTTATATTATAGCTTCTGTTTGAGTTTCTGGGGAACTTAACTTAAAAATGTGAGGTGTTTTCTTTTCATCCAAAGAGAAATCCTGGCATAAGTTTTCTACTGTCTCAATAAAACCCTTGAAAAGTTATTTAATATGCTGTCTGCTCCATTTTTTGTGTCTTGAAGACATAAAGTATCATGTACAGGCTGGAGTGCCTTACAGTTTGTGTATAATATCATGTGAGAACAGGAATTGTGTGTAACTTGTCAATGATTTTCACGATGGTCTATATTTCTCTTCTGGTGCATTTTCAACAATTGTTTTGTTCAGTGGAAGAGAGATTTCAGTCAACAGATACAGTTAAGTTTTATGCAGAACTACAGTTTTACCAGGATGAAGAACTGAGAAGTTTAACAGAGCATGTAAGTGAAGCTGTGAACAAAATGAATGATTTATCTGATCTAGCACAAAAAATATCTATGTTAGAATATGGTTGAGGCAGTTAAAACAAGTGCACAGTGAAGCAGGATTTTGTAGCTTTCCCAACAATTAGATAAATGTTTTTATTTGGTTGAGAGCCTTAAAAAACATTCCAGATGCTGAATGCAGCTGCAGGGGCACTGGAGATGGCAACGACTACATGAAGAAAGGGATGCTCTAATCTCTGAAGCCAGGTCAGATGAGAGTCCTGACCTCATGAAGAGGACTGGCTTTCACAAGAAGCATATGTTTCTTGTGCCAGTAGCAGGTCATGTGACCTGAATGTCTCATGAGTGAGAAGCTGGCCAGGAGCCAGAGATTTTCCACCTTTTATTACAAGAAAGATGAACTGCAAAAGAAGTAGATGCTTCAGCTTACAGAAACAACTCCAGGGGGCAAACCAGAATGCTGACCCCAATTTTCACTCATTGCCACGCAGCAACAATGACCACACAAAAGATGAAGAAACATAGGAAATTGCAGAAAGAAGCAAAATTGGAAAGTGATTCTTATTTAGAAGGTAAAAAAAATGATGGATGTATATATTGGAAAAAAATAGGGCAGCTGAAAAAACAAACAAACCTCCTGATGTTAAAGTTTAGTCCAGGAAGACTTCATGTTTTATTTGGGTTTGAATAGCTTAGTTCCAAGTGTGTTAGAGTGAAGAACAGTGCACAAAACTGTACTTCTTGCTTCTCAACAATGTGTAGTCTCTGCGGCAGCTCCCTTGAAATCCCACAGTTCTCTCCAGGAAACTACTGTCGCATTGTTCTTAGAGGCCATTAGTTGTCTGCAGGCTCCATCTCGGCTATTCTTTGAATTCAGTAAGGCACTGAAGTACTACTCCGGGCCTTTGCCTGGTGATTCAGGACTACAGCAGGTGTAATTAGGCTCAGGCATGCTGGTAGGAAACCCAGGGCTGCTCTTACAGTATGCGTGCACTATAAATGAAGCTCCTGTTGTTATAAAAGAGTCTGTTTTCAGTTTCCTGCCATTCCCATTGCAGCACAGGACTGTTCTGCAGCAGGGAATCCTTTTAGATAAGGGCAATAAGAATTGACTGTGATGGGTCAGCTTGACATGCTTTTGTAGGACCTGGGAAAGGAGTTCAAACAGTAAGATTACAGGTTTTTGAAGCCGTGAATACCTAAATTAACTCTTTGATGCTTATAGTGAGGATTTTCTGACACTTAAACAGCACCAAAATAATACATGGTAACAGTGGGATAGGTAGCATTAAAAAAACCCCAAAACAACCTTACAGAGATTATATGTGAACTCCTGGACTGTATGAGTATGCTGTATCAGTGTGCATGGTACATTATCTGAGGAACTTGCTTAGTACCGAGCTTTTGCCGAGGAAAGCCCTAGTGGCATTTGTCTGTGGATGTATGTCTGAATTGTAACTGCCTAATTTAAATAAGTAACTGTTTCTGGTAGAGTTAAATCCGTCTGATATGC
Source organism: Neopelma chrysocephalum (assembly GCF_003984885.1). NCBI lineage: Eukaryota > Metazoa > Chordata > Aves > Passeriformes > Pipridae > Neopelma > Neopelma chrysocephalum. The sequence goes on along the minus strand of NW_020897694.1, from coordinate 22,687,773 downwards.
ATACAGATATGACTGTGCAGTACATTAAAGCTAAAATCTCCTTACATGCCACCTTAAGAATATAGATCATTGAAAATTTAATTTTCCTCGGGAAAATTCAACAGCTGGATTTTGCTATCCTTAGAGCAAAACTCCAATCCCAGAATTTTTAGAAGAACTATAAAAGTCCACTTATGCTCTGTGGATGCAACATGCATTAAACTGATTTTAGGGGAGAGCAGAATATTTGCTTTATTCAAAATCAATTCTATAAGAAGGCATAATAACCTTGTTATTTTCAGTTGCTTAATAGCCTTTTATTTGTTTAGGTCCCAGTTCACTAGGGTACTGAAGGAGGTACATCACTTTAAATATTCTCAGATAGTCCCCATGAAATTACAGAATTGGTGCCTGAAGTTAGTTACCTGTTAAAATTCCCTAATGAATTAGCATCTTAGCATATGAGCTGTTGTTGTAGAGATTTTATATATGATTAACCTCTTTTATGCCACTGTACGACTTTAGAGAACTATTGAAATACAGCATTAGAATCAAGCAGCTTGAGAAAATAATCTGATTGCCATATGGTATGTGCCCATGTCAGCAAGAACTCTGACATGATCTCTGTTCTCAGTGCTAGACCAAAACTCCTCTATCCTCTGCATACTCAAAGTGATGAACACAGAAGCACTAAATGTGAAATATTGTAGGCAAACAGGTGTATTTTCTGTGTAGTTAAAAATAATACAAATGATTTTACTGCTAGAGATTATTTAGAATGCTGTTAGGCTTTGCTCCTAGATGAATGTTGTTTTACTTAATATCATAAAAAAGCAGCCCTACATTAATATGCCACTGCTTTTGGAACAGCCTTATTAGACAGGGGTAAACTGTCTGAAATCAAATAATCTTCTATAGCTGATAGGAAAAAAAAAATTAAGCAGTCAGCAAACTGCACAAGATGCTCCCTTCAGAGAATCCCTGTTTAAAAATGGGAATGTCTGTGTGTCTCAGGTAAATTTAACCAACAAACCTAATGAAAATATTAGCTCAACATTTGCATAAAATATAGTTTCTGATCCTTAACCCCCCCTCAAATATTGAATACAACTCTTATATTTTGCAATCACGGGAACAGATATCATTCTTTCACCCACTCTAACCCCTCCTATCATGCTGTGATTCAGTCTGAGTTCAAAATGACCATTAGAATCCCCAAATCCCAGACTTTTTTCATTTGTTATTACTCTATCACTTTTGTGATTAAGGCAGTTTGCTAAAATAGTGGCTGAAATGTTCCGAGTCTCACAATAGCAGGTAAATTGGAACCTTAATGTGCTGGTTGCTGAGAGGTAATGACAGTGCAAATTGTGACCAGATTTGTAATCTTTCTGTACAGCTGTATCAGGAAATGAGCCAGCTTGGAGCAAAATTCTAGGTAGAGGCTCTTTGATGAAGCATGAAGACAGCTTTAGAGTGTAGGTCAGTTTTGGAGATAATACTGGTTTATTAGTTTTTTTTATTTCTTTTGAGTTTGTGACAAATTCGCTCATTGAATTTGGAATACTTTAATTAAAAATCAGATGGGCACTATGGACACAAAATCCCCCCAAAGCCAGTGTATCAAGTGACTAGAGCACTGTGATAGTTTGCCAGTGCTTCAGCTTTTGCCCTTTGCCTGCCTAGTCTGTCGAGATGATGGGCCCTTTGGAGCAGACAGCGTGGGTGGGGTTCATTTCCAAAGTGCAGACTTCTACATCTGATCTAATCACCCTAGGCCCCTTTCTAGGGTGTAGTTCATCTTATCCTAATTTACAGGTCTGAAATAAATCAGATGGATTGTGCTATAGAATTGTCTATTTGTCTCCCTGGGTTTTACACGACACCTGCAGTGAGCAGCTCATGCTGTTGCCATCTCAGGTTAGGTGAGCTGCACTGTTGTAGTGCTGTATAATAAATATGATTTCCTTTGAGATATCTAGACATTGCTGTAGGTTGCATGAGTTTTTTTCCCCTTGCTGATTTGCTCTGTGTGCAAGCATTTGTATAGTAAAATAAAATAATGATGAGAATAATATCCTTTTTATGTAGCATTTTACATCTTTGCTCAGTGGCCACAGTCCTTGTGGGGGCTCCATCATTGACTTTTAATCAGTAATGACAAATTTTAGGCTTCTAGAAATACTAGTTCTGAGGCAAAAGTGTTTACATAGTATTTCCCGTCATGCAGCATCATCTTTCTGATCATTTTTTATACTAATATTAATGTTTCATGCCATAATCCTTATCTATAAAGTAGAAACACCTGAAAAAGGTCACTTGAAGTAAAATAGAATTCTTCATAGGTTTTAATGCATTCAAGGACTATCTATCTCTTTTTAATACACCGTTACAAAGTTGGTTCGTTTATGTGGCAGATTTAGGGATCTACTGTGGAATCCATCACCTCTAGTCTTCATTTTCATTGAAAGAAGCATATACCAGGGCAGGACTACAGACATGAGGTTGTACAGTTTTCAGTACTGTGCACAGAGAAGACAAGACTAGTAGTAGGAACTTATCACTTTTCAAAACTGATTTTAATAGCTTTTTCAGTGCTGTCCCTAAAAAAATAAAAGCACAGACAAATTGCCGTTATTCTATTTGAATGTCCCATACTCATCCTGTCCCCTCTGCTGGCTGATAAGTGCCGGATCCCTTTCCATATGGCCTTGGTTCCCAGTGAGTAACAACTGAAGACCGAGTTTGATGGATGAGAGAGCAATGAAATTCAGGAGAATTCAGGAGCACTTTCCTATGGTATTTAAAATATATTTTTTTCCTATGTTGAGAATTTTCTAGGTAATTTCCTCATTTGAAAGCTAGTAAGCCACAGATGATGAAAGTAGCAGTTTTTAAAGACTCGTTTTCACCTTGAGAGTCTTCATGTTCTAAAATACAGGAGTGTAATCAGCTGGGTACCTCTGTAGTGCCATCCTCACAGGAAAAGAGAATGGTTTTGCAGTATAGGAGTAATTGCAGTAGATGTGTGCCATCCATGCAGTCCCTAAGGAAGACGGGATCCTAAAGGAGACTATTCACTGACTTAATAATTATTTTTCTCCATGGGAGGCGCACAAAGCAGTTTTATTTATTTATTTATTTTTTCAAGAGGAAACCATGATTCATATTTTTGTCTGTGTTTTGTTTGGGATAATCCACTTAATCTGAATGATAAAATCCACACAAGGTTTCTAGAGAATTCTGAGAAAGTACCTATGTGCTCATTTTAACAATAGATAAGGAAAACAAATTGAAGAATTCAGCTTTTTTCTTATAGCCTTATAGTAATGTAAGTTGAATGAATCTGGTATAGTGCGCTTGTAACTAGAAGCAATTATATTTCACTGACCAGAGATTAAAGAGAGTGGAGGGAATAAGTCCATTCACTGTGTTTGGAACAATGGAGATTTTTATTTTCAAAGGATATGTGCCTTTGCTGCATTCTCTAGTGGTAACCCTGAGACCTGATAATTTATTAGCAAAGAGTCCTTTTATAATAAAATCCTGTCTTTGTGAGGCCATGACACTCAGCAGGTTGATCCTTTTCTCATGGTTTCCTCAGTTATAGGTTAATTTAAGTGACATATTTAAAGCACAAACCAGGCTGGGACTGAGTCTACAGAAATATGATTTTTAAAAAAAATTAATTTATTAATAATATATTTTTGTCTTGCACTGTTAACTTGTTTAGTGTTCAAATTTGAAGAAAGAGCCCCAAACACAGAGATGTCTGGAATGTCATCAGCTATCCTAAAAGTCATTTGCTATGATTTGCAGCAAAGCAGTTAGCCATATTTAGCCCTTTTGTGAAAAAGTTAGTTGCAAGGTTTATACATGCACATAACATACAAACTTGAGTTCTGTGTCAGAAATAGAGAAGGCAAGCCTTGGATCAATATTTGGAAGATAAAAAAATTAAAGCAACTTTCTACCTCCTATCATTTGTTTCATTGACATAACGAATATTTCTTAAATATGTATCAGGTAAACATTTTAAAGTTTTTAAAAATGACTTTATGCTTTGGAAGTCTGAAAGTTGTCAAAATAACTGCCAACCACACTGCTTTAATTGGGAAATAATCCACTTGTTCTTGCTTTTTGTGCTTAACTTCAATTATTAAGAAACTTAGCAAAGGGGTGAGCAAGTTACTGCAGCTAGTTAGCTGCCTGAAGGATATACTGCAACTGTATGAGGGAGAGGGTGTTTGTATACTCATCCTGCAGACTGAAAAAATAAGAAAACCAAATGGTAGGTCGTATCCAAAACAAGATGTGCTATAGGAGTCCTTCGTAGTTGTAAATAAAACATAAACACATCATTTTGTGGTTGAGCAGTTGGCTCACAGGTTGAGCACAAAGGGAAATAGTGAATGGGGGAACATCAGACTGGGGACCTGTCACTAGCGGGGTTCCACAGGGCTCCATCTTGGGCCCCCGTGCTCTTCAACATCTTCATAAATGACTTGGATGCAGCACTGGAAGGGATACTAAGCAAGTTTGCAGATGATACAGAACTGGGAGGAGCTGTTGACTCCCTCGAAGGCAGGGAGGCCCTGCAGAGAGACCTCGACAAATTAGAGGACTGGGCAATCACCACCCACATGAAGTTTAAGAAAGGAAAGTGCTGGATTCTGCACCTGGGATGGGGCAATCGTGGATGTATGTACAGACTGAGGAATGAGATGCTGGAAAGCAGTGCCACGGAAAGGGACCTGGCGGTCCTGATTGATGGCAAGTTGAATATGAGTCATCAGTGCCCTGGCAGCCAGGAGGGCCAACCGTGTCCTGGGGGGCATCAGGCAAAGCATCGCCAGCCGGTCAAAGGAGGGGATTGTCCCGCTCTGCTCTGCACTGGTGCGGTCTCACCTTGAATATGTGTGCAGTTTTGGGCACCACAATGTAAGAAAGATATTAAGCTTTTGGAAATATAAGAAAGATATTAATATAAGAAATTGGAAATATAAAAAAGATATTAAGCTATTGGAGAGTGTCCAAAGGAGGGGGACAAAGATGGTGAAGGGCCTTGAGGGGAAGCCGTATGAGGAGCAGCTGAGGTCACTTGATCTGTTCAGCCTGGAGAAGAGGAGACTGAGGGGAGACCTCATTGAAGTTACAACTTCCTTGTGAGAGGAAGAGGAGGGGCAGTCACTGGTCTCTTCTCTGTAGTGACCACTGATAGGACCTGAGGGAATGGCCTGAAGTTGTGTCAGGGGACGTTTAGGTTGGATATTAGAAAAAGGTTCTTCTCCCAAAGGATGGTTGGATGTTGGAACAGGCTTCCCAGGGAGGTAGTCACAGCACCAAGCCTGACAGAGTTCAGGAAGCATTTGGACAATACTCTCAGGCACATGGTGTGACTCTTGGGGATGATCCTGTGCTGGGTTAGGAGCTGGACTCGATGATCCTTGTGGGTCCTTTCCAACTCAGCATATTCTGTGATTCTCTGTGTGCAGTTACCTTATCTAGTCTTACAATTTTAAATATTTTTGGGGGAATAATTTTTTTGAGGAAAAAAAAGAGATGTGTAGTCCTCTCAGTGCACTGCCATGAGAAACTTACTTTAAATTGACAAGTTTCAGTTCAGTTTCTATGTATATGGAAGGAGACAAATTTTGGATATATGTAATTTCTCCTGTGTGCACTCTTCACTTGAATTGTGAACAGAACAAGGCACTCCCCTGCCAAGAGACTGGGCATTTTGACGGCAATCAGGTTATTTTTCAGATGATACATAGTGGTGGTCTAGAAAATGAAAACTAAACCGATCCCAGTCATGGGGGAACTGGAATACTTTATTGGGCACGAGAACACAATTTAAAGGCATCTCTGGCTGGACATGTTAATGAAGGGGACAGGCTATGTTAATTGGGGAGTTACACAAGTTTTTACTACAGTTTCCAAATAGTTAATTTTTCTCCTAGTAGGATTACATGAGAGATAGAGGGATTACAGGGGTTTAGACATGATTTGATACAATCATCTCAAAAAGTCCTTTCTGATTTCTGCTGGAGCTGGGCTTAATCCATAAGGTAGAACTTTAACAGGTCTTGTGAGAAGGGTCCAGCTCCTTCAGATCATGAGGTTTTTGTCAGCCTTTTGTTTTCCTTTTGCTGAAAGCTGGGTTTGGGCTCCCACAATACATCTTCTGGTGGAGTAGGTTTCTTTTGAAGTTAGTGTCTAGTATCTGAAACAGAGAGATAGTTAACAGTGTTACATTATGGTGAGTGATGCTATCTGCAATTCAGATCCACTTCTAAAGAGGGAGGGGGACGGGGTGACGGAAGGAAATTCCTCTTAATGCAAAGTTTGGATAGCAGCCTTATATGCAGTTATACAGGTCACTGCCTTCTGCATTTTTATGGCAGCAAATCTCTATAAACCATGCCGTACTTGCTCTGCTCTTCAGAAATATACAGTAAATCCCCTAGAGACTATGCTGAATTTCTAGGACAGGTTTGTCTATTGCAAAATGTTATTTGATTTTAAATACTCTCAAAATCTTCTAATGTGCTTTGATTAACACTGAACCGCCTTGGACTTCTCTGTATGTTCTAGATAGTAAATGAGGCATTGTGTTTGCATAAACTAGTCCATGCGTTTCCCTGACTTACCTCAGCTGGAATCCTCATTATTTGGGTCATGTAACTGCCTGTCATATTTGGGAGAGATTCTTGTCGTGCAGAATTAGTTCAGATACTCTCCCCATACTGAGTCTTTGAGCAAAAGATAGGCCTTTTAACATCAGTATGATCTTTTTTCTCATTCAATTTTTTTTTCAGTAGAAAAGAAGGCAGTGGTATGGAAGAGGGCTTGGGTTTTGAGTACCTGAGAAGAAGCAGCAAGTGGGACAGAAATTACCTGCCAGGCCTGAGACTACATTTTGAATCCAGGTTACTTCTGCCATGTATGAAAGTATGATGTGTGATGTATGTTATCCTCTGCTTTCCTATTCCCCAGTCTCCATGGAAGAGAAACAGATAGTTATTTGAGCCACAAATGAGCGGCAGCATCTCCCTGACCCAAAAGAGTGGAAAACAAGCACTCAAAAGGATGAAACATCCATCTAAAAATGACCTATCACATTGATCTCTCTTGTTGCCAATAGTGTTAGCGAAAGCAAAATCATCAGTGTCTCTTCCCTTCCCAGGAAAACTGAAGTAAATAATGAAAGTAACTTTGTTCATTTTGGTATTTTAGTGAGAGACCAGCATGATAGTTGGACTTGGAGAGTGAGAACTGAAATTTAACCAGGAGCAGAAGAGAAAATGAACAGACTAAATTTTGCTTGATGTAATCCCCCCAACTGGTACATTGTATGTTCACAGTTTAAAAGCACTTCTGAGCAGTATTTAAAAAAAAAAAAAGAACATAAACTTAGATGCTTATGTAAAAATATATATAGTCTATATTAAATTCCTGAAACAGCTGACATTTTTCAAATGAAAAGGATTCTGTAAAAGTTCCTCTTTTTCAATAGCATTGTCTTTTTCAAGGTAGAGAGCTCATTTATGAGACATCCACATACACAAAGAATGATATAAAAGTTATATGTATTGTGCACATAAGAAATGTCCTATAAATTTAGACAGATACCTTGAAAATGCAAAATATTATCTTCCCAGGTAGAAATAGATTAGAAGACTATTTTGTGATTAAATAAAATAATTCTGACAACAGTAATGTGGCATAAGTTTGATTCAGCTAGCAGATGCTCTTCTTCAGGCATTAGTCTGTCAAAGGGTAGCTTTCAAATTTCTGTTGTGAGGTAAGATGAAGATGTCTACCTTTGAATGATGCAGAGGAGAGGCACTGAAGTAATGCCTCAGTGAGGGCTTGTCACAGTCTTATTCCAAGCTGACTTGATTTTGTTTTAATGCTCTTCTTCAGATGGGATTCTAAAATATGGTCTTCAAAGCTTAAGAAAGTCAGCTTGGTTTTCTCCAGAGCTCACAGTGAGAAGTCATTAGGAGGAGCTGACCATTGAAGAAACTTCTTCACTGCTCAGGATCTGGGTCTGTTGATGGGTGTGCAATAAGGAACATGCCCAAATCTGCCTGGATAGACACTAAAATTTTGCCTGTGCTCTAAAAAAAGCTCTGCTTATACAGCGCTCATTCCTCTTTGACACCATCTCTTTTCCCAGGTGATGTTATTACTGACCTGTTCAGGTAAAAGAAGCTGATGACTGTGCACCACTGCAGTCAGTTCGCACAAATTTAGTCTCTGCTGCTAAATAGGGCAATCAAAGAAAGATTCATGGCCTCAGAGTCTACAGACATGCAAATATGCAGCTGGGCTAATCCAGCACAGGTCCATGGAGAAAGCTAAAAAATGGTATAGAGAATAGGAAAATCAGTGCTTGAATGTGGACATGTTTATAGGGGCTGCCCAATAACAGAATCTCACCAAACTTAGAGTTATGTTTTTCCAATATTTCTGTCAGTTTGGTATATTAATCAGTTTTTAAAGCTGGAATTATATTTATCTATTAAGAGAATTATGCAAGCACTGAAGAAAGTCCAACAGTTCATATCTTCACTATGATGCTTATAGTTGTTACTCACATGCTGTCTCCCAGTGGTACCAAACACTCTAAAATTGTAAGTTCATTTCCTTTGTGCTGTTTGAATCCCTATTCTTAAATTTGCAGCAAATTGAAAATACATTTTTGAAACAATAGACATATATTTTTATAGTACCTCTATGCTTTCATCCCTTTTTATCTAAATGGGAAATATTTTTTTAATCTTTAATCTTTATTCCTAAATTTATTTTCTTTATTCTCCAATCTTTATTTTTTAAAATCTAAATGATAAAACAATCTATTTTTTTTGTTTGAATTTTAGTCCAAGTAGGAGACCTGCAGTAATTTTTTCTTACAGTAGGTGGCAGATGTAGACTACATATTCCTTTGCAATTTAATTTTGTAAATATCTATACAAGAGGCTTATTCTGTTTTCTAAAAATCTGTATTAATGTTTAGGACAACCTGCGTGTTAAAAATATTATTCCTTCCTAAAAAATTTTGTTTTAAGTACCACTGTCCTTTCACTATGCTTAAAAAAAAAAAATCACAGGTGAGAAAGAGAATGAATTGGAATTAAATGATTTCTGCTGCATTAACCTTGATGTCAAACTTGTTAATTTCTCGTGTTTTCATTTTCCTGGAATTAAGAGTGAGCAAAAATGTTTCTGTAAAAGGACATTTGTTTTCATATATAACAAGTACAATGCTAGATCTCGTATGCAAAACATTGTCTGAAGCTGTTTTAATTTCTTCTAGTAGCTTTATGCAACAATACATAACCTCTTTTGATTAGAGTAAGTTTGCAGTTGTAGAATTTTAAAGTATTATACAGATATTTTCAGTGACAGCTAGTGAACACATGACAGATAGTTCACACGTCCTGTTGAGCCATAGATGACCTCAGGGAGGCACCTAATACTGAAGTACTCTGAAAGAGCAAGAAAAAGTGAATTAATCTGAAAAGCAATATGGGTTATTGCTAATATGAATGACAGAAAAGAAGCATGGACATTAGGTTTTCAAAATCTGTTAAAGAACATTTTTCTAGTGGAGATACTAATGTTTGCTTGCTGCTTCAGCTTTTAATTTATTCCAGCTTTGTCAGACTCTTGCAGTGTGGGTTGTTCTATTATTTTTTATATGTGCTCTTACACTGTGCTTATCATCGTAATACCTGAGTGTCGTATGGTAAGTGCATTGAATAATTAACATCCACTGCATATTTGTGCTGTCAGCTTCTCCCAAGGAGACAAGTGTTTGTGAGAGAGGTGGGGGTTTTTTCAGGCAATTAAAACAATGCACAGGCACACAGTGATATGTGCTAGAGGGGGCACACTCCAAGAAATACGGCTTGTAATTAGAGCAATCTGATAATTCTTTAATTCCTGTGGTAGGGCTTTTAGTTTTTTGTTAGCTGTATTTTCCATACATTTGGGTCTTTTGCAAAAGGGTGAAGCACAATTGTCTCATGAGAGCACATTTATAGAAATTTTAGCTCATGTATGTGAATGCAGAAATGGTGGATGCTTATTTAATAGGCTTGCAATGAAATCAGTAGAATTACAATGAGAATTGGAAGGAACTTCTATACTGTTGTCTAGACAATTTATATTTCATTAATTGTTGCAGTCTTGCTGTGCTAATATACTTCAAAGAATTATTTAAATTTCTACTGCAGGAAACAAGAATGTGATCTTGAAAATGCATCCTGTTTTCTTTTTCTTTTTTTTCCTTTCATCATTCCTTATGTCGTTGCTCATCAGATAGTTGTACTGCCAGATTAGTCAAAGGTGATATGCATTTGTATGATTGCTGTTGCTGGGAATCAAGGATGTATACTGGAATTTGTATGCACAATAAATTCTTCTTGTTTAGGTAACAGCTTGACCAATTTATATAACAATTACCACTGTGAATGGAGTAGATGAAAACTCTTGCCATCGAGAACAAAAACTGTTTAAGTAGTGATGCTGGATCCTATCCAAACCTGATTTGGATTTTATTCCAATTACATTAAAATTAAACAGCAGATTATCCCTCCCTTCATAGATTTCACCCTTCACCATACCTTCTTCCTACTGAAGTTACAGATGATTCCATTTGATCTGATCATTGATAATCGTTAATATTAGTTGAATGTATTTGTCCACCAATTACCAATGCTTTGCAATACCAAGTAGAGAGGAATAGCAAATTCTGTGATCATTAGTATTCCTGATCCCCATTAGAGCACCATTCAGAATCTGGAATCTCAGTCTGATTATGTTCCTTCGGCTAATGAACAAAGAAGCAAAACTCTTGTTCATCCCTCATAAGAAAATGGAATAAGTGAATCAGATATTTTTGTTTTCCATTTTTCGTACAGGTAATTATTTGTATTATCACAGAATCTAAGAATCAGTCCCAGTATTCCCATTATGCTCAGTACTGTAAAAACAAAGCAAAAATCATTCTCAGAGCCTACAATCGCTATATAAAATAAGGAACAAGAAGTGAATTTTAAAATAAAAATAAGGTTATATTTTGAAAATTTGTCTTTATGCCCTGTAAATATTGAATTAGGGATTTATAACTTCTAAAGCACATTTTAAATTTAATTACAATGAGGCAATACCGGCTTTTCATTCATCCACAGAATGGAAAAAAAACCCCAACTACCAAAACCCACAGAGTGAAAATGATGCTTCTAATAATGCTAAACCTTCCTTTATGAAAAACTTGGACTGAGAGTTTGCCTCTTATCTCTGTTTTTTGGCAGAACTCCTGAGTATTTACAGGATGCTGGGGTCTTCACAGGATAAACATTGCCATGACCAATGAAGTAGCTGAATCCTTTCTTATAAACCATAAAATGGCCTTGCGAAGAAAATAAAATAATAATTGTAGTCTAGATTTCCATCTCAGCATTGTTTATGGGACTTGTAAGAAGCTGTCCTTAGCTTTGTCTTAAGAAAGGGTAGAAGTAACACCTTATTTCTTTGTGAATTATGAATTCTAACTTTCATTAAACCTCAAGCATCATCTAGTTTCTTACTAAGCTAACAGAATGTAGTCTTCATCCATTAGTACTTTTCAGTAATGATGAATCAAAATATGGGCCAAGAAATGTAATAACATTTTAAAAAATGTCTGCTGATATTAGTTGCCTCACAGATGGAAAATTTCTAACAGTCAACCAAATCAAATGCAAATGTATCAATGATGTTCCCAGAGAGAAAGAATTTGATCTATTCCTTGGACTGTATTTTTTCTTATTTAAGTACATATTAATATTCTGGTGCATTATTCAAATTGTGGTGCATTATTCAAGTCTGCATTCTGCTTCTTTCACTTTGGATTACTGTGTGATTTTTTTTCTCTTTTTTTTTTTTTATTTCTCTGACTCCATTTTGGCTCTATGTTTAACTGTGTCTCCGTTTGTATTAATGTATTAAATTGCTACTACCTGGACAAACTTGAGATCGTGAAAATAAATTGGAATTATGCAATTTATTTCAAATTAAACACTGAGATTCCTGTAGATCTAGTCCATCTGCTTTGACTCTGCACAGTCAGGATAATTAAATTCTGCTCACTGTATTTAAATTCTTAAATGTATTTTCTTCATGGTCATCCTTCAAGCAAGAAGTTAATCATCTGGTGAATCTGAAAACATCCTGGACTATTATTCTGAATGTAGTCTTGGAAAGTGCTTTGGATGTTTACATATACTTTTTGTTCTTGTTTGACTTTGTTTTGGGGTTTTTTGTAAGACATATTATGTATTGCTTTTTCGCTGGGAAGGACAATTACACTGAGTGCATGGCTACTGAATATAGTCGATTCAGCAGACTGTGTTTGTGTCTAAATTGCAGCTAGAAATGATCCTTGATTTATGCTTACGGGCAGGGTGAGCCCAGAATGCCCAACTCCTTGCTTCCTCTGCAGTTCACAATGGACTGTTAGCTTGCTCTTACATGTGCAAATGTCAGATTAATTCGATAGCAGACCTAACCTAAAAGCCACATATAATCTAAGTCCCAGGACCTCACCATGAACCTGAATGATACTTGTGGCTTGTGCATTTTCAGGAAGACACATTATTGTTTTAAATCATAAAGACAACCAAAATATGCTCATCCAAAAGTTGTTTGACATAATGAAAGACAGTTATACTAACAAGAATGAAAAATGAAGACTGGTTTTACAAATAACTCTTTGCAATGCTATGTGAACAATTAAACGATTTTGCCCAGTGTGTGTGTGTGAAAATTGGGAAGAAGTGAGGATAGGACAGGGAAGACTGTCAAAATTGCCAAGAGAAAAATGCTGTTATAAAAATTGAGCAGCGGATGTAGAGACTGGTAGGCATCTACACATTGTTCAGACTGTAGTAGAAAATATAAGGTGCTGCAAAGATGAAATGGGGATATATTTTTCCCTGTACTGATGGAAGCTGTTCTAGTGACAGAAATAAAATATGGGCAATGAACCACTGAAGGGGAATACAAGAAGGGCTGTGGTCTTGAAGTCAGACCTTTCTTCTGGAAAGATGAGACAAAACTTCAGCCTTGGTATTGCTCTGATTATTCTGTGTGTTTTGAATTAAGGATGTTGTGGCAGGAATAGAAACAGGGATGCAGAATATGGGCTAGAAGGAGGCTGTGTTTCTTTTGTCACCAGTTGCCATTGACTGACCTGGCTTTCTGATTTTTTTCCACTCTCTTCCGAAATCAGGCTTTAATTATCAAAATCACACTTAAGTTTCGCAAAGGATTTAAGGAGATAGTATTTAAAAATCTTTTGGTTTTATTTGTCTGTACGTAAATTTTCTATTCTAGATACCTATTTGTTTAAAAGTAGTATACTAAATCTTTAATTCAATAAACTATGTTCACTGAGACCCAGATTTGCCCTATCTAAACCAACATCTGCTGTCAGGGGTGCACATTCTCTCTGCTGTCGAGAGAGAGAGGGAGAGAGAGAGAGGCACTTCCATGGGACAGCTCAGCCCAAGTCAAGTCCTAATTGGTCTATGGAAATTCCTCCCTGTGGACAACAGAAGAAGCATGGAACAATTACCCACTTACATTTATGAGCCTGAAGTTAGGTGGATCTGAGCCAAATGTATTACTACTTGTTTGGTGGTTTTTTGTTTTGTTTTGGTTTGTTTGTTTTTTCTTTTTTGTAATCATGGCTGTTATTAAACACTATTTGGCCCTGGTTTCAAGTGTTTGGTCCACTAAGAAACAGATGAGAAAATTCTGAGAATGGAAAGAATGGAAGCCAGTTTTTTTTGCGTAGTGCTCTTAGGTGATGCAGTCACACCAAACTCATCATCACTATCATAGAATCATAGAATGGTTTGGGTTGGAAGGGACCTTAAAGACCATTTAGTTCCACCCCCTCTGCTGTGAGCAGGTACACCTTTCACTATACCAGGTTGCTCAGAGCTCCATTCAACCTGGCTTTAGGCACTTCCAGGGTTAGGGCATCCACAACTTTTCAGAAACATCAGTCTCTCTAGGAACTGAATGTCTGTCTGGGCTTTCGGCAGGTATATAAAGCTAGAATTTCAATATAGTTATTCTAAATTCTGGGCTTTATTCAAGAAGGAAGGAGTACTTCAGTGGAATCTCAATATAAGAGAGAAGCTGTCTCCACTTTCTTTTGGCACAAAATGTAATTAGTAATAGTAATAATACAAGTAATTAGTATTATTATTACAATTAGTAATTGTAGTACAAGTCAGAAGAGGTACATATAGATACCTGCAGAGTATTCTCTGGTTTGGAAGCCTGTAATGTTGCTTTATAAGGGTTTTTAGGTGACAGGTTATTTCTGTCAGTTGTGGTGTAAATTATGATAATAGTGTTAAGGGGACCCTTAAACTCTTGATGTTTAATTTTAAGAAGCTGCTGGAAACTTTATGACACATAAATCTTCTTAGGCAACAAGTCCAACTATTTGAAGTTTAAAAGTAGTTTTAAGTCTCAGCAAACATATTTATGGAGATTCTATAAATGTGGCATCTAAAGATACCATTTTGGTTACTATTACTGTTAATTGTTATTAATATTGTTATTAGTTATAATTAACTTGTTAAAATTGTATTTATTACAACACAAGAACGTGTTGTAATGCTTTGCTGGGTTCTTATATGTATAGATTCTACTGGCATCAATTATTCTCTGTTATTATTGTCATCAATGATTATGATCAATTATATCTTGAAAAATATTTCAAGAACATTTGGAGTCCCCAGCTGAGCTCACAGTCTCATTTTGCCATTCTCTACAAAAATGTACAGCAACAGACTATGCCTCTCTTTCAGTGTAAACAGATGTGAAACATAAGAAGCTGCTGGCCTGATCTGATTAGGAGAGAGATACTTTTAGGTAGTACAAAATTAATTCTTATTTTAGTTGACTAAGGCCATGATTTCAAATATTCAAATATTCTGGCTTTTGTAGAGCTTTAATTCTGTCTTTTTGGCGTTGTTCCAGAATATAGAGGACAATTATTAATGTGTTTTCTATTTTACTCACTTTAAAATACATTAATTCAGTAATCTGAATTTAGTTTGACTAGCTATAAAAGTCCACTGGTACAATATCTAACAGTTTTCATATGTCAAACTATTGATCAGATAATAGAAAAAAACCACAAGAAATATTGGCAAAAAAACACCCACCTTGAAAAGTTCTTATTATATACTTAAATGATACAATATGAATTCATTTGAACTGAGTGAGCCTGTGAAGGATCTAGCTCAGTGTGACTATTTGTCAAATTAGTTACTTTTGTTGGATATTTTGTGTTCTCAAAGAACAGGAAAAAAGTGATTTAACCTGTAATATTGATGCCTATGTGGTAACATATTCAGAAGCACAATACGAAACGGTACTAACTTGGGATTTTAGATATAAACCATGCCTAATGAAGGCAAGGTCCCTCATCACAGACTCATCATAGAAGATATAAATAAGTTGTTTTTCTGACTCCTCATAATATAATAGGTGAAATGGAACACATCCTATTAAACATAAATCAAGAACTGTTTCCTTTTTCTGTTGCATAGAAAGTCCTCTCTGAGGGTTTAAAGAAACCTTGTTTGATCTTCTGGTTATTTGCATCTTTTGCAATGTCCTTCTCCATTTGTTTCCATTTTCATTTTCACCGTATGCCTAAAAATCAACAATTGCTGTTTTCAGTGATTATGTTTACACTAGGTTAGAAATAATCTGTTATTCCCAAGACTGAATTAAAATAATTTTCTGGACTACAGCAAAGTATGGGTTGTTTTAATTTCACTTCCTTATTCAACACGGTCTGGGAAAGTAACAGGTAGAGAGAAACCTTATGTTTCAAAAGCAAAATGCTGCAGTCTGTATCAGATGGGTAAAGCTTGTATTGTGACCTCCTGCAGGATATATGTCTCAGCTCAGCACTGAAAATGTTTCATTTGCATAGACATTCACCTTATTGATTGCAGCAGAAAAGAAAACATAATAAATGTCATAAAAGTCAGTGCTGCTCAAATGAGTACTTGTTTTTAGCCTGCATGAAAGCTCAGTTGGAGTTTCGGTAATAGGGCTAGCCTCTGAAAACCTTTATATCTCATAAGCATTTTGTAGAAAATCTGCATGAAGTGATATAGAAAACCAAAGGAAGTCAAAGCTTTACATTCATGACAGTGAGACAGCACTGTAATTTTAAAATGCTTCCAATAAAATAGGAATGTTCTTTCCTTGATCTGACATCTTCAAAATGTTTTTGGCTACTGTACTTTACAGATATCCTGTGGCATGCCATATGCATTTTTGGCATGTATCACAGTTGCAACAACTTTACGTTTTCTGCTTACCCTATGCCTTGCTGTCTTTTATTACCTTTTCTGGCAGTTCAAAAGAATGTCCTGTGTCTGTGCATATAGCAGGCATTGAAGCTCAGATTCATGTAAGAGATCTTGGGGATATTAGATAAAATGTTTTTCTTTTATGGATGTTATCACCTTCGAGATTGTTAACAGCAGAAAACTTAGGTGTTTCTATTGTAGCAATTCATAGTGCCAATTAAAGCCATAGACAAATGGGTTGGTTTGTCTTCACCTGTTCTCATTTAAGCATCTGAAGTCAGATGCTTAAATATGAACTAGTCAGCCTAAACTCCCCTGTCAGCCAAGTAAGACAGGTATGTACCTCCTAGGGGTGATTGATTTCCAAGGAGTGTTTAAGGTAAATCCCTTGAGTTGCCTAGGAACGTCTTTCTCCCAGCAATGGGGCCTCTGGCTTCAGATATGAGTGCAATTTTTTCAAAACTGAAGTTAGTTATGCTAAACCTGTCCTTGAGTGCTTCTAGACTTATACACCAGAAACTTCCAGTGGTACGAGGGACCATGTAAACAAATAGTCCTTGCTTAATTCATGTCAAATACAGTGCAGTTTAAACAGCTAATAAAGATGATTTTATGCTGTGGTTATTTTTTTTTTCTGAAGTGAGATAAGGTATTGTCACAGAGGGTTCTCACTTACTGCTCTTTTACAGCTGGCAACTGCAAATGGGTGCCTGCAAGCGGCAGCGACTCAAGTGCTTGTTATCTAGTAGGGATCTCAAAAAATATTTTGTGGTAGGGGTGTGTGTGTGTGTGCCCATGCATGCTTACATATAAGGCACTGGATATTTAAGATAAGATATTTAAAACAAGAACAGTATAAATTACATCAGTCATCATGACAATGCAAAGTCAAGGTGATGTTTAATGGTTATATGTTGGAACACCCCAAAATGACCATGATCAGAGCTAAGGGGCATTACTGTTTTCTCCTATGTCCTCCTTTCATTCTCAGCCCTTGCTGTCACATGCCCATTTCTATGAACTTGGGGACAGCCAGCACTGAATTCTACAACACAGGTGCATGGAAGTATGGGAACTCACTAGTGCTGTCATTGAACTTGTTTTTCAAGACCAAAAATCTGTCTTTCAATTTCATAATGTGAAGGAGGGTCAAAGCAGACAGTTAGAGAAGTCTCACAAATCACCTCATGCATGAAATCACAGGAGAAATGGGGTAGCAGGACCAATCATCTCACTGGTTTTCATGTTCAGCCCATGTCGCTACATACCCAGCTCTGTGACTTTTGGGGGTAGCTGGGGGAATCCCAGCTGAGGTCTGTGCTCCCTGTGCCGCTGTGTACTTCCTCTTGTGATGTGTCGGTGCTGGCACTGGTGCTAGCGTGTGTCATCTGCCCTTAACCCATGAGGGAAACGAAACTGAACAAGATTTTACATGGGGCTTTCAAATTCTGATGGGGATGTATCCCACTTACACCCAAGGCAAGAGGTACAACTGAGATACAAACTGTTTGGTGGCAGCAGCTTTTTTGAGTGCTGCACCTGTTTCTAATAGATTGATTTGAGTGCCACTTTATCTTGGACAAATCTGTGGAAGATCAATTACCTGGAAAGAAAATGTTATACAGACTATTTTCAAGTCTAAAGGGTCAAGCGAAGTGTAGCTCTCTCAACTGGAATATGAAGGAATTGATGCAGAGCCAATTCTTGGGACACTGGTAAAATTCACTGGAGACTGGATGATGATAAAATTAACCAGTATATGAGTAGAGAGAAAAAGGAGCGCTGAATTCGGAAATTAAACCCAGGTTTTAAAAATTTTAGCCTAGTGTCTATACCATCAAACTTTTTCTTCCTTTCCAATTAAACATCTGAAAGTACATTTCATCGATACCTATGAAAAAAGTTAGTAACTTTCCCGTACTTTTCCACAAAAAAACTGTGAACACAATTGATATTTCATGCTTATTTTCTCAAGATGTTTTATCCTTGAATATATGGCTGCTTTGTGGTAAAGTAAGATATTAAATAACACGGAATCAAAGTCTTCGGTATTTGTTCTGTATCAGAGCAGAATTCTATAATGACATAAAAAGTAATCTTTATTTTTATACATCTGTATATCTTACTGTTCTGCTTATACCACAGACTGCTGAAATGGAAATAGCACCAAGTCTAACGTTCAAAAGCAAAACCAAAGAAAAGGCAAAATTTCTTTTTTTTATTTTAACAAGACCTGATAGCCTCCAAAGAGATATTACTTGTTTTTGGTAAGTGTTTTATGGCTTTCTCATTGCTTTTTTCCCAAGACTGGGTTTTAGAAACTCCAAGCTGAAGACATTCGAAAATCTTCAGTTCTGTTTGTATGTTTCTTATTAAATCATTGTAAAACCCCTTGGCTTTAGGTGTCATGATAATGAATAAATTAATTATGGATTTCTATAAAGTATGAGAGTTATTACAACTGTTTAGAATGGGATAAAAATCTTTATTCTCCTTTTCTCTCCAAAGAGAAAATAGAGCATGTGTTATAAATTCAATAGCAAGTGAGTATATTTAATGTTGAGCTTCCTTGACATTACTGCAACATGTTATCTTTTTTGACATTAAGCACCATTTTTAGTACAAAAATAGTTTTCTTTAGAAGTAATACATTAGTATATGTGTTACCATTAGCATGTTAAAATGCAGAGAAGTTATATTTATTATTAGTAAATGAAAATACTGGTAAACTCATTAATAGTATTCTTGGAACTTTATATATTGAAATATTCTGTAACATAATTATATAATGGAAATTCAGTTTTAATATGTCTGTGTTATCATCTTACAGGCAGCCCTCCAAGGTTAATAATGTCAGGAAATATCAAGTGTTTTTGACTAGAAGATTAGACTTTTTATTTGGGAAAGGGCTTTAAATTTCATTTCAAAAGTAGATTTCATGCCCCATGAAATTTAAACGGTGACATTTAGAAAACGTTCACTTTATGATAATGTAGTGAAAAATTATAGTGTACATGCTTCTTGCTCAATCCATCAAGACTGCCTCTGGAAAGACCAGGAATCTTTTTGCAGGTAAAAAAAATGTGGAATTCACTGAATAATCAAATCTACCAACTCTTCAGAATTATTTACTTCCTTAATTGTGTTCACTGGAGTTTGAAACCAGAACCCTAAAAGGTATTTAAAACTTTTAAAATATTTAATGACATTTTTCCCCAAAGAGGTTTAACTTCTACATAGGAATTCCAGGAATATCTGATAAAAATTAAATAGATAATGCTGATAACTGTTTACTAAACTTGACTAGGTAATGCTGTGATCCCACATGACCTTTCCAGGAATGGGGAGTTGTCTTATACTAGAAAGAAGCATATTTACACTTAAGCTGCTTCATAAGGAAGTTAATGGAGAAGAGTCACTTAACTTTAAAAATTTGCAAGTGAAGCCTTCTAGCCCAGTGCTCAGAACGTCAGTAGACGTGTCTTTATGTTTTTTCTTTCATAAAAAAGAGACGTGAACATCACAAATACTGAAGCAAAAGTGTTTTAGATAACTGCACTGCCATAGCCCATCTCTGCAAAAGTGCAGAGCTGCTCCCAGCAAAACTATACCCAGTCCTCTGTGCAGACAGAGACCAGTGGAAGAAGTGAGAGAAGATGCAGAAAATTCAATCAGCGGGTATGCTAACGTTGTCTGAGGTAGAGTTAATTTTCTTCACAGTAACTAGCATGGGGCTGTGTTTTGGATTTATGATGAAAACAGCATTGACAACACAGGGATGTTTCTGTTATCCCTGAGCAGTTCTTGCACAGTGTCAAGGTCTTTTCTGTTTCTTGTATGGTCCTGCCAAGGATCTGGGGGGAACACAGCTGGGACATCTGACCGCAACTAACCAAAGGGATATCCCATGCCTTATGACACTGTGTTCAGCATATAAAGCTGAGGGAAAGAGGAAGGAGGGGACATTCAGAGTAATGGCATTTCCCTTCTCAAGTAACTGTCACACATGATGGAGCTCTGCTTTCCTGGAGATGGCTGAACACCTGCCTGCTCATGGGAAATGGTGAATGAATTTTCTGTTTTGCTTTGCTTGTGTGCACAGCTTTTGCTTTCCCTATTAAGCTTCTTTATCTCAGCCCACGAGTTTTTCCCTTTTACTCTTCTGATTCTCTCCCCCACCCAATTGGTGAGAGGAGTGAGCAAGCAGCTGCATGGTGCTTATTTGCTGGCTGGGGTTAAACCATGACAGCGGGCTATCTTCAAGTACCATTGATAAAAAGAGATTTATTATAAGGAGGAAAGAGGACCATTTTCTGCCCTTCAGGTGCCCTGGCTGTTCCTCACAAAGAGATAGGTGGTAAAAAGCAGCCATCCCTTACATTCCCCGCTTGCCCTGTTAACAATACATTTTTGTTAAGCATGTAGTAGCAATGCAGCTGTGGCCTGTGATTCATTAGTTTTATAGCTGGATAGATACATATGAATCATACTGCTTCAGCTAGCATCAACCAGCAACTGACCATTAATTTCATTAATCAACAACTATGCTTCATGGACTGGTTACAATTAATGTTGAGTAAATGGTGAATAACAGCATGTATAAGCCCTGGCAGATGTTTTGGTTCTCACTGGGTTTTGCTTTATTTTTTTTTTAAAGAAGCTGCTTATGCCTCAAAGAACCTTTTGATATAAATGAGAAAAAAATTGAAAGGTGGAAGAATGGATATCTTCATCTTAAAGCAGAAATTCAAGACCCAGAGACAGTAAAGAATATAGATATTCAGCTGCACCCTTCCTAAACCTTTGGTAGAAGGGTTATAAGAAGAAGATTGCTATAGAATCATAGAATCATAGAATGGCCTAGGTTAGAGGGGACCTTAAAGATCATCTAGTTCCAATTCCACTGTCATGATCAGGGACATCTTTCACTGAATGAGGTTACTCCATCCAACCTAGCCTTGAACACTTCCAGGGATGAGGCATCCACAGCTTCTCTGGGCAACCTGTTCCAGTGCCTCATCACCCTCACAGTAAAAAGTTTCTTCCTAATGTATAATCTAAACATACTCTCTCTCAATTTAAAGCCATCTCCCCTTGTTCTGTCGCTACGTGCCCTTGTAAATAGTTTCTCTCAATCTTTTTTGCCTCTTTCCATCTTTCTTGCCTTCCTTTAGGCAGCGGAAGGCCATAATTAAGTCACCCTGAAACCTTTTCTTTTTTAGGCTTAACAAACCCAATTCTCTTAGATTCTCCTCATAAGATGGGTTTGTCAGTCGATAAAAAATGCAAAGATAAAGGCATGTTTGGAATTGTCTTCCTCTCTTAGACAACTAAGTACCCACTGAGACTAGATTCAGGTCTGAAATTGTTTGTTGCACTCAATAACATATTTCTTCTAATCTGAGTAACAATTTCAGTCTTTTCTTTTAAGACAAGTTTCTGGTAGCCTTCTCACTTAAGTTTTTAATAATAGTCCAGATTACTTAATTTAGTTGAAAATTTGGAGAAGGTAAGAGCTGGAGGGTGGAATTTAGTGCTCTTCTCAGCACAAAAGTATTTGAAGATGTCTTCCCATTCAGTACTAGATTATAAATTGGTATGGAAGGAGCATCCTTTCAGCTCTTCAGTTGAACTGAAGCATTATGCAAAACAAGCCCAAGGTAAGGCCCAAAAGGCAGAAGATGAGAGGAGAAAGCAGGTGAGAATGAGGAAAAAGTTATGAGTTCATTGAATAAAATATAGAAACAGGAATGTAGTGGATTGTCTGGCTATAGAAACTGTAGATCAAATGGACAAAATTGCTATGCTTATTTATTTTGGTAGTTTAGGAAGCAGCTTTAGTATTATTTAAGAATTTATAATAGATTTACTCTCTGTAAACTATCCTGTATAGTTTTGAGAGAATCAGTTCAATGGAGCATGGTTGGTTGCTACATTCCCAACGGAAGAAGGAATGTCCTGACAACTTTCTGCAGTCTTTTTTAGATTGTGAAGTCAGATGTGTTATCAAATGTAAGAACTAATCCAGAGGGTCTTAAAATGGGAACAAAATTTACTGGCATAAAACTTTAGTGAATTAATAAGGTCATATAAAATGAATGTGACTATTAATTTCCAATTACACAAAAGCAGAAAAATTGCCAGTCTAATGTATGAAGGAGTAGGTAAACTGAATTGGTAGGTGTAAATATTGTCTATTAACTGTCTATTCCAGCTGAGGTGTCAATGTTTAAGGACCCCATTTTTCCATACAATCAGCAATTCAGGCTTGTTCTGGCAGAGGCTGCACCCAAGTCAGTCCAGTAGGTTAAGACTTCCAGTGATCTAGGGTGCTTAAAAAGCTTTATTGAGAATAATCCTAACAGTGTTGGTTAATTGATGGCAAGATAAATTTAGAAGTGCTAAAACTCTTTGCTAATCTCTTCATTTTATTCAAAAGGAAGTCTAGCTTCCCATCCTCTGGATTTAATTGTCTTCTATTGTATAATTCTCAAGTTATAAAATAAATGTTTTGAGAGGATATACTTCTCTAGATGTGAAATGCCATAAATATGTTACATTACATAATGGCTACTACAGAAACTACCTTGCATATTTGATTTCCACATCTCAACTTCACAGGTGCTTTCACAAATTCAGAAATTTTTATATATTAATATTCTACCAAAACTACATAAAATTATGATGGTTACCATTCGTCTACAAAAGTTTGATTTTTAATTTTTTAATGACAATCAAATGCAATCCAACCTAATATAATATTATACCGTAGTTCGGTATGTTGCTGTTTGGAAAGTCACAAGATTAAATTAATACATTTTATAGCTCTTGTTTTTATCTTGTTACCATTTCGGATCTTTTAGTTGGCTTTACTTTTTTATTAGTATTGTACCTTTAGTAAGATCTATATGGTAGTTATATATTCAGACTAGATATTTTATGCAGAGTCAAAGAGATTAAATGCCTCTCCATTAGTGTTATAAGTTATGGATAGCCTTGCTGTTTTATCTTTGAGTATCTGTTATTTACTTGCTCTTGATAAATGCATTTTGTTTCTGTTAAGCATCAACATTTTAGTTGTACATTGCTTCCATGGCATGATCTTTAGCTGGTATAATTTTCAACAGATTTTTTTCTAATATCCTAAAAACGTGTCTCTGTGAACTTACTATGGAATTCTCATTTACTGCAGAAGATAGAGCACAAGATCAATTTCAAGTCTCTCAGTTGGAGGGTAATTTGTTTTCTTTTAAATAAGAACTTTACCAAATATTCTGTGTAAAAGTACAGAACAACACAGACAGTTTCTACTCTGTTTCTACAGTGTGTTCTACATACTTATTTTTATAAAAAGAAAACAAAGAGTTGAATCACAACAGATATAACAAATCCAGCCCCTATCACCCAGGTATCCTCAACTGAGTATTCTGTTCAAGAAAGCTGCTTTGCAGCCAAAAAATGATTTTTTTTTAACATTATGGTTTTCTCTCTCATTTTATTATGTTTTCACTCTTGATAGAAAACATCCACTGTTCTTATCACTTTGGGAAATGAATTCTTTTTAAGCACAGATTAATACAATATTGATAAAAGCCATTGTTATGTATATTCGTCTGAAGTGAACAAAAGTAATTTTGTTCATCTAGACCTTTAAAAGCTGCAGCATTATTGGCTGTCTCAGTCTCATTGATTTTCCTCATGTAAGCATATGGAGTTTTTTGTAAGTAATGAAATGCTAGGGTTCAATGTGGTGCATCTTTCATTAAATCTGCAGTGATGAAATCTGCTTAATAATGTGTATGACATACTTTTCTCCTCCCCCAATTTTCATCTGCGATGGAGATGTAGTTGAATTGCTTTTCTTTCATATTTTCTGTGGACAGGTAGTAAAATCCATGATATTTTTAACACATTGTGAAAATTGTCTCTCTTGTCAGGGTAGAACCTTACTTTTATAATATGTATATTTGTGGTGAGCAAATATAAAACAGATTAGCAAAGATACCTGTTCATACATTGGATTAGTAGCCAGAACTAAGCAAAGAATAAAGCAGAAAGAAAAGGAAAATCATTGTCAAAAAACCACTCAGGTTTTTTTTTTGATTGAGGACTCAGTCCTCAATCCTAAAAGTACTAAAGTTTATGCATATTTTTATATAAAAAGAATAATCTATTTGAAAGGCAGGGGATCATTATTGTAAATAACATTGAAACTTTGCTTACATTCTACAGTGAAATGAATAACTGTGGCTACAGATTCAGTCATATCTCATGAAAAACAATTCTGTAAACTCTTATCTTTATAAAAATGGGTAATAATTCATCTTTTTTTGCTATTGAGTGCTTGGAATATAAACAGTGTTATGTTAAAACATTCAAGGTGAATTTATAAAGCAAGATTGAGAGTCTTGGTCTGTACTTTAGATTGTTAATCATGTGTTATAGAGAACTGGAACTGAAAAGAATGGAGACAACTGTCCTTTGCACTGTGTACATAAGTACATGTTAGTTCAGAGAAAATGTTTTGTTGAGTAAAATACTTGAGTTTGACTTATAGTTTTGCCAAGAATACTGATGAGTTACAGATAAAATTTAAAAAACCTTTCTCTATGAATAAATAAATAAAGCAAACAATCTCTTAAATATTGATCAGACCAACTTATTAAGGCTGACACTCTCTTTACAGCATAGCCCACTTTATTTCTTCAGGTAAGGATGCTCTGCCTGTAGATTACTTAGGTGTTGTCATATGTTAGAACTTTTGTGTCCATTTTAAATTCCAGATGAAGCTCATAAAAACAAAGCCTGTTTCTACATTTTCTTTCCTTCTGTCTGAAAGGAAAGAGTTTCATATTTCAGCTACGCATTAACACCCGAATTTTTCAAAGGCACTGTAATTCTATACTATAGCATGACTTACTACTCAGCTCTGATGGGGTAGTGTAGGGATCCAGTTCTTCAGCTTCCTCTATTTGTATCATATTTTTTTCAGTATCTCCAAATATAGATCCTCTGGTCTTCTTTTCTACTGGTTACAAATTCATTGAAGTGATACAGATCTGAAAAAAATGAACTTGTAAACTGCTGTACACTGAAATGAAGGAAAAACACATGATTTAATCCTAGGAAAACCTAGGAAAAGCTGTTATGGGACTATAGTTTCAAGAGGTTTGAATGGCACTGTGATACAATATGACTGAAACATTAAAGAGGTTCTTTACAAGTGTTCTTCAGTTATATGAACTGTTATAAGGCAAATGGTTACCTCTTTGGTTTGCCTTCGATGGAGTCTGGTGTGTTACTACATAAAGAGTGGTCAGGGAGTGGACGCATGGCTGCCCTCATTGCTTAAATGTTAGCTTGCTCCCTGGCTCTGGGCTAGGCTGGCTTTTACCAAGACGAAACTTACCTACAGGGATCTAAAGCTATGCAATGTGGATACAAATCAGTTGATGGCACTTTGCTCAGAATTATCCCTTGCTCTTTTACTGCTTATTACTGTAGTCAGTGTGTTCTCACATGCGTGAGATGCCCCTTATAAATCTGATTATGCTGGAGACTTTTCCAGTTGCAAACTTGTGTGACTTTCTTCCCAGAATTGACAGGGTGATAGAGGACAGACCAGAAGACATTAGTTAAGTGGAGGACATAAGCGTAGATATAGCCCAAGTCTGTCTTCAAAGGTAAGTTATGAGGTGTATGGGGTGAGGGTAAGGATTCACTCACCCACCCTCTTCCTTATTGTGTGCTTGGAGGCTCGAGATCAAATGAGTCAGCAAATGCATGTAATTTAGGTACTGATAGTCTGTATCCTCTCTTTAAGATGTCACATCCCTGTTACCCACAAAATGACAACTTTATTTTTAAAAAGAGGACTCCTAGAAAGGTGGTGCATCTGATGGCAGGAGCATGTATTTTGTATGTATCTATAGACTGTAATCTTGTTTTATGTCATTGTAATACGCAGTGCATAGATGTTCAAAAATGAATGTAAATACTTTGAAACATTTTGTAATATTTCAGAAGTCTTCTCTGTAGTTGCCCTGATTAAGGTTCAGAATAATTTCAACAGTTTTCAGAATTTTGCCACCTCCAGAGTAGGCCAACCTCACATTTTTGCCTATGTAGACTTTTCTGATAACCATCTGAACAGGTATTATAACAGCCTGAGTTCTTATATTATCCTCTATGTTCCCTACTGTTCCTTTTCCTTTCCAGTAATCTCTCTTCAGAGGTAAATAAAAACGTGCACAGCACTTATAATTCAGTCTCGTTTAGAAGAACATTTCATTAATTTCTCTTAATTTGTATCTACTTCTGCCATTTGTGCACTCTACTATTGTGCGCTCTGCTCTTGTTTGCTTTATTACTCCTATGAAGTATCACTCTGCAGGCTTTGGAGATTTCTTCTCTCTTGTGTGATGCAAGGCCACTTACTATGCATTGCCTTTATTTGTCCTTGTGGGTTTTTTTTCTTTATTCTTGCTTTTTTTCCCCACATATAAGCGACTTATCTGAAAAGACTCAATGTGTTTTGCCTTAACATAATACGTTATATCTTCCCTGTACTCTGAAGAAACAATGAAGAGAAATAATCTTGTTAAAAAAAATGAAAGAAAGAAAACCAGCCTATCCCTATGTGTAGGAGAAACAGCATGCTTAAAATAGTCTTAAAAACTAAAATCAATTCTGATTTTTTAACTTGAAGCTCTTACATTTTCTTGGAATCAAAATGAGAAGACATTATGAAGGCATTTAAAGTTCTGCAGCTTTTATTGTTTTATTTTACAGATTTTGTATTAATGACGCAGAAATTATCAGCATTTACATATATTCCAGGTTATGTTTTGTTAATAATTAATCTAAATTATTACTTATTTTTAGTTTAGGTAAAATATTATTGGAGAGATAGAAGAAGAACCAGCTGGAGGAACCCCCTTTATGAATGCTTTAACAAATCCACATTAGCCATATTATATTGATTATAATTTTGAATTCTTGCTCCTTTTCCACAGTAACATTAGTTTAAATGCCTCCTACTACCGTTTTCTTCTTGAAATGTTGAACAACACATTTTGGAAGCTTTGTGGGAGATCCCACTGGTATTGCTTGGACTGGATGTATACAAGTTCAAATTCCCATAAAGCTTAAAAATAGATTCTGAAAGAATCAAATCGCTTTAAGAGAGCTTTCCAATAGAGAGGTCACTTGTAATAGGCAGCTCATGTGCTGACCAGAAACCTCACTCAAAAGCTAAAAATTCTCTCTTACCAGTTATTTATTGTCAACAGAGAGAAAGCTAAAGTACAATTCATCTCTGGTCTAGAAATTTATTTTTAAGTATTGTTTGCTTTGGAGTTCCAGATCCCCAAATTTATTGTCATCCAGTCTCATCTAGAGCATTGTCTTTCCCTGATTTTTCTTTTCTGTAAGACAACTTTTTTATCCTTTTTAATATAGTCAAGCCACATAAACCTGCAGTCAACAAATAGGTACATCACAGAATCACAGAATTAAAGTTGGAAGGGACCTCAGGAGTTAATTTGTTTCAGCCCCCCTGCTCAAGCAGGACCACCAGTCCATAAGGTTGGATTTCAAATTTTGGATTAAACATATGGAAATAAGGAACATTGATGGACTTGAGTTAAATGTAGTTACTGCCTTCCAGATTCTGGGTTTAGCTTTCTATATTGTGCTTCATGACATTGAATTTAGGTGTTATTTTGATCAGGAGAGGAATTGGTCCTGGATCTAAACTTGGAGATAATGGAGAAAACAGTAGCAGTTTAGGAAAACCAAGAAACAACAAAAGAATAGACCTAGATAAAGGAAAGGTTTTCATGCTCTTTGTGTTAATGGCAGAGCAGTTATGAAATTCACAAAAACTGCTTTTTTCATGGGAGGACTTTAGTTTATTCGTGCAGTGTTAAGAATTCACTGCTGTCAATAGACAGGAAAGATAGATAGAAGAAATGGGACCAGATGAGGGTGCAACATCATGAGGAATCTGTGATGGTGAAGAGTGAAGAAGGTGAGATGTAGGGATGTTTTGAAAGAGAATATGTATGGCCTCTGTGAAAAACTACAGCTTATGTCAGTATTTATTACATGAAAGTGGGGTTTTTGACTTTTGGGACATGTGATATAGTTTTAAGCACTTAGCTATTGGCAAAGACAGTAGGAGTGCTGGGTATTGTTTAATGTTTTCATCTTCTTTGAGGTAGTAGAAGAAAAGGTGGAAGATCAAATAGAATCATAGAATCATTAAGTCCAAGATCATGACATCAAACCTTTGTTCAAACACCACCATATCAACTAGAACATAGCACTAAGTGCCAAGTCCAGTCATTTCTTGAATACCTACAGGGATGGTGACTCTGCCACCTCTCTGGGCAGTCTGTTCCAATGCTTAGTCATCCTCTCAGTGAAAAAAATTTTCCTGATGTCCTACCTGAACTTCCCCTGATGCAGCTGGAGGCTGTGTCTTCTCATCCTGTCACTAGCTGCCTGGGAGAAGAACTTGATCCCCATCTAGCTACAGACTCCTTTCAGGTAGTTGTAGACCAATAAGGTCTCCCCTGAGCCTCCTTTTCTCCAGTCTAAACAATCCCAGATCTCTCAGCTTCTTCTCGTATGGCTTACTCTCTAGACCCTAAAAGAGTTTGTTCCAAAATGCTAAAAGTCTGATTTCATAAAATATGCTTGATCTCAAGCAATAGTACATGACATGCTTATGCTCTACTACTTGCCCTCATTATCTGTTCTTACAGTTTAACTGAGCAATTCCTGTCCTTTGGCAAAGCAGCTTGACGGTTTATAATTAATTGTTGCTGTATGCTAGTGCTTTAAATGACAACACTAGTTGTGCTTAATGAAGTAAATGAAAATGAAAATGAAATGGATAGTTTCTTGTTAGAGGAGGACAAAAATACAAAGAACACTCAGTCTAGAGGAAGTGTTTATGAATATAGACAAAAGAAAACAAATGTTATAACTTATGAGAGTGTATAAGAGAAATGTAAAGAATAACTCAAAATAGGTGTATTCTTACCCAGCTGAAAAGGAAGCCATTCTAGTTAATAGGGCTGAACTGTTATTGAAATTTATGTTACTCCCATATGTTGAAAAACAAGCTGAGATAAAGCTGAGATGTTAGAGGAAGATATTCTAAGAAGTCTGAGGCAAGAAGTTAATACTGAGAGGTCTTCTGGGAATGCTAAATAAAAAGGAAAAATGTTATCCTACTTAAAGCTAGGATAATGGAAAGACTTATTCAAATTTCAAGGACAGTTACTGCAAAGAGAAAGCATTGTGATAAAGACCTTATTAGTCATAAAGAATGCTTTTAGAATCTGCAGAAACTGCACATTAAGATTTGAAAAACAAGGATGAACTTGTAAGGGGGGAGCTAGTAATGATACTGGAGATCAATAGATCTCCCATTTCCCAAAATACCTAACAGAGCAACTAAAATCGAAGGCCATTTCTACTGCAGCTGTCAGTTTAGCATGAGATGAATCAACATGTATTAGAGCTGTAGATCTCTATTTGAAGAGCTTTATTTGAATTTGTTTATTCGTGCCACTCTTAAAAGCTTTGGAAACTCAGAAGACCTACTGCCTTCAAACGTTGCGTGTTGGAACCTAGAAAGAAGATATATTCAGTTCTATTCATTTGGTTTGTAGTGAAGGGCACATCCAGTTAATCCCCATAGTTACATTAAATCCAGATGAAATGTACAACTTTTGCACCTTACTTTTGTTTCACTGCTGTATGGATTTATATGGACTAAGTTTACCACAATTATAGAGGGTAGGATCGAGTCTGTAAACCAGACCAAACTTTTTACACAGAGTGTACAAAAAGAGCTCAAGGTACCATCAAGAGAAGGAAGGGAAGAGAATATCTTGGACCTGTGGGACCTCTTAGTATTGAGGACTGTTACTGACTTACAACTATGGACTTACACACTGTGAGGAAAGGCCAGCACACTGATGCCTGCAGTAGCTACCTCTGTGTATCCAATCTGTCCTGGCTATGTCTAGTGAATAGTACTGAGTCTTTGGCCTAGCTTGAAAACTTTACTAGATCAGCAAGAATTGTATTCGCTTTGGCATAAGAACTTTATTTTCTTTCCTAGCTGAAATAGAGCAGCTCTCATCAGTTTTTTGTTGTTATTTCAACTAAACCCTTGCTGACTACATCTGTGTTTAAAAACACAACAAACTGAAACACAAACAAGCAAACCACCACCACCAAAAAAAATTATGCCAGAGGATGGTCTTCTGCATTAACCTGTGATTGTTTTGGCTACTGAATGCCATCACTGGTATAAATTTTGTCTGAGCAATACTGAAGAAAGTAGACACCAAGAAACACTCCCAAAAAGCATTATGGACAGCACTGCTCTGTGTTTGGGTCCCTCTGCTCTGTTTAGCTTCCTAGCACTCTCCCAGCAGGCTTTGAATCCTTAAACTCCTCCACATATTTTTTATGTTACACTGCAGATCTTCAGTGTATGTATCACGTAAACTCAGAGTCTGCTGTAGATTTTTTTGCAGAGATTTTGAATTGTTAAAAATAGATAAAATGTAACAAACAGGTCTCCTTGCCGGAAATGTACCACATAAGGCCTGGAAAAGATATGTAGTAAAGTGCTATGCTGTGCAGAGGTGGCTGTGCCATGCTGCCTTGCCTCAGGGACAGAGAATGGTTTCTTTTTCTGCTTAGTTTACTAATATCCATGTGCCAATGTCTGCTGGTCTGCTGGGCACCTAAAAGAACATTTGCTGTGTGACAGCTCTCTGAAGTGGAAAAAATTATTCAGCAGGATCCCAGCTCTTGCTGCAAAACAGAGGCATCTTGTGTTCCCCCTTTCTGATTTTCCTTTCTGGCACCTCTAAGACATCACTGCTGTTTCTGGCACTGTGCAGGGTAATCTCCTGCCAAACACCTTACCTACCCTCCTGATATAATTTACTCTTGAACATAAATAATTGAGGTTTTTAGTTCAAAACCATGTATCTTAAACTGTAACAGAGAAGGTGTGCAGTCTGACGCATCCAATAAACTGTCCTCACAGAGGACTTCATCTTTTCTGGAGCCTCTAAGGCCTCTGTTGCCACTCTTTTACCCATTTAGCAAGGAACACCATATCAAACTCTCCATTCCTAAACACTTCACAGACTCCATCAACAGTCTTGGGAGAGGGGACGGAAATCTAGATACAGTTTTCCACACAGAACACTGGTGCATAGCCCATACTGCTGGTGAAAATAGCAGTCTTGTACGTCATTTCAATACCCTTTTAGCTTAATAAATCATCACATGTACACAAAATGAATGTCCTGTTTTAACCCCAACTGGCAACTAAGCCAACACAGCCACTTGTTCACTGTCTCTGGTGGGGTGGGTGAGAGAATCAGAAGAGTAAAAGAGAAAAAGTGTGCGTTGAGATAAAGACAGTTTAATAGGTAAAGCAAAAGCCATGCACACAAGCAAAGCAAAGCAAAGCAAAGCTAGGAATTAATTCACTACTTCCCATGGGCAGGCAGGTGTTCAGCCAGCCCCAGAAAAGCAGGATTCCATCACACATAATGGGTACTTGGGAAGACAGATGCCATTACTCCCCCCTTCCTTCTTCATCTGGCTTTATATGTTGAACATGATGTCATTTCGTATGGGATATCCCTTGGATCAGCTGGTGTC
Organism: Neopelma chrysocephalum; assembly: GCF_003984885.1. Classification (NCBI taxonomy): domain Eukaryota; kingdom Metazoa; phylum Chordata; class Aves; order Passeriformes; family Pipridae; genus Neopelma; species Neopelma chrysocephalum. The sequence continues at coordinate 22,655,680 of NW_020897694.1, read as the reverse complement.
AGGTGTCCCATCTGTGCAGTGCTGTCAGTCAGCTATCCCACTGAGCCCGAATGACTAACAGCTGTGGCAAACTCCTAGGAAATGGGAGACAGAAACAGCAGTCCTTTGAAGAGGTAAAGCAATTTAAACACTGTGTACAGCATGCTGGATTCAACAGAATCCCTTCCAGTCTGAGCTTCTGGGGGAAATTTAGAAGGGTCGATTTGTAGACAGCAACAACTCTTACAAAAGAGATATATGTAAAGACTGGGTTTGCAAAGAAAAAAAAGAAGACTGTATGGGTTTAGGCCCTTTTTAATACAGAATTAGATGCCTGAAGCTTTAGCTAGAGGTCTGAGGATTACACCATGATCACATTATAACCTTGTTTGAATTCTGGTTACCTAAAAATTTGAGTACCGAAATTACTTTATCAACATGAACAACAACATGACAGACTGAAAGTGTGTTTAAAGACAAAGGCAGAGACAGCCTCAATTGTTATTTTATTCTGAAAAATGCAGGACTATGAAAAATATCTAGGTAATATTTATGGAGCATTTGGCTTAGGCTAAAATTCAGCAATGCATGCTGAACTCCCAAGACTGCAGTCTTATTTATGGGTTAAGAAGAATGAAAGGGACTGACAATGCATTTTCATGGGGGAACAAAAAAAAAACAAACACAAAACCCAAAAGAATTCAGAAGCTATTCATGAGAGAGCAGGGATTTTAAATTTGTGTATACTGCTAAAAGTAAGTTCTGGAGCTACCACTGTGAAATTAACATATACCAATAGCAAAGTTGTTCAGGGCAATTAATTAAAATGGAAATAAAAGTGTATGTGATGAAGAAATTAGTGGCCTAACTTTTCTGAGCCATATATGGTTTCTGTCTTTGCTTTAGGTCCTTTCTCATGTTTGTATGTGGTCCACTCCTAACTATCATTTTGCATCTTTGGTAGAAGTAGTGCTAATAGGAGAGATTAAACAAATGCTAGAAAGTTAATACAAAAGGACTATATAATTTTTTTTGAGAGTTCACTATTTGAGTTACCCAAATCTTGAAGGGTAAATAGCTTATCTAGCAGAATAATATTTCTACAGTGTAATAGGGAATATACCAGGGGACAAAAGTTAATAGAACTAAATATTGTTTAAGATTCTACTCATTTAATAGAGATTTGTTCATGTCAAGCTCACACTGGTTGTAGGTAAGACTAGTTTAGAAAGATCATAATTTTACACTTTATTGTATCTTTCCTATATTTTTAATAGGATATTTATCCTTGTCTGTCTAACTGTAAGACCATCATAGGTACTTCTGTTTTATTTACAGAATAGGAAAAAAAAATCACCACCACCCTGAACTAGCACTTTTAACTTGTAAAATTCCAAGATTATGACATCCTTACTTATAAGAAACCTCATCTATTTTTGTGGGTATTTCCCCTGGTTTCAGAAATGAGTGAGGGAAATTAGATTCTGTGCATTTATAAAAATGTGAGTCCTGGATATAAGCATGCTATAAATACTGAAGGCATAATAAACTTTCTTCCAAAGTCTCGGAAGACTGTAGAAAAATTCCTACTTTTTTTCAGTTAAAGCTGGATTATGTCCCAAAATATGGAGGTAAAAAAGTGCATATATTTTTTTCCCCTCTTTATCCTGTGTCAGTGCGTAATCCAATTAGACTCACGGTGATTTCATTTACTAGAGCTTCCTTGCTTGCAGATCTATTTGACTGAGGTCTGTAAAGTGTAACACTGTGTGTGAACTAATAACAAAAATCGAAAGATAACTGCATAATTCTATATTGTTTCTTTGAGATCATTTCCCCAGCATGCAGTTTAATATACAGCTCCAAAGTTTTTATTATTAGATGGTCTTTGAAAAATTGCTGGAAACTTAAATAGTATTGGAAAGCTTCACACAGGATCAACTCTATTTGATAAATGCCAGGGAACAGAGTTTTTAGTCCAATGCTACAAGGCAGAACAAATGTCCTTTGACAATTTTTTAAAGCTACTGAGGGAAAAAAAACCACCCTAAAATTTTTTCATACTTCAAAATCAAATTAAAATTTACAAAAAAAAAAAAAGAAATAAAAAAGAGAGAGAAAATTTTGAACATATTAAATCAGATTTTGAATTGTATCCCTGAAAAGTTTCTCTGTTGATTTTAAAGCATATGTTGGGAACAGAAATGATTAAAGAGGTTTTGTCTTTTTTGTGAGGCATCTACAAGTTCTCGGGGCCACCTGTTCCAGTGCCTCCTCACTCTTACAGTAAAGAATTTTTTCCCAATATCTAGTCTAAACCTACCTACTTTCAGTTTAAAGCCTCTTGTCCTATCACTACATGCCCTTATAAAGAGTCCCTCTCCTGCTTTCTTGCAGGGTCTCTTCAAATACTGGAGACCTTTAGGTTTCACTCTGATTGCCAATAAATACACATTTTTTCCCCCAAATGAATGTGTGGAGATATTTCTAGAATTGTATTGTGAATATTCTCACAGCAGTAGTCCCTGAAAGTTGCATCTATAGTCTGTATAAGTTTCCCAGTTTACTAGTGCACACTGTAGGCACAGCTGCAGGGGATGACAATGAGGTTCTGTGCATTCCCTTACTAGCACATGTCGGCTGGAGTGAGTTACAGGCTCCCAGACCCCTCACTGATTAATTTGCAGTTTGTATGTTCCACTTTTTCTAAGTAATCTTTTGGGTAGCTAGAAGATTGATGTTCCTTGAATTTGATGAATACCTAGCCAAGAATACTGCAACTGCTATTGTACTACTGCACTATGTATATGTTTCCTTCCACGTACTCCATATAGACAAACCAAGATGTTTCTTAAACCATGCTCTCTATGTTGTTTTTTTTTTGTCTTTTTTGTCATGAACTTGAAAAATGAATTTATGGCTAATAAGACATGCAAAAATAAAATTCAAACCACACTGTAAATAATATGTAGTGACTTGAGAGGTAGTAACTGCTCTCAGCCAGCAGCAGATCACCATAATCAATCAGTTCAGCATGAGTATGCTTTAGTCTGAAAGAGATGGAGTTGCTGGCAGGCACTTTTAAAATGTTGTAGGAAAGTGAGGTAGTATATTGCTGTGATGTAGTAAAGTTAGACAGAATCTTCTGTTTCAGTAGAGCAAAGAAGTTATAGATGTGGATGAACAACAATTCTCAAGTATTCTGGTTCAGTCTCTAATAATACTAATACTCCTTAAATTATTTTTTTGGATTAAAAGTATGTTATAAAGTGGCAGCAAATTCTGTATGTTGATGAAAAACGTTTTGAATATTTCTCCAGATGTTAAAGGAAGCAGTTTAGGTTGTTTCCCCTCAGTCTCACCTTTAACTTCACTGAGAGAATAGATTTACAAAAATTTACATAAATTTGCAAAACTAGGGCATATATATAACCTTATATATGTCCGCATTCCACAATTTTACATGTATCAATCCTTATTTTGGCAGAGACTGTGAATTTGAGCTGGAGACTTCTAGAGACAGTAGTATGGGTTTCTGTGTTACAAACTATACCACATTCCTGAACTCAGATCTGTAGCCATACAGATATATAGATGGGAAAAAATCAAAATTCTACATCTATAATCTAAAAAAAGACCTGCCCAAATAGCTGTGCTTGAACTCCAAGTATGGGTTCAGCTACAGTCTTTAAATACTTGACTGTGGCTGTCTCAGTCTGGAGCTGAAATTTATCCCAGCCTGTACTTTCTGACCAAGAGTTTAAAAAGATAAAATTTGAACCTATGCTTGTATTCCTATTCTGACTTTGATGACTTTTTTCATGTAGATTTTGTCATTTGTCATTGTTATACCTGTTTGTAACAAAATCTTTCATTTATTTTTCATTTTAAAAGCATCCACTAATCATCTGCCTTAAGCAAAACTAAAAATCATCAGTATGTTCCCCCTCCCCCCTCTTCTGATTTTTATGGAACATTTATGACAGTTTCTAAAAGTTTTTTATTTTTTCTGTCCTGTAGACAGGTAATTTATTTAATCTATTCTGTTTGAATATTTTGCAAATGATCTGTGCTTTACAAGAAGTTGGAGCTTGTGATGAAAAACATGTTTTCTTCATATTTCACAGAAGAGAAATTCAGAGATAAGTTTCTGATAGATCTAAAAGATTTGTTTTTAGGACTGTTGTAAAGCAACATTAGAAGTTGCTTACTTAGTAAAAGTATTTCATCTGCCTTGAAATGTTAATTTCATTTTCTTCAAACCTTTTAAAAATGTACAATTGATTGGATGATCTTAGTTAAAGGAAAAAAATTACCTGAGATAGAGAACTCTAATGGAGTATTGCTGGTGCTAAGGACTTTGCAAATCCCCGTATTTGAAAAAGGTTTGCTGCAACATAGAGCAATTACCTAATATTACCTCCCACAGAGAGCTGAAAAATCCATTTCACTGAGCATTAGGATTTATCAGCATGTCTTTAGTCAAATGGGTAAATTTTGCTCCATTTACATAAAGAGAGCATTTCACACTTAAAATGTGTGGAATCATAAGGCATTGCCTATTTGATCCAGGAGATACACCAAAATAATTTATTTAAATAAAGAACCTATGGACTGCTGTGAATGTACATACCTGTACAATAGCACATTAAGTAATGATAATGCAAAAAAAAATAAAACAAACAACATATCTTCTAATAAATATCTTTCTGTAAAATTACCATGTTTCCTTGAACTTGGGCTTTTCATGTTTAAAGGCATATGCTTATATTGTGCCACTTCTATCCACAAATGTTCCAACAGGGAACTTCAAAGCCATACCTATTACTAAGCTGAAAATGTACAGCCATGATACTCTCAGTGGCATAAATTCAGTTGCAGAGGGAGCATTTCAAGTTCTAGTTATTCAAGGAATATTCTTATTCAAGGAATTTTGCTTTAAAGACTACACAAAACATAATGAATATTATGGCATGTAAATGTAAATGGATAGGAATATTATTTTTTTGGATGCAGAAAAATGGCAAACTACAACATATATAACTCTGAAGTGGTGATGATATTTCTGAAAGCACTAAAACCTAGCGGAAGCAGAAGATTATGGAGGAGCATCAGAGTGAACTTATTGAACCTGAAAATATTGCCAGACATCTTCATTGTGTTACATAAAAAGGAACCTGTTAGCACGATTTAATTTGCAACTGAACTAGGCAATTGGGTGTTAAGCCAGGTTTTAGCTATTTGCTGCTGTCTGGGAAGTGGCATTCTGAGCAAAAAGGAAACTTAAGGGAAATGTGGAGGGTGCTGGCAAAATTCAAAATATTTATTGCGCTCAGAGATTTTTTCAACACTATCCACTCACATTTCCATGATGGTAAACCCGACATAGTTATGCAGAAATGTAGTTTGGTAAAAAGGTTTATTACTACAAGAAGAGAAAAAAAAAATCTTTAAAAAAGAATGACAGTGTTATGTATAGGACAACTAGCCCACTTTAACTTCATGTACTAGAATAAGTTGCCTGAACTGACAGTTTAAAAGAAAATGAAAAATCCCCAGAAATATTATTTTTTCTTTAAGAAAATAGTAAAAAAACTGGTTGATTTTCATTTGGGTTACAAATTCCTTGGGAAATCTTGATGTTTAGGCATATTCTGCAGTGTCCAGCAACATGTTTAAAGACCTATGTTTAAGATCAGGCACTGGGGAACATCTGTTTGAGAGCAACGTGCTACGTCGCCTGTGCACAAAGTGGTCCCTGAGGATTATTAAGAGAATAAGAAAACAGTGACTGTCAATGATTGCTGTACGTTACTATACACTGAAAAGATGGTTTGCAACCTGTTTTCTAAGATTTTTTTCTACATTCAGGAACGGAAAGCATAATTTTTTGGCTATTTTTAGTCTGAAATTACTTTTTACATCAGACAGAGTAGAAATTAAGCAATATTCTATACTACACTTGATGCGCCAACAGTTTAGAATCAAGCTCATAGCTACCTGTACCTTACATCAGCTCCAAGTTTCTGCTTTTGTTTCATTCAACTAGCAAGTAGTCAGAACAATGACAAAGACTTGTTAAAACTGCTACTTCATCCCCATTTAAAAAAATAAAAAGAAAAAAAATGGTCTTATGTGCTTTTTTGCTGAATGAGATCTGGATTTGAAAATTCATGTAGCGTGGTATGCACAGATTAAAAACTTCTTTCTACAGATTTTCACAACTAAGCCTGAATATAAGCTCTGGCACCTTTCTTGCAAGATTATTCACTGCCACTTCTTATCTTTCAGAAATGACATTATCACTTCACTGTAAATGTCAGTTAGCCTTTAGTAAGTAGGTCTAGCTTCCAATCTGATCACAGATAAAAATTGTTGTTAATATTCCTGGTAATTGACTGAGCTACAATAAATTTCTAATATACTGTGAATACTATATATTATCAAGGTGGGGAAGAGAAGACTGCTTATCGTGTTCGTATACTTTATATACTGAAACCTATAAATGGATTGTACTACATAGTTACAAGATATAAAATGTATTAATTTAAATGTCTTATTAGTTGTTGATCAAGACTAGACACAACTGACAAACAATTTTTGTGACAGTGAGTTTCAGGTCCACAATTCTAGTCTGGCTTTTGAGAGACCCTCATATCTCTAAAATATCATCACTGAAAAAAAATTATCTGGAAATACAGAAAATGTGCAGGTTGAGAAAGTGTTGAAAGAAATATATTTTAAATCCTGTAAAAGCTGGGCAAAAAACTAATGCGTTCATTTTTTTTCCTATTAGCTTACGGAAGAGAAGCCAGGTCATGACAAGATCTATGTTAAGATCCACTTAGATTTCAAGAATCAATTCCAGAGGTCAGATTCGAGATATATCTGCATTTCTATAAGAAAAGAAAAAAAAGGTTTTAGATGTTTTTAGATATGGAAGAGTTTAGAATTTATTTGTTTCTGTGCTAGCATCCTGTATGTATGCCATACCACACCCCACCCACACCATCCCACTCCCAATAGTTAATCTGTGCTGACTGAAAATGCTACTAAAAATTACATACTGCACTGGCTAGCTAAATGATTTCTATGTAAGGTTTCACTCATCAAATCTTTGGGGTTCAAGCTGATGAGAAACCTCATACTCATAAGACTAAATATAAAAGAAATCCCGTTCTATTCTGTAATATCTTTTCACATGCCATTATTGGCAGCCAGAGTGCGAATGATAGTCAGGAAAAATACTTATTGACATGCTAATCAATACTAGTGCCATAAGAGGATTTACAGGCAGGCAGAAATGAGAGTTAAATCATTTCAGTGAAATGGGTTTTTTAGTTTACAGACCTTAACCTCAGGACAGAGACTTGGAGGAGTGACTTTGAGCAGATCAAGGAAGGCTTTATAAAAGAGATAATAGACTCCAAACTTTTTCTCCCAGCTAAACTTCATGCTGTTTCTGAGAAGAATTTTTCTGGGTTATAAAAATGTATCACTTGGTAATCTGATAAAATCAAGTGACTATACCCAGGTTGATGAAAGACACAGGAGAAAGGTAAGCAAAAATATTTGCAATATGAAATCTCCATGGCACAGCCAAGGTCTGGAAGACTAAGTTACTTTCTTTAATTTTCCTTTTTAAAAATAAATTATATTTAATAATCTAACATTAATTTTAGGAAAAATATAAGTTATGTTTGGTGGATTTCACTGAAATGAAGAGTTAATATATGAAAGACCAGATTCTCATTGAGACCTCCCACACTCCTGGACAAAATATGGAGTTTAGATGGAAAAATTATTTGAAAAATTTCTGATTCACTGAATAAGGCCTAGAGGAAGCACTATAGCTATGTTTTGCAAAGGTGCTTTCCTACAAACACATATAATCTTGCATATTTATGAACCTGTGCATTTTCAACAGAAAGATCAACAGAAGAGAAAGCAACCTAAGGCAAAATACATTTCCCTTCCCCTGTTATCCCTGAGAAGAGACTGTGCTCTTCCTGTGACATAATAACAGAAACACACAATGCTTTTGTGCATGCAGTGTACCTCGATATGATTCTGCCAAAATGATATGATTTTTTTTCCCCAATAGATATTACTTTTAATAAGTTCTTTAAGTTCTGCTTTCTGAGTTTATGAGAGGTCAGAATTACTTCGCGTAATATGAAGGAGCATTACTGAATAAAAAGAAAAAAAAATGTTACAGTCTTACATCCACTTCAGGTGTACCAGAACTAGTGGAAAAATGCATTACAAATTAATAGACACTGTATGAACCCAACCAGAAAAAAAGCATAGAAAATGTTCAATCTTAAAATTTACACCAATATTTTAAAAGATAAAGGGTCCTTATAAAGTAATGGTGCTGTAGCAGGAAATAAGTTAGAATAATGACAACTTCCATAATAGTTCATATTGAGGTCAATATTTTTAAACTTCCAATTTATAAAGTTTCCTGTTTGTCTGGGTAGCAACTGACTCACTACTGCCATGAATAAGTCGTGGCAGTGATGCCTAAAAGAAAATTCAGGGAGAAAAAAACTCCGAGGCAAATTAGTTTTGAAGACGAGATAAGGAAAGGGTTTTAATTTGTGCCTAGGCATAAGATTAAAAGGCGCGCGCAAGTCCCTCTGTACAGATGTTACAATTTATAATACTGCTTGTCCAATCCAAGGTTTTCCCACCCTGTGGCTTTTGCCCTGGACCACCCTTGATCCACCCCTTGGGAGTTGAGGCAGGGGTCTTTTCGGGACCCTCTTTTCATCGATCTTCATCTTCTTCGGGGTACAGGGGGCACATAGTTACCCAGAGTTTGACTGTACTCTGCGATTTAGGTCAAGGTACAAGCATTCTCCAAATAGAACAGGCCCATCTTAAAGAGAGACTAAACATTTCCACTGGAATTCAGGGGGTAGAATTGATATGGGGAGCACAGAATGGGGTAATAGGGTTGGGGAATGTGTGTAGTTTCAATGCTAAGGGTAAAGGAATGAAATGCTGCTGCTTCTAAATCTATTTCTACTATATAACTACTTATAACACTTATAAAAATTAGAAAAATCAAAAAACTAAAAGGACCTTAAGGCATCAGCAGGAAAAGAGTTATAGTTTTTCATGGTACCTTTTTTGGATCGTGACAAACATTTATCCATGTACACATTGGAAGGTAAAAGAAATATTAAGTCATAAATCATAGAATCATAGAATATGCTGAATTGGAAGGGACCTGCAAGGATCATCAAGTCCAACTCCTGGTCCTGCACAGGACAACCCCAAGAATCACACCATGTGCTTGAGGGCATTGTTCAAACACTTTTTGAACTCTGTCAGGCTTGGTGCTGTGATGACTTCCCTCGGAAGTGTTTTCCACCCTTTGGGAGAAGAATATTTTTCTAATATACAGCCTAAACTTCTTCCTCCTTCATGCCATTCTCTTGAGTCCTATCATTAGTCTCAAGTGCCAGAGAGATCAGTGCCTGCGTCTTTGCTTCCTCTTGTTAGGAAGTTGTAGATTACAATGAGGTCTCCCCTCAGTCTTCTCTTCTCCAGGCTGAATAGACCAAGTATGGCTTCCACTTTAAGCCCTTCACCATTTTTGTGGCCCTTCCTTTGCACGTTCTCTAGTAACTTTATATCTTTCTTTACATTGTGGCACTCAAAACTGCAGACAGGACTCGAAGTGAGGCTGCCCCAGTGCAGAGCAGAGCGGGACAATCCCCTCTCTTGACCAGCTGGCGATGCTTTGCCTGATGCACCCTAGGACACGGTTGGCCTTCCTGGCTGCCAGGGCACTGCTGACTCATATTCAACTTGCCATTGATCAGGACTCCCAGGTCCCTTTTCATGGCACTGTTTTCCAGCATTCCCCAGTCTGTACATGCATCCACGGTTGCCCCATCCCAGGTGCAGAATCCAGCACTTTCCTTTCTTAAACTTCATGTGGGTGGTGATTGCCCAGTCCTCTAATTTGTCGAGGTCTCTCTGCAGGGCCTCCCTGCCTTCGAGGGAGTCAACAGCTTCTCCCAGTTCTGTATCATCTGCAAACTTGCTTAGTATCCCTTCCAGTGCTGCATCCAAGTCATTTATGAAGACATTGAAGAGCACAGGGCCCAAGATGGAGCCCTGTGGAACCCCACTAGTGACAGGTCACTCGCCTGATATTCCCCCATTCACTGTAACCCTTTGTGCCTGACCCATGAGCCAATTGCTCACTCATCATATGACGTGTTTATCCAGCTGTGTGCTGGACATTTTGTCCAGAATGATCCTGTGAGAGACAGTATCAAAAGCTTTACTGATATCCAAAAAGATCACATCAACAGGTTTCCCTTGATCAACTAGGTGAGTTATCTTGTTGCAAAAGGAAATTAAGTTTGACAAGCAGGACTTTCATGAAGCCGTGCTGGCTGTGACTAAAGACTGTGTTGTTCTTTAGATGTTTTTCAATAGCTCTCAGAATAATCTTGTCTATAATTTTACGAGTCACTGAAGTGAGACTGACACTCTGTAGTTTCCAAGGTCATCCTTCTTGCCCTTCTTGAACACCGGAGCAATGTTAGCCAGCTTTCAGTCAGCTGGGATCTCTGCAGAGTTGCAAGACAGTTCAGAAATCATAGAGATGCCTTGCAATGACATCAGCCAAAACTTTGAGTACTCTTGGATGAATCCCATTAGGCACCATAGATTTATAGGGATCAAGCTGGCACAACAGTTCCTGCACAACTTCAGGGTTAACTGGGAGCTGCTCATTCTCACAGCCGTGATCCTCCAGTGTTGAAGCTCAAAGCAAAGAAAGCATTACACTTCTCTGCTTTCTCTGTCTTGTCTGTTTTGTTTGTGAGGTGACCATCCTCACCAACTAACATACCAAAATTATTTCTGGACTGCTTTTTGCTATTGACATATTTTTAAAAGTTATTTTTATTGTCCCCCACATTGCTCCACTGAGGGACGTGCCTGCACTGAAGCTGTTTGAAATGAATGAAGAATAAAAAATTACTTTATCTCAGACAGTCAGCACCTGTATATGTCACACAAATCGTTAAGCCATATGCTAGCAGTTAAGTGTTGGATCTAGAATTAAGTGAATCCCTTCATGTGTGTTTCAGAAATTGCTTGCAGATCTTTTCAAATTAATCTGATTTATTCTCTAAATCATCAGTTATCTTCAGATCTGCACAGTGGGTATTTCTGCAATATTTGCAATTTGCTGCTTCTTGCTTAGATCTGGATTGCCTGTGGGTGCTTGAACAACATTTATTTTTTTGGCTGTAACAGAATAACTTTTTCAGCACCTCAATGCTGTTCAACATTATTCAAATAATGTTTTAATGCAAAACTACTAACTCTGTGGGTCGTCATTGTGTAAGATACCTATTCATATATCAGAGCTTCCAGGTAGATTTGTCTGAAATATACTTTTTTGGTCCCTATGAAATTTTTTAGTGATTTTAATTACTTTGAAAAATAAATGTGTAGAAAGTCTTGGCTACATTCATCTTAAAATTTTTTCATTACAGTCTAAGCATGTGTAAATTTACATCAGCAAATATCTTTGACTTTCCAATGCACAGTAGATGTGAGAATCTATTATGTTGATATGAGGTTCATATAACTGTTTTATAGGATATTTTTTTAACTCCTTAATTCTACTGAATGAAATACATGTGCCTTGCAGCTGATTTAGACTGAGATATAAACTTCGGTTATTTATCTGTGGTCAAATATGAGGACTTTTGTGCTTTGAAATTTTTGTTCAGAATTAGCTTTCTGAAGTCTTGTTCCCCTGGTTTTATTTGATCGTGTCTTCTTTAGGTATGTCAGTCTCTCTTAAATGAGATGTTCTGATACCTGTCTTTTGTTTTTGGTGGGAATCTCATAATATGACAATCCTGAGCTATTATCTCTTTTTACTCCATTTTTTTTTTTTCTAATTTTTTTAGATCTACTTGTAAGATGATTTCTTATTTACGTTTGGGAAAAATATAAATAACTAAGTTCAAGTGTGTGTAAATATCAATACAATCCAAAATTTACACCTGGGAAGTTCTCTTGAATGATTGTTACCTAACTGGAAACATTTAAGATGGCATTCAATTCACCATCACTTAATGGTTAAGATTCATTTTACCAGGACTTTGAGAGCACCACCAGACCTTAATGCCCCAACCCAGGCTCCACTGGGGCTCTCCCACCCTGCCCATGGCCTAGAACTACATGTCAACCCCTTCCAGGGCCATCACCCACTGCTCCAGTGATGCTGTAGCGAGGCCAGCCTCCAGCTCCCCTCAGCCCTGTCCAGCCTGGCTCTGGGCCCCACTGAGCTGTGCTCACCTGCAGGCATAAGTTTCCTATAGGTTCTGTCTTATGTAAGTCAGTCTCAGGCAGGTGATTTGAAAATCTTCAATTATTTCATACAGTGTTAGACTCCTATATTCAGGAAATGGAAATAAGCCCCATATCAATACAATCATGAGTCCAGAAGGTTATTCCGGTAACAAAAGGTTCAGAAAGTGGAAGTCTATTTTAGGGTAAGTCTTCCTGAACTCCATCTACTGTACTTATTAGATTTTCACTGAGTATAACAGAAACTTAGTACCATACATTTAGGTGAGTTGAAATCCACTCTTGAACTTAAGAAGGGATTCAATTACTAAACATTTCTATCTGGCATGGCATTAAGGCACACAGGCTATTTGCAGCAGCAAAACTTTTTGGAGTAGGATTGTAGAGCTATTGAGGATAGAGGGAATCAAAACTAGATCTGTTTTTTGCAAGCTGCCCTTTCATCATAAGGAAGTGAGTGGGGTGAATTTACTCCAGAATGTGACCTGCTTGGAGACAGAAGAGTCATTGGAGCACCTCAGAACAGGGGATGGGACTGATCTAGTTTGTAAATGCCGTGTGGATCTGATCAGCATTCTAGGCTTGATTATATTTTATTTACCCAAAGTTATCAGCTTAAACTGTTTAAACCTAAGAAGAATGTGGGAAGAGCAGTAAAATAACATTTCTCTTTTTAGTCACCAAGAAACTTTACACACTGACAGAACTTATCTTCTCCAAAACTGCATAGCATAGCCTACAGGATTGATTAATAAAATTTAGTTAAGCTGACACATGGCTCATTCCTCCCAATTACACATTTAGCTTCAAAGAGTACATCAAGTCAACAGGATTCTTTGCTATGCACATGTCTAAATCTCTGAATTGCTTTCCTATTTAAATAGAGAGGATAGCCTGGGATCTGAACACACAAACAAGCCTCTAGGGCTGCCACTCTGAATGGTCTAGTCTAGTACCAGCAAAATTTACAAGGAAAGCTTACAACACAACCACCTACCTTAGCAAATCTCAAGACAGTATTATCTGATTGCAAAGCTACTAAATTCACATCAGTTTTAAAAGTAACAGGAATGACTTGCTAGGTGGTTAGCATAGTGACACATGGGCACACGTGAGAATATGGGTACCATTTTTAAAAAAGCTAATGCACCACATTTTTTAAATGATTGTATACATTGTTTACATACAATTCATAATAATTCAGTGTATTTTATTTAGAAAAATTGTAACATAATGAAAGGTATATCTAGGTAAGATTGTTATATCTAGCTTAGCTACAAGAATTGATTCTTATAAGAATTAAAAAATATGCTTAAAAATGTATATTCTTAAGACATATTATATTAAATGTCTATTTGGCTTTTTAAGAACTTTATTATTTATGTGTGGAGTTTATGGGGTATCCAGTGCAGACAATTTACTCTGACAAACAAAATCCCACAAGTGTAAGAACATGATAAGAGAGTTTCTGTAATAGAGTCCTTCTGTAAAATGTTTAACTTGCTGTTTTGAAGCCATGAGAATGGCTGTTAGTGTGTTATCCGTCTAGCAACTACTATAGCTTATGGCAGAAACCATTCAGTTTAATGACTTAGATTAGTAGGTTTTATTTCATTAATTTTTCCACATTGAAAATACTTACATGAAATAAAGTAGTTCGTAAAAGACCTCACAGCTCATATAGGAGTCATATAACATGAAACATATCATATTCTTGAGAAGCTATTTTAGTATCAGAAAATGAAACTCTTACATTATTATGATGCAAGTAACCTGAATTCTTTTAGCATCTGGCCCAGGAGCATGGAAGACTGACCTGGGAACCATAATCATGGCCCTGAGTACTACTTATAAAAGAATAGTAAAAGGCAAAATAGCTTTTGTAGCAAAACACTTAGAATCCTATGATGTGTATTCCAGAATTTACTCTTTCAGAGTCTCCTTCCCATACTGTACTCCTCTAGTATGTCCTAGCTTCTGGCAATTTATGCCAAATCATGTAATATGAAAATTTGTTATGTTCATAATGTTTGACTGAAAGAGAACAATGTGATTTCCTTCTGAAATGGAGGACGAGATTGAAGAAATATTTTATAAGCAATTCCTACCAAAATTTAATTCTAATGTATGAGATCTTCATATTCTCTGCACTTTCTGAAATCTCTGATGTGGATTCCATAGGCTGCTATGAAAAGGTCAGACTTTCACAGGTATTTGAACGACCTCAAGAAGTAGTTTTTGCATATGAAAAATTTCATTATTTACTAGGACAGTGGCTCTACTGCAAAAATTACTGCTGTCTAGAGTATAAAAGTTAGAAATTAGGTCCACTTTCTTTTATAGTTTTTCCTGTGTTTTTTCTTTCTTTTCCTATGTTCTGCACGAGACCATAATGTAGAAGAGTCTGGTGAAAGGTGCCTCTAGTTCTTGAAAAGTAAAGACAATGAACACTGTTTACCTTTGTAACATTCATGATTTCACAGATTTCATCATCATCATCATCTCTCTCTCTAACTCTTTCTCTCTATGCTTTTTGCTTTTCCAGTCTAAAGATTCTTAGTTCCAAGTTCCTTCAGATCCTTGTTGATGATTCCTTTTCTCCTCTCTCAAGATCTATCTATTTTATTACATCCTTTTTGAAATGGAAGGACAAGAGCTGTACAAAGTGTTATAGATCCACATGTAATATTAATTTGCAGTAGCATTTTTTTCCTTTGTTATTTTTTTGTATTTTTCCTATAAACTTCTAAAATTCGGCTGAATTTTTTGTTACTACTGAACAGTTGACATCTTTTCAGAGAACCAAATGTTCTTTTGGAGTCTTGTCACTGAATAGCCGCAGTCAGATCAGAGACCATCATAGTATAGGGGTTTTATTTTATTCTTTTCTGTGTATAGCTAAAATTACTAAAACGATTATCTACCCTGAATTTCAGTGCTAATGTTTGAATTCAATCAGGGTCTTACATAAAGTAACAGAATGTTCTCAGCCAGAACAAAGTTCTCAGTGTCATTCTTTTTCCATACAAGTAAAAAAGGACATTAACCACTTATCTCTGTAGATACTGTATGTACTATCTAAATCATTAAAAAAACCCAGAAACAAAAACAGGAGAGGAAGAAATGATATCATATACTGCAAACCATGAAGAGTCTAAGAGATCTGCAAAAACATTTTCACAATGGAATTAATTAATTTTTCATTATTCAGTTAATTACATTGAAAAAATAAAATGTTTTCTTAAGATTGATTTATAATCAAGTATAAGATAACTTCCTATCTTTTCAGTACCAAGTCCCAGGGAATTATAAACTTAGAAATGCATTAATGGCAATTAATGTCAGCTAAGCTTTTTTCCCCCCCATCTTCTGGTTTTGACTAATTAAATCTGGATGACATGACAAAGAAATTTCCCCAAGGACTATCTGATGTCACTTTTCCATCAACATAATCTCATTGTACAGTGCAGCTCCTCTGCAGAAAGACAACAAGACAAGGCTAGGTAGTGACCTCAAATCTACCCAAACCACACAATCTACCCCAGGGAAGGGAGAAAAAGTAAATTAAAATTCTTAGCTGGTATAAATCTGACAATCTACACAGAGTTATCTGTGTACTGACACTAATGGACCATGATGACTTACACTGTTAAAGAATATATCTGGTCCAGGTGGGCTTGCAAGCAGCAGATTGAGATGCAGATTGAGATAGAGGTTGAGCTCTGGGTGGGAGCCCAAGACAAGAGGCTGTGAACGGCCAACCTTTAGGATAACAAAGGGTGTGAAGGTGTGTGATGCCAGGCATGGGGGTCCCTCCTCGGAGGCACAGCTCGGGCTGTTTCTGTGTTACAGTGCCATTAACAAATGGCTTTATGGAATGAGGCATCTGAGATTCCGCTATGGGAAAGGTGGTCTGACTCTCTGAGTGGGTGTGCAGGGAGTCGAGCGGGGCACTCATTGGCTCACTGGATCTGCCCCCTGTGAAGGGGCTTCGGTCCCAGCAGTGTAAGTCTCCGGCCTTGGAAATGGGAAGTTTCCTTAACAACACTAGCTAAAAAGCTGAGTTTCTTTTCTGTAATGGTTCTTAGCTTAAACTGCAGACAATTAGCATGAAGTGCTATTTTAAACTCCAGTATTTATACAAACAGCAGTCCTAATTATCTATGTTATATAATTATTCTTAAAAGTAGTTAGTAAGGGAATTTCCTCTAAACAATGTTGCTCAGTCAATTTTCGAAGAACTTGACAATAATAGATTTTTGTCCTACTAGTTTTAACAACTTTTTATATCCTAGACTGACTTTATTTTCAGTCATTTTGATGTAAATCAAGAATAATTCCATCAAGTCACAGTAAAATTCTAAATAATATTTAATAGTATATCTGGAGTAATCAGCTTGATTTAAGGAAACCCAAACTGGTAGCATGAAGTATTTCAAAGTGTATGTTCATATTTTTTCAGTGAGATATTGGAAAATCCTGATGTTTAGAAAGTATGGGGGGGAGGCTTGCCAATGGTGTCTTTGATTGCAAAGATGAACAGTCCCTCCCTGTACTTCAGGTGAAAAGACTACCTTAAGTGAGGAAAGAGGATCAAGGTAGGGAAAATGTGGTGCTGCACTTTCAGTCTGAAGCACAAAACAGTTCTGAACCAGGAACCGGACCAGTTTCTTTAGGTGTTTGATTTGCGATCTGTAATTCCCAATCAATTTTTTTATGCTAACAAAACTTTTTACTCATGGTGGCAATTTCCTGCGTGTCCAGATGGAGGCTTGAGTTGTTTAAATATTTTGGGTTTGTTTTTTTTTTGAGAGTGCTCAGAAACTGACCCTGGCCAGCTTGGCTGTTAGTCAGCATTTGGCAGAATGGTTATTATACTTATCTTGAAAAGAAATTAGATCTTCTGAGGAGTTTTTTAGATGGATAAACTGCTAGTCAATACAGACCAAAGCAAATTGCCTCTGTGCGTTAAATATTAAAAAATGCCTACTCTATAGGTCCACAAGAGGACTTGCATGAGCTTTAAGTATCTGATGATCTCTATATGTTTTCCTAATCCAAAACTTCTAACTCCTGCATGCCAACCCCCTCTAGCTGCTGACTGACTATGTAAAGGTTTTTTGCTGCGAAACAGAGATCTTTAATATGAGAATCTTAGTGTGCCAAAAACATTTTACATCTAGTATTGCACAATAGGTGTGCCTCTACTGTGATATCTGTAGCCTGCTCCTTTGCATACCTTGTCTGCCAAGTCAGATCTCTTCTGTGTTCTCAGATGCTAATAAAACAAGCTTTTGATGAAAGCGAGACAGTGAAAAGAGCCAAGTGGAGACTACAGTGTTAGAAACAGCTACGGAAACATCCAACATAGTCTTTTCCACATTCTGATCTGTGCTTTGTTCTGGACCACTGGTCTGTTTGGTACAAGATGTACCACACTCCAGCTAAAGGAATACTTGGACTTACATTTGCAGAACCTGGAGTCCAGTTTCCTGGTTGGGCTATGGATGGTTGATCCTATTTTATCCAGTAGAGTACGCTGTTACACAATAATATACTCTGTTATAAATCTATTGGGACTCATATTGTCAAGATTATTTTACTTTTTATTAAGTAATTAGAGTGTGATTTCCAGGTTCAAGTCCTTGCTTTTATAGTAGATTATATATTTAATGAAAGATCACTGTGTTGTCCTGTGGGTACATAAATGAAGAGACAAGAATAAGGAATGGATTTAAAATCTTACTTCTAGTTGCTTCTACAATATTTAGGAAGAAATGAGTCACCTTTTAGAAGAAGGGATTGAGATGTCAGTTGCAGTGCTGTACTAAAAGGTGTGAATTCTCAGAATAGATGGAGCATACTAGAAGGTGTATTCTTAAACCCAAGAGTCCTCTGTTCTGATTAACTGTCTAAAAGTTATCTGGTCATTCCAGTCAACCTTCATATTCAAAAGAGAAAAATTGTCATCTTTAGAGGATGATTCATATCCTCATAGACAAAAAACTGAGGCAGGACAGGTGAATTAGTCTTTGAACACATCTGCTTCTCTCCAGTGGTTAGAATGAGTGAACAACTTGGGCAGGTAAATTCCATCCCTACTGTCCTATCTAAGTGAGTCTTGTAGAAAGCAGTCTTGATTCCTTCTTAACCAATTAATTCTTTTTTATCCCAGATTTATTAAAACACATTACACTATACAATTAGACGTCTATAACTAAGGTATGTGATAATATAGCCAATGAAATGTTTTTCTAAAAAGGGGGGTAACTTAACATCCAAAGAAGGCAGATGGGAAGCTTTTGCAGAGAGATGGAAAACCTGCTGGAAAGGCATTTTTCTTTTTTGGTTGTTTCTTTCTGGGGGGGCTGGTCTGAAGATTTGAGGAAATAAAAAAGGTAATTACAGAGCTCAGTTTGGTTTTTTGCAATTAGCAGTACTATCCCCAAAGTAGGCTGGAAAAAATATTGTAGGAAACAATATAATTTTGGAGTACTGTGGATTTATTTTTTTTGTCTGGAGCAGAGATGCTTTAGTAAGTGCCTTCATAGAACAATGCACTGTAAAGAGAGAAAGCATACACATGAAAAGTCTAATCTATAAGCACCTGTTATGTCTGCTTTAATTTCTAAGATTTATAACTCAATTATAAAATTGTGCCTAGTTTATAGCTGTGTTTATATGGAAAACATGCCCAGCTAAAAAGAACTCTATAATGACTGTTTATATCTGAAGTGCTAAAGGCTTTCTTTGGTTTTCAGTATGACAACTAGCTGGTTATTACTGCCTTTGATGTTTGGTGAAAATAAAGGTAGAGGAGATGAGTTACTTTGCTTAAAATCAGTTTTTATTACGAGAAGGAAGAACACAAGCAAAGATGGTCTGTATGGGAGAGGGCATGAAATACGGCAAAAGTGGTTCCTTGCTTTCTCCACAGATGCAGAAATTTAGGTCATAGGACAACGTTTCCCTTCACTCTCTTTACAGTTCAAACTACTGTGACTGGAGATAAAGGCCAATGGTGGTTTATTTGGTTTGGTTTGGTTTGGTTTTGGGGGTTTTTTTGAGCAGTCATTGTGGTGCTGTGTTTTGGATTTCTAACTGAAGGTGTCATAACACATCCATGTTTTGTCTATTGCTGAACAGGTAGTTACCTATCCCTCTTCCATTCCATTGGACTTAAGAGGATAACGAGTGAGCAGCTGTGTGGGTGCTTAGCAGCTGGCACTGGCCAACCTATCACACAGTGAAGAAGTTTCCAGCTGATAAATACTGCTGTGGAAGTAGCCAGAGCAGAATACTTTCAAGTAATTCAGGTAATGTGTATCATCCCTTTGTATTGAATGGGAGAAATAGAATATGAGTCATCTGACCTATTCCAGATTTCCATACTAATATGAGATGAATCATCGTCTCAAAATGTGTTTCTTACTGTTTAGTCAGATAAATTCCATAGTTTGTGTCACTAAGTGAGGTCTCACCTAAGTAAAGGTTCAGCTAAGCAAGAAGCTTAAATATAAGAAATTTATCATGGTAAGAAGAATAAAGTAACTAACTGTGGGATAACTTGGATAGGCTTGGAGAACTGAAGGGCTGACAACATTATTAGACATCCGAAGAAAGTTCCACTTTGGGAATACATATTTAAAAATTAGCAATAAACCCACATAATTCTTCTTTTCCTGCTATGTGACAGCCAGACCAAAATGCTTGAAAGGATTATAGTACCTATCTGTGGCTGAAATATAAATTTATATTTTAAAAAGTTGGGAATAGGTTAATGGCCTCATTCAAATCAGATATTTCATTCACAAAAATAGAATGGGAAAAAACATGTATGTAGAAGCAAATGACTCTGAAGGGGAGAAGCTATGAGTGACAGCTGAGGCGATATAAAATAATACAGATTTAAACTAAAGACTTCTGTAAGAAGGAAGAACTGTTACCTAAAGCAGCAGATAAATGTGCTGGACTGTGATGTGACAGTCTGAACAACAGACATTTGAACAATTCTGTGGAAAAGCTAAGTGTCAAGAAGGCTGCAAGAGAAAAATAAAGAAGAACAAGAAATTACAAGGGATTTGGCAAAACCCAAACAAATTAATCGAATATTGTAACAGTATGTAGGAAATAATTAAAATTGTATTCATATAAAACCTTAAATATTTGATGTTTCATGGTGAGCCACAGCACCTGTGATATATTAGTGACAAGGTCAGATGTTAAAATTAAAAGTTAGTTCACATTAATTAGGATTGTACTTCTTAAAAGATGCCTATAATTTTTTAATAGGATGAAATTGGGGAAAATCTATTTCTGCACCTTGGCTATATTCAAATTAAAATGAAGTCAACAGCTGTAGGCTTAGCATGAAATATTATATAGTTCAGCATGTTAATTTAATTATAATCGCTATTGCTAAACAAAAGGTTAATTATAGAGCAGGAGAATATTGTTGTGGAAAAGTACACCAAAGCTCTGTAAGCATATCCATACTTAAATATTGCAAACAGGTAGATGAAATGTCAGAGTTGTACAGATATTAAAGCATATTTTAAATTCATGATATTTGCATTGTGTCTGGGAGAATAAAAATCCATGCCATAGCAGAATTCATCTATTTTCAACAGAATTAATACATAGTAGACAACTTTTTCATTCTGACCAGCTTCATAGCCAATGTTCTATGCTCTTTGCCTTCTAAATGCACTTGAATGATCCTTACTTTCCTCTGAATTCCTTCAGCAATCCTGTATAATAACATCTGCCACACTCCTCCATTTCAACCATTCTCATATGAAGGCAGTGACACAATAAACAGACTTCACTTCTTGACTTCTGAGTACTTGGCTATAAGAATAATAGAAGTACTTCAGTGTTTCAGACCAACTGCTTATGTTGTCTAGATATTTAGCACAAAGAAGCAACAGATGCTTAGGAAAGCATTTAAAGATATGGTATTTACTGTGAAATGTTAATTTCATCACAGTTCTGCATTCTTATTTAGAATATCACCTTAATGAGTGGAATATGGAAAAGTAGTGAGAGCTTTTACTTTATTTTCATTGTCCATGAAAATTCATAATGTTGGTGGTTTTGTTTTCTTTTTTCCTTCAGTGAGCCAAATTCTGCTCTCAAGTATGCATTTATTACTTTTTTTACAGCAATGAAAATAGTCTGCCTGTATCTTCAAGTTGATTTTGTCACATTGATTTTTCTTGACATTTCATGTAAGCCTACAGAAAAAAAAAGGCAATAAATATAAACTTAAATGTGAGAAAACTTTTGGATTTATTGACAGTATGAAGTTTAGAACTACTCAAAGTAATATTCCATGTTAGCAATTATTTTTTAGAGAGAGTGCTCTTTGAATGCTTTTTGACTAGCTGCTTTTATTTTGGGGAAATGGAAGCCATGGAAACCTGCTTTTAATATGACTGTAAAAGAAGTTGTCTTAGAGCAAGATACAACATTCTACCAATAACTTTCTCAGTTACATGAACAGCTTCTAAGGTGGTTACTGAAAAGTAAATTTTCTTTTGAGAGCATCAGTAAGTTTGAATCAATGAGACTAGGTTTTGTTTTCTTCTTGTTGGTTTGGGGTTTTGTTTGTTTGTTTGTTGTTTAAATAATAAATGAGCCTAAAACATACCAGTAGGTTTTAACCCAGTGATATGAAGTATTTTGGAAATACTTTGTTATTCATGTCTCCATGCTAGTGCAAGTTTTATTTTCTATTCCTTAAAATTTTCTTCTATATTGATTAATTATTTGTAAATATATACACTTAAAATCTATTACATAACATCTATGAAATTCTTAATGAAAGGAGTTCCATAATCAAGTATTGATTGTGCTTAATTTTAATTTTCCTTCAGACATTTTGCAGCAATGAGATATTTTCTTCTTTCTGTATAGACTGAGGACACAGAGAGAAGGACTATATCAAGTTACGTGAGACAGTTTCTTTTTTCTGTGAGATTTCCTATTCTTTCCTTATATTACTTTCACTTAGAATAATGGAATCATCAAGGTTAGGATAGACCTTTAAGATCATCAAGTCCACTTGTCAACTCAATACTACCACTGTAACCCCACACCACTAAGCCACATCACCCAGTACCAGGTCCAGACACCTCTTAAACACCTCCAGGGATGATGATTCCATCACCTCCCTGGGCAACCTATTCCAATACCTGACTACCCTAACAATAAAAAAATTTTTTTTAATATCTGATCTGAATCTCCCCTCTCTCAGCTTAAGGCCGTTTCCTCTGGTCCTCTCACTGCAGACACAGTAGAAGAGACCGGCCCCTGTCTCACTACAACCTCCTTTCATGTCGTTGTATAGGGTGATGAAGTCCCCCCTGAGCCTTCTCTTCTCAAGACTAAACAAACCCGGCTCTCTCAGCTGTTCCTCATAAGACATGTTTTCTAAACATTTCACAAGCCCAGTTGCCCTTTGCTGGAAAGGCTCCATTATCTGTATGTCCTTTTTAAAGTGAAGGGCCCAGAGCTGAACATGGTACTTGAGGTGTGGCCTCACCAATGCTGAGTACAGGGGGATGATCACTTCTCTGGTCCTGCTGGCTACACTGTTCTTGATACAGGTCAAGATGTCTCTGGTTGTGGGAAATAGACAGGCTGAAAGCCTGGAAAAAACCAGACCTTTTCAGAGTACTAACCAACTCATTACAGGAATGAGTCAGCAGCCCTGAAAACCTGCCATGTCCCTAGGCAATAGCTAGCAGACAATCAGATGCTGTGGTTACAGTTTTTGCCTTATAAAGAATATTTTCCTGTTTGTTTGGTTATAAAAGGCTGTGACCTTTTAAATAAAATATCTCAGCTCTTCACCCCACCTGAATCCATGCTTCAGTACGCCACAATTGGCCTTCTTGACCACCTGGGCACACTGCTGGTTTATATTGAGCTGGCTGTTGGCCAGCACTCCCAAGTCCCTTCCTGCTGAACAGCTCTCAGGTCACTCTTCCCCCAGCCTGTAGCACTGCATGGGGTTCCTGCAACCCAAGTGCCTTATTGAACCTAATGTGGTTGTCCTTAGCCCATCAATTGAGTTTGTCCAGGTCTCTCTGTGGAACCTTCCTACTCTCCAGTAGATCAACACTCCCGCCCAGCTTAGTGTGATCTGAAAATTTACTGGGGGTGCACTCAATTCCCATGTCCAGATCATCAGTAAAGATGTTACACAGGACCGGCCCCAAAAATGAGCCCGGGGGAAGACTACTAATGACTGCATGCCAACTGGATTTAGCTCCATTCACCACAGCTTCTGGGCCTGGTTGTCCAGACAGTCTTCTACCCATTGAAGAGGCCACCCATCCAAGCCACAAACCGCTGGTTTTCTAGGAGGATACTGTGGGAAACGTTGTCAAATGCTTTACTGAAGTCTAGATAGACAACATCCACAGCCTTTCCCTCCTCTACTAAGCAGATCACTTTGGCATAGAAGGAGATTAGGTTGGTCAAGCAGGACCTTCCTTTTGTAGATCCATGTTGTCTGGGCTTGATCCCCTGGTTGTCCTGCATGTGTCATGTAATGGTATTCAGGATGTCTTCCCTAACCTTACCTGGAACCAAGATTAGGCTGACAGGTCTGTAGTTCCCCAGATTGTCCTTCTCACCCTTCTTGTACATGGTCATTACATTTGCTAATTTCCAATTAGCTGGAACTTCTCCATTTAAGCAGGACTGCTGGTAGATAATTGAGAGTGGTTTGGCTAGTTCTTTCTCCAGTTCCCTTATTACTCTGGGGTTGATCCCATCAGGGTCCATAGACTTTGTGAGCATCTAATAGGCATAGCAGGTCACTAACCACCTCCTCCTCAGTTATGTAGGCTTCACTCATCTCCTCATCACCAATTTCCAGCTTTGGGAGCTGAGTATCCTGGTGACAACTGGTCTTGATGTTAAAGATTGCATCAAAGGCAGTATTAAGCATCTACTTGCTCTGGATGACAATACTATCTCTATAGAGATCAATAAAAAGAGAAGAAATTAATGAAAATAAATCTGGGTATTGGAGCTAAACCCTTATGAGACTGGACAGAAGGCCTGGGCAGAATGAAGGCAGAACAAAACCTAAGCAGGGAGAAACAACTTGTACAGACACTAAAGAGCAAAGAAATCAAAGAGAACAGACTAATAAGGGACAGTTAATTTTACAGAGAAGGAAGGCAAAGATGTGAAAGAGATGGCTGTGGACCACTGTTGAGTTAAAGAGTTCACTTCATTTTACCCTTTGTTGGTTTTCACTGTACCATGATACATTTATTTGTGTGGTTTTGGTGTTTCGTGCTAACTTCTCCCTAGAGTTCTGTAGGCTTCTGAAATCCAAGGGATTACATGAGAAAGGATTTCTTACTGTCATTTGAATAGTCAGGGAATAATTAAATGTCTTATAGCAATACTATCTCACTTCATCCTTATTCTTATGGGATAACATATCTGAAACCTCACAAAGAGTTGAGGCTTCCTAATTATGCACTTATATCCCTCACCACTCATTATCTTATGCCAGTTTTGACAAAATCTATTTTTTGCCACTCCTCCATTTGCATTAAATATCACTGAAGTTCAAATGTTATCACTTACATTTTAATTTTAAAAATCATTCTTTACTATTATTGAAAAGTTTTGTTATTTGTTACTATTGTAAATTGTTATTCAGAAGTGGTATACCATGGATCTTTGTTGCAAATGGAATTTACACTGGTTCCTTAAAACCAGTCTAGTTAATCTGATGAAAATCATACTATTGACACCCTCCATTTTAATTGAGAATGTTTTTCATGTGTTTAACCCAAACGGAATGAAAATAAAACTTTTTAATTCATAAGTGCCTGTTTGGACAGTTACAGCTATTTAGAGTAAGACCATTTATTTGCAATAGGACTATTTATTCCACTGTATCTTATATCTAATCACAGAATCATTAAGGTTGGAAGAGACCTTTAAGATCATCTAGTCCAACAGTCAACCTAGCAACACCATCATCACCTCTAAACTATATGCCTTAGTGCCACATACAGATGCTTCTTTAACACTTCCAGGGTGGATGAATCTACCACCTTCCTGGGCAACTTATTCCAATGCTTTACCACTCTTTCAGTGAATTTTTTTTCCAGTATCTAGTCTGAGTCTCCCCTGACACACCTTAAGGCCATTTCTTCTGATGTTGATTTGTTCAGCCTGCAAAAGAGCAGTCTACAGCTTCCTCACAAGCCGAAGAAGAGGGGGAGGCACTGATTTCTCTGCTCTGGTGACCAGTGACAGGACCCGAGGGAATGGCATGAAGCTGTGTCAGGGGAGGTTTAGGCTCAAGATTAGGAAAATGTTCTTAACTCAGAGGGTGGTTGGGCACTGCAACAGGCTCCGCAGATAAATGATCACAGCACCAAGCCTGACAGAGTTCAAGAAGCATTTGGATGATGCTCTCAGGCAAGTGGTGTGACTCTTGGGGTTGTCCTGTGCAAGGGCCAGTAGTTGGATTCTGATGAACCTTGTGGGTCCCTTCCCTCAGCATATTCTATGAGTCTATGATTCTAGCATTCTATGATTTTTCTTAATTGCCTCTTAAGTTTTTGTAGCTTTCTTCATTGGTTTCAATTTAATTTTCTTCAAATAATTCAAGCACATTAATTATGCTTTACAGCATCCCTTTGAGGTACATAAAGACCACATAGAAATCTGCCATAGACCTTTTCTGCTCACAGTATCAAAAACCTTGGTGAGATCAACAAAGGTTACACAGAGACTTTTGTTCTGTTCCCTGCACTTCACTTGCAGTTGTCTGAGAACAAATACCATGTCTGTGGTACTCCTGTTGGCTCTGAAACCAACTTCTGCTATAGTGGCCGGGGCCGGCCGGGGGAAGCTCCTCTCGGTGTGGCCGGGGCCATAGTTTACTAATATCAAGAACTTTGCTTTTGCGTCTTATCTAGAAAAGTGTATATCCTCTCTCCCACTTATTACTCATGGCAAATATTTTTTAACTTTTGTGAAAATTAGTGTTGCTCAATTCAATGGAGTAATGGCAGAAGGCAATACTTAGCTTCTTAGCTGTTTAGTGTTAAATTAATTGGATTTCCTAAGGAAAAGAGGAACCTGGATATGACTTGATGCAATTCTAATTTGACTACTGGGAAGTGATTGGTTCAGTGTTACCCACCCTGCAGGGCTATCACAGTCTAGAAGAAATTTCTCATATCTATGCTATACAGTGTTTGGTCCTGGACCTTGTTTGAGCCCTTCTGGCCTTAGGTTACAATTATTGATGTGTTGATGTTTTTTTCTCTGTTAAAAGTGCTTGAAATAATGTGAGATTATCTTTTGGCATGTCAGAATCAAGATGATATAATATGAAACTGAAGGCATGCATTACATTTGCAAAAGTTTGGCATGAGGGATATGTGCAGACCTTTCAGGATACAAAATTCTACTGTTGTAGAATGCTGTGAGGTGAAGGGGTACAGATGCTGTACTTTTGGTCCACTTCCATTCCTGTTCTTGAGAATCATCTCTGGAGCATATTGTCCTTTGAACTGTCCTTTGTTTTCAACCTATAAGGAACCATTTAATTCACTTTGGAAGAGAGAGTTAATCTTCAACATGGAAAATTGTGGGAGGAGGATCCAAGAAATCAGAATTTTAAATTAAGCAGAAAGATTAAAGAAGTTTTTATGACAAGTTAAATGAATGTTAAGAACAGTTCCTTTCAGGTTATGAGAAATATGATTCTAATAGTATATTTTTATAAAAATGATTGAAAAGTGAATTTCTATGCAAGGACAATACATTTTTTCTTTCACACAATTTAAAAGCAAATATCAATATTTGCCTTTGCCACTATCAATTCTATTATCATGTATTCAATAGCAGGACAATCCAGAATGCCTTAGAAAAACATGAGAAA
Organism: Neopelma chrysocephalum; assembly: GCF_003984885.1. NCBI lineage: Eukaryota > Metazoa > Chordata > Aves > Passeriformes > Pipridae > Neopelma > Neopelma chrysocephalum. The sequence goes on along the minus strand of NW_020897694.1, from coordinate 22,628,409 downwards.
AGAGGACAATAGCCCTCCTGAGAAAAAAGAAGGCAAAAGATAGCACTTGAATCAGCTATACATATGTGCTGATTAAGACACTAGAAAAGATGGCTTGAAAATACTGTCATTTAATCAACCTGGAAAGCAAGAGATAAGAATTAATACTTATGTGCACTAAGTTTTTATATTGATTTCAAACTTGGAAAACATCTAAGGCCACAATTGCTTTGGGAGAATGATAAGAGTAGAATCAATTTGATCATTGCTTCCCTCATTGTTCTGTACAGAAGGACAAAGAATAGGAAACCTATGAAACACAGACTTCTTTGACACATTAGGGACCTGAGGAGTAGCTGAATCTCTGAAGCATCAAATGACTATGACTTCAGCTAACTTTTAACATTTTGAATCCTTATACTGTGCATATGCTGAAATCTACTGAAGGCTGTAGGCTTCCACACAATTGAAGGATTGAAGTTATCAGAATTTCAATCCTGTGTTACATATTATAATCAGAATGTTATAACCCAAATATGATATATTTGCCAAAGTGATCTTGTAACAGGATTTATTGTATATAATACTTGAATTATTTATATAGCATGAAGGTACTGCTTCTTTCTATATGTTTAGATGAATACTTGTGCTTCCATCATAGGATATCTTAGCTCCCTTTGACTCCTCTGGTGTCTTCATTCAAAGGTTCAGAGGAAAGCTGGAAGCATTATGTTTACCTAATCTAATATTCTAAAAGTTACCTACAATTCCTAAGATCCAGTCTAAGAATGATGATCACATTTGCAAAACAGAAAGCTGTCCTTTGGACTGTGAACATTGTCAATAAGTCCTTCAAAAAGAGTTCTTGGTCAAGTGCTCTAAGGACCATAAGTGAGCAAACAGATAATATTGGAGAAAAAGCATTAGGAACGTGTCATTATCATTTTTTTTCTCTACTGTTGGTGAATGTATTCTGTCTGTACATGTGAATATTACTGAAAATGCATGTAAATTTAGAAAAGGACTACAAGAAGTTCTAGACACAAGAAAACTTGCTTCATATAGACAGACTGTAAAACAATCTGCTTAATTTACTCAGCCGAGGATAAAAAAGTAATTTTATAACAAATGCTTGTGAAATAGATGAAGGCAATGAGCAAATCTATGGTGTTACATATTTGTTTTAACCAGTAACTTTAGTATACATTTATTAACAGGCTAAAGAAAAAACTGTAACAAGTGTGGTCATAAATTTTTTTGTTGACTGACCTGAGGAGTCAGCACCAGAGTTTCTAATTCATTCATGGTTGATAAAATAGTTCCATAATGTTCTAAAGTATTTCTTATTTTAAACTGGTAAAGGAAGGTTTGTATCTGAGCTGCCAAGTTAGTGATCTGATTTTCATAGTAGAGCAACATAACTAGAATCTCTAGTGACTTTAGAAAGCGATCAATTTACCTAGAGGCCTTAAATAACTTTTTAAAAGCTTAAATGCAAGCATTCAATTTAGAGTCATGCTGAGAAATTATGATGTATGCTGTGTAATATTATTTCAACCTATTGAACCTCTACCTTTTGGAAATGAATACAAAATCCAGTAACTTCTTTATTTATTGAGCTACTGCTCCACAGAAGCTAAACATGCTCAGATGAGTATTAATTAGAACACAATACTTCTAGGAATGTATGGGAAGATGCAGAAGTGTGAGTAAGTTTTGGTGTGCATTAACCATCTGTTGACCTCAGGAACGGAGTCACTCATATGGATGGATCTGAGGTTTGGCCTAGAGTGAGCAATTAGGGATATAGATGAAAAGTATACATTTGTAGCTTGTGGTAGATATGGAAAGCATATTTAAGTGTGTTCTAATTGTTCGTGTGAGAATACTGTTATGCATGCCTTTTGCTACTGAACCCAGACTAAATTTAACAGTTAGCGTCAAATTTTTTAAGTACAAACATGAATACTCTGCACTGAGTTAGTTCTGGTGTGCAGTTTTATGCACATACAGGTTATGCTGGGGCATCCCCAGCTCTGAGTTTTGTTCTGAGTTTTGTTCACTTCCTTGGGGACAGGATCAGGCTAAGGTTGGGCTGGGACATGGAACATAGATGGCAGAGGAGGACTTTGAGGAGTTGGAAACTGGCCCTGCTGCAGTGTCACTAGAATGGAGGCTTCCACATGAACACCAATTTGTAAGATTCTCCTGTTGTTTCAACCTGTCGGTCAGTGTGTAAGGAGGACATACTGCTCCTGGTAAAAAGGAGCTCATTAGTGCCTGTTATCATTTTCATGTACTTAGACTCAACAAAATGTCTTAATGCAATAAATTGGTCAATAAATATATGAGGGTTTATTATTTTTAAATTGTTGGGTCTGGTCTTTTAATACCATAGCACCAGAACTCCAAAGAATAATAACATATGCATTGTGCAGTACACAGTGATGGATATGCGTAAGTTCTGCAATGACTACTCGCAGTACACTACCTCTATTGCTGATTCTGAAGTATCACCTATGACATTAGTCATGCTGAAACATTTATTATTTCAGACAAGGTATCTTTTTTTCTCCAACCCAATCTTTTCTGCTGGGTTTAAGAAAGGGCTGACTGGCTGACCTCTTAAAATGGTTTTTAGAGAATGCTTTTTACTCACTAAAATAATTTTAAAGTATTTGAAAGGCATCAGAGAAGGTGATGGAGGTTAAATTCTTACTAAAAACAGAAAAAAATATATTTAAAATATGTGAATCCTCATCTATTTTCGTGATGAATGCCAATATGCATTCCAAATCACCGTGCTTTTGAACATTTCTCTCCATCACCTAGAGGGACAAAGAAAGTCCTTGTTAAACATATTCTTCAGTATTTTGCAGCAATAAGTAAAAGAAATCATCGTGGCAATATCTTTTAAATATTTTTTTTTTCTCCTTTTACTGAGGATTTTAGAAGAGGTGTTTAAAAAAAGAAAAAAAAGGAGCGAAGTCCATTTATGTTCGCTTTGTTTCTTTATTATCGTGGCAATATTTTCCCACTTCTTTTTCTGGGTCTAGTAAAGTGTCAATGTGATTGCTTTTGCTGCAGATCTGAGGGCTAAATACGTGTTCTATTTAAAATCAGATTAGAAACCTTTTTTCTAGAGCTAAAAAATAAATGACAACCTCAGGTTTACAACAGCTGCTGTGGTTTAATAAACCATGAAGTTTATATTATCAGGTGAATATTTGTGCTAAGGCTTTAGGCACATCTCAAAGCTGTAGCATATTAAAAAAAAATTGTTTTTTGTTAACCATGGCATCCTACTGGAAAAACAAAAAGTAACTTTTGTTAGATGATATATAAGAGTTTTTGCTGTGCTTTAATATATTCTACGTATTTTTCTCAGATTGACAGGTTTAGTTGTTACCTGGTCATCACACATTTCAGATTAGTATTAAAAATGAGAACTTAATTCCTTATTAGAGAATACTGACAAATTCTGATTCTGGAGTTTTATGTTTTTGTTTTTGCTTTCTGAAAGTGCAGACGTTTGTTTGTTCATTTTTCATAATTGTATTGCATAGATAATGGGGAGACTTGTGCAAAAAGATAAAAAGATTTGTTGAGTTGCTGAGAACACAGCAGACATACTGATGATGAAGTTTCCATGGTTATTGCTGAATGTGGGAAGGGTAGTAAAGACCATAGAGAGGAAATGTTTATAGGAGGCTACTAAGTAAAAATAATGTAAGGATTGGTTAGCTCTTGAGTATCTTTCCAAAGACATACTCCACTATTAATTAACCAGAGCAATAAAATTTAGTTGGACTTACACATGCCAGAAATTAGGGAATAATATATAAAAATCCACAGGAAAAAAAGGAAAATGAAACCTTGATACGAGACATAGACTCATACCATTTGCAGATCTTTGTTTGGACCAGCTCTTACCTCCCATCACCATAATCTTACTGTTTCTAATAGTATTTAACTAAGGCCTGAAATCATTGCAAGTATTGAATCATTTGCTTTAATATTTTACTTAGACTAGAAAAAAAAATTGGCTATGAGCAGCCTCATAGACACACCTATGTGAATCCCTGAAATAACTAACAAATTTATTTTGGAAGAGGCATCTATGGACAAAATATGTGATTAGAACATTCTTTAGGTTCTCTCAGAAAGAAGGGGCAGAAGTGTCATTCTAACAAGGACAACTGTCAAGTGATTGTGAAATCCACAAATGAATGAATATTGGATTTTCTGATACTCTGTTAGATAAGGTGCAGTTGTCAACAGCCTTGTGAGTTCCTGTGTAACTTGTGGGGCACAGGTAAGGGCCTGTGAATATTTTTATAAATGATTCTGCAAGTCTTGACTGGTGCCTTGTCCCATAGGTATAGGGGATCTGCCTCAGACTGAGCCACTGACACAGTGCCAGGTGTTGATGTGTGAATTCACTTTCTCGCTGTATCTTTTTTTTTAACTATTTTTTTTTTTCCTAAATTAGATTTTCAGCTTAAGCCAAAAATGGCATAACTACTCATGCAGCTCAGGCCAATTTCTTGGGTTTTCTCCATATGTAAGACTCATTAGTAGTTGACACCGTACTTTCTGTCACTTTTGTCTCCTACCTGAAATGTGTTACATCAACTGCGAAATCAGTGACAATTATATAACATTTGTCTAATGCTGTTTTGTTTCTGAAGGATTTGCATATGAATTAACCAGCTCAATTAAGCATCATGACAAATGTTAAAGCAAGAGTGAGATAAAAAAAAGAGACGCGTAATAGTAAAAGGAGTAAGTTTTTAGAACAGCCTTCCATACACTGTGGTGGAAGGACAGAAATGGGAAAGTTAACAGATTTAAAAATGAAGTAGGTTATGTTATGGAATTGGCCATATGGCATACTGTCTGCAGGAAAATAACTATGAATTAGGAGTTCTGTGAATTCCTTTTGATTCTACACTCTGTCGTTTGATATAGCTTTATAAAGACTTGTCAAGAAATACTTCATCAAGAATTCAGATCCTTATAGAGTTTCTTATATCCTACTCATGCAGATTCATGCACAAATATTCTGGACCCATAGTTTATTTTCCTTTATATATAACTTTTTAACATTTTTGCAATCTCAGTGGTAGTGTCTGTTTCGCCAATTGCTTGTCCTGAGAGAAATATGTAGGTTTTATGGACTACAGCACTGATTCTCATTCTAGCTTCACATTATATTCAGTCTCAGCACTTCCTTGGATCTCTGTGGGTTTTCCTTGAGCAGAGTAATAGTTTTTCTGTTTCATAGCTCAGTGTGAAATATAATAGATCTCAAAACTGCTACTACTCCTGTTTTCTGTGGAACATGAACATTCTGTACATCATCTCTTTTTGAAAAGTCCTCATTTTATCTGCTGCCTCACTTTTATTGTGCAATATCTACTTGCAAAATTTCTTCTTTATTGGCAAAAAAGTCTCCCAAATATTGAAAATATATATATATATTACATTAAGAAAAAATGTGTTTTCCTTTTCTGTATGTTTTTATATGTATGAAGAAAATGCTATGTAGGAAAAAATGGTGTAGAATTTGCTTTGAAAATCGTATATGTAAGAAAGGTAAAAAAATCTTCCCAGATACAGATTATGTAATAACTCCTAGTTTGCAAGGACTTGCTAAATGATTTTTTCCTTCCCCCCCTTCAGATCTTCAATCCATCTCAAATTTTTTGCAGTCTCATTAAAAATATCTAATTTATTAATCTCATCAAACTAGAAAAATAACCAGAACAACTTGGTACCTAAACCAGGAAATTGATGGAGGTTACAAAGCATTTAACTTCCTGTGTGTGGACTCAAGTTTTTCAATAATTTTCCTTAGAGAGTATCAGAGGAGTAACAGATCGTTACTCAAGGGGACTGCCAGTGCCGGTGATACCAATGATTATGTTTATATTTATCCTTTCCCTGTCAAGAATTGTCAAAAGTAGGTACTGAAGGATTAGTGCAGATTCAGGCTTCTTAACAAAGCTTGTAGGAAAGTAAACAAAAAGTTAAGCAAGAAGATGCATGTTACCAGTCATAGTTAATCCCCTTGTTTCTAAGTCCCTGCTGAAGTTGCTCATCAGCTTAAATGCAAATGAGTTGTGGAAATCCAGGCACTGAAAACAGTGATTCTCTTGCTAGATATACTGACTGGAGGAAACCTTTGCTGTAAACTTTCTTACTTAATGAAAGTATCCTAGAAAATGATTTGAAATATTTAGAAAGTAATACAGGGATAATTTTATTTGCTAGGCAAGCAATGGTTTGTGAAACAGCATGTTATTTAGAACTGGAATAAAGATTCCTCTATTACAGAACATAAGAGGCATTTTACTTTTACACTGCTTTCTAAATGTATTCATAAAATTTGTGAAAAATATGATCTTACTATCAAATCTTACAGAATTCAGTGGTAAGTAAACCAGTTTATCAGTTTCTACACCATGTTTTTCAAGATTTTCATAATGAGGAAATTTTAAGTTTATTAAGAATGTGCTTTGGCTGAGCTATGCTGTGGAAAAACCTATCTCCTTCTATTGATTCATGCCAATTAGTGGATTGAAATTAGGAGAGCTGACTCAGAAAATAGTTTTTAAATGGTCAGCAGTACTTTAACTGAAGATGTAGAGGCATAGGTCCTTAGAGAATGAGGCATCAAATATCACTTCTGTGAAGTAAAAATGAGAAACTGTCATCCTTTCATGTTCAATTCTTTTTTTTAGTTCAACCCAGCACTTTTTAGCTTCAAATTTAATGACAATTAGAGCATAAAGATATTATCATAAAAGTATACATAGAAAAAACAGTTTATTTCTTCTACAATAAGATTTTAAATTCTACCCTTAGACTCTGAAAGTGATATGTCAAATTCATCATTATAAACTGAAAACAGGATCACAGGTTTAACTGAAGGGCAAAAGGACACACATCGGTGCATTTGCATTTGTATCAGCATATGGTTTCAGCATAAGAGCAATAAACTTTTGCTACAAAGACACTCCTCTGTAATTCAGAGATTCTTTTCTTTCATTTTAGTATATACTTGACTATTTCTAATACAAATCAGTAGTCATATTATTATGTGCTAATGCATGCCATTGTAATCAAGGCATAAATTTTATTTTGTTTCACTTGCTCAGTAAATGTATTGTGTGCATCAAAGTTATTGTGTATTTCAACTCTTCAGTAAATGTATTGTGAAGACATTCATAGAAATCAGCACCTGTTTGCAAACAAACAGATGTTCTCTTCCTAAGAGAACAAAGAGACAAAATGATTTAATAGCTTATTTTCAGGAATAATGCCAGTGGTTGTAGTTCTTTTTATTCATAATCTTTCATTATAACAGATTTAAAATAGTTTAAAATAGTTCTTAGCATGTAATTATTGCTGAAATGCTGACATGGAAATTTATCCTAGATTATGCTACAACTCTTTATTGCTTTTAAAATGAATACAAAGGATACGTTATAATGTGTAATGTGGTACTCAAAATTCAAATTTATTCTAGTTATTACATGGTGTAGGAAGTGATCTTTGATTACTGACATGGTAAACCCATATCCATTCAAATCACATGGGTACATCATGATCACATCTTTCCCTCCTCAAATAAGGGAGGGAATTCAAAATGTCTATTAGAAATAATTTTAACTAGATAACCCCAAACTTGCCCCTGTCTTGATCTAGAAAATTCTAGTCTGTGTTCCATGTCTCTGCTAAAGTCAAAAGTGTGGACAATTGTGTATCATTGCTAATGTCCATGTCTGTGTCCTTTTTATTTTACAGGTGTACACTTAGCCTTCTTAAGAAGCTTTAAAAAATCAGTGAAAGAATCCCTCCTCCCAGAAAAGAGAGAGGAAAAGATAACAAATCCTAAATACAAGAAAGTGGCGTATTGCCCCACAGTAAGCAAGGACCAAGTACTGTAGCCAAATTAGTTTATAGGCTGTTAGAAAGTAATATTATTCAATTCATGGAGCATTTTAGTTATAGAACTTCCACAAAATTTGTCAGCAAACGTCCTGTTGATGTCACGCAAGAGAATGTAACAGCATTGAAGGCAGCAGGTTTCTAAGACACTGAGAAAACAATCATACTGGAGTTGAGTAGCATCCCATCATTTTGATCACATTAAAGGTCTGAAATATTTTCCTATAAATAAAATAACTGTGCTTGAAATATCTGCTTTGCTGGCATTGCAAGAGCTTCTCTTCACTGACAGGCTTAAATTCTAGGACAGCAGTCCTTGTTAGCAAGTGGCGTGAAGGTGTGTCCCCTTAAGTTGTCATCCCACAACAGTCATAATACTTAAATTTGAAGGAAGTGTTCTGAATAACTCCTCTGATTGTTTCTAGATGTCTGAATGAGGATCCTGGTACTCTGATGTAATGAGCTTTGCATTTACCAAACCTTTTCAGGAACCAAACTTTTTAACTTTTCTTTCCCTTATAATGTCTAAATTCCATTCTTGTGCTTGTGTTAAATAACAAAAAAGGAAATTATTATAGAATAGAAAACACAGAGAGGAAATTAGGTTTAGTGTTGCTTTTGATAAGGGTTCAAAACTACACTGACTTCAATGAGAATTCTACAAAGCAGGTTATTGTAGATTTGGATCTTCGAGACCTCTGCGCAGAGAGAAGTCATTACATTCTTTCTTGATTCTTCAAAGTTCCTAAAAATTTGAATTACAGAATGTAGATAGTTTTCTCAGAAGTTCTTGTTACAATCCTCCTATGTTTTTCCAGCCCTATTAACTGATGTACTTTTTTGTAATTCTGCTAGAAAAAACCAAAATATTTTATATTCAATAGGGTGTCAGTATTTAGATTGTAGTAGCATAACTGAGAAAGTAATTTAAAACAAATATGCCATGGACAATACAGCTTCCGATATCTGACTTTCATTTAGATTCACAGAAGCATGAAAAATAATGTGTCTGTGTTATTTATGTGAATTGCATTGTGAATCATAAAAAAAAAGAAAAGAAAAGAACCCCCCGGTTAGATGACTGAACCCTTCCAGTAGTAGGGCCCTGTGTCATGGTGGAAGCTGCAAACCGTGGCTGTGCCAGAGGAAGAAAGAGCCTATTGAAACCCCAACAAGGGGTGCAGCAGTTACCCTGATCCTGAAGAGTTATAACTGACTCTGAAGGAGGGACCTGGGTTATGTGTTTGGAACAGTTGGTGGTCCCAAGAAATAATACTAAAAGTGATTTTGGTAATAAAAACATAGAATTGAGCCTTGTGGCATTCTGTGTTCTCTCTTGGTTCCTTGCATACAAATGTTGATCAGGGGCTGTCTGATAATTAATATCAGACATATATTTTAAAAACTAATGTAGTGTTCTTATGGTTTGACAAGTTGGCAGTATTCATGGCTGTAGTGCTCCATGTATTTACAGAGCAATACAAAGAGGAAATAATATTGCAAGTTGCTTGACAGAAAGATATCTCAGTGCTAACACTGTCTCTAAGGGTTTGCCTAATCCCTCTGATGAAACTGATGATAGCTTGACTTTTTGTAGAGCAATTGTGTTGCAGAAATTGAATTTCAGCCGCTGGTTAGTTTCACACAGATCACTGAACAGCAAGAAGGCCATTTGAAAATGAATGATTCTATATTCCAGGACCGGTTCCATGAGATAACTGAGCTTTTGTGTTAGAATGAAGAGAAAAACACTAAAGAGTGGAGAGAAATTTTTAAAAGGATATGAAGGACATAGCTTGCACACCTGGTAATACTGAAGAATATTACTGGTGTGGTTGTAAAACCTGCATTTGTGCTGGAGAAAAAATGGATGACTACTCCTAATAAGCTGTGAATCTATGTGTGTAAATGAAAAATAATATCTTAATCTTTGTCCTAAACTACTTATAACAAATGTACTCAAAGTGCTAGAGCAGTTACTAGGGCAGAGTTGGTTTTAAAAACAAACAGGCAAGCAAATAAACAAAGCCTGCCCCCAACCTAAATATACATTTTATATTATTCTTATTCTTTTGAGGGACCAGTTAAGGATCATTTTATATACCACTCCGGTAGAACAATTGGAATCAACTGCATTTAACTCCTAGCTCAGATTATGTCTTTGTCCCTTATGCCATAATTTTTGGGGCTAGTATAAGAGCAATTACATCAACTAGTAATTCACAGGCACATGAATTTCTGCTATGCTTATTGTGCAGTTGTTATAGAGGAAGTGACAAAACCAAAGATCCACATTCTATAGCCTCCCCTTTGGGGTTGCCCATTTTGAGCATATTTTATAAATAAGTTTTCTTTCCTAATGCCTTCTAATGTCCTTATTAGGTCACAGCTTTGTCCTTGGAGAATTGATGTGCTTATATTCAGCAGACAATGCTATGCCATCTTTTCAAGAAAATCTGTTCCCATCCTGCTCTCATCTAACACTTGCAAGTGATAAGTCTGTGTAGAGGTTCTGTGCCAGTGATTAAGTCCACATGCCATAAGCAGTCTAACACTGAGCAAGATTAATTTCAGAAGTGAAAATAGTAACTGTCTTTAATTCTATAGAGGGCATTTTAGTTCTCTTGATTCTGATCATCAAATCCCAATGGAATATAATTTCGTTGCTATCCAGTCTCAGAAATGCAGTCTAAAGCACTGCGGTGGTGCATCCCCTCCTCCCCCAGCTCAGGCTGCTCTACAATCTCAGGAATTCTTGTTAGCCTTGGCCTTGATAAATGGCTCCCAGGTGGTGCTGTTCCCCTTGAGCTTATCAGAAACACTGTCTGTACCAGGAACTTCTGTTGACTAACCAAGGAAAGGGATGAGAGATAATCAGTCATCCCCTGATAGTCTTGGAACATTGCTTTCCTGAATCATAGCCAGAGTGGAACAGTATTGTTGCTAGACTTTTGAAAAATTCCAGCAACTACATCTTGGACTATGTCCAGAATGGAGATTCACAGATAACTAAAGCAAATCATCTTGTGATCCTATAAAACAGTGGTCCTAAGTGAGGGTCTCTGAGCTCTCTTGGAGTGCAGCAGGCTGTGACCAGCATCTCCTGTGAGAGGAACATCTCTCCGAGCTCATAAACCCTGAAGCTGGCAATACACAGAGGACCATTGCTGAAATCTCACGATGGGGCCTGGGCTGATACCGCTCTCCATTCCTCAAGGCTCAACCCTCACCTGTTGAGAAATCTAAGGGCATTAAATATATTTTACTGGATTCTAGGGGAATTTTCAACAGGCATACTTTTGTGTGTGTGTGTGTGTGTGAGAATTGATTTAAACACCCTATAGCAAGTATAGGATGAATGTTTCCGTATCAGATCCATAAATCAGTCACTGCTGCAATTATTGTAAATGCTATTGTATCACTTCGTAAATGTTAAATTAGTCAATGATTAAGAGCTACATAATCATTTAGACATAAACCATCGACCAAGTCTGGGCCTAAGATTGGACCTAGTTATACCTAGACTCCATCAGGGGTTAGAAAGCAAGGGGACCTCTCTGAAACTTGTGACTTAATGGGAAGGTCTCCCTTACCCATCTGCCTCTTTACTATTTTGTGGCTGAGGTCCTCTAAATTGTTTCTAATCTTTTTCTTTGCATGTTCCTTCATGAAGCAAATAATAGAGTGAGCCTTCCCATTGAACTTTGTTAAGTCATGCTATTGGTACTTTCAGGGCGCTATTCTGCTGTGTGTTTTCATTCTCAAACTTGGAAAACTCAGGTTTCCTCACATGGTGGATTTTTACCGTAAGACTATTTTCCCAAAACACAGTCCAAAAAATAGGTGTCTGCCCAGAATTTCAGTGCTGTCCTCTTCAAGAGGCAGCTATCTACCTCCTCAGAACAAGTAGGTCTGATCATGCCTGGGTGACACAACTAGCTTTTAGCTAAAAAGGGAGTATTAACAGGGTTAACTAAGCTGCAAAGCAGGCAGACTGAATAGCTGTTTGACACTGAGTGAGCTTTAGGCAGCCATGCCTTGACTGAACTTTCCTTATGTATACAGAATCACATATACATCTGGGAACTGAAGAGTTTTTAGAAATGGGAGGACTTGAGGACTGGAACGTATTTTATGAGATAGGAGAAAAGCTGCTTTATCTGCCACCTCCCTGCTCCATAAAAATAGCTAATTAGTTCTTATCAGTTCTGCACTAATATTAGTAATGGAGATACAAATGCCTTGTAAGGCCTCTTCCATTTGCTTTGAAAGTGGAAATAAAATTTCACCAGAATGTCATTCTGTCTTGTAATTTGGCCTTCATTAGTCATGTGGTATAACTGAAACAGGAGCCAGGCCTGTTTTGCTGGAAGAATATTTTAGGAGCACTAGTTAATATCATGTTCTGTTCTGCTGGACCAAAGGCCTTATTATAGAAAGAATAGGAGTAGTACACACACAGTAATAAATTAGGTAAACTAGATGTTTGAATAAGATATAGAAGGCCCAGAGCCAGGATTTTGCAAGCTTGAAGAATTCAGGTCACCTAATTGAAGAGGTCAAATTGAGGAAGACATTCATGGCGACCACCAGAGGGATGAAGGCTTGAGGAGAAGACCCCCACAGTAGAAGCCTGAGCATGTCTGGAAAGACTCCGCCCAGAGATTAGCCTACTTATTAATATGTATGTTAAATGATGTAACCATGTATCTAAAGTGTATAAAATAGCTTGCTTTGCACTTTCAAGTTGAGCAAGTTTGTCCAACGCAAGCTGGCTTGCTCCCAATGTTGAATAAACAAATACATTGCTGCTTAAAGATAAAAAAAGTCTCTCAGCAGTTTTTTGGACCGAGTTTTTCGGAATCATAATAGTACTTATCATGATGAACTCATTTGATTTCATACTAATATGTAAAGCAGACATCTCATTTTAATTTATAATTAAATGAAATTAATAAAATATTAATTACCATTTCAGTATAATATAGCTACTTTCTGAAAACATGTTTAGAAAAAGCAACAAAGTAATTTGCAGCACATAGAAGATTGGGGTAGTGAAACTATGGCTGTTTATAAAAGTTTTACATAGGTCGAGCTTTATTCTTTGTGAGCTGCTCCGGTAACTTACCTGCAGTACTTCATGCTGTGTAGAACCTTGTGAAAATTTTTATACGATTAAGACTTTCCACATTAAAGACAAAATAAGGGTTAAAGAAAAATATGCAAAATATTATCTCTGGAACAGATTCAAATACGTAAAGTACAGCCTTGTCTGCATATACTAAAGGGAAGTTGTCCTGTTTTAGGGGAACATTTGTATGACGTAATAATTAAAGAACTTGGATATTGTATTGCCAGTTCCACTACTAGTTGGCTTTGAAGCATTAAACAAATTTCTTGACCTCTTTGAGCATCTTTTCTGGCTTTAGAAAATGAGATTATAATCAAAAGTTATACTTAATATTTGTCAGCTGAGTTCAGATTTAAAAAAAGAAACTGCAATAGAAATAAGAGGTACTGTTATCATCTTTCCTTTATTGAAATAAGAAAACAGAAGATTACATTAATTTTAATTTTTAATTGTATGTATTGCATCATTTTCTAACCTTGAAATGCAAGTCAAACATCCTGAAGGTCTGAAAAAAATAAACCCGAAATATTTGATTCTTAAAAGTGAAAATAATATGCCACATTGAATCAACAAACTGTTGATTCACATAGTAGAAATATGTTTGCATCAGAAAATGTTCAAAAAAGCATGAAGGAACATAGTACTAATTTAATATGATTACAGATTGAAATTCAATGGGGAAATTAATGTAGCCTAATTTTCATTTTAAAATTAAAATTAACTTCATGAATTTTTTCTCCTATTAGCTATGAGAGAAGAAAAGTGTCCACATCTGTACCACATTTGTGAATATTTAAATCATCTAACACAAAACATTGTTTTAACACGTAATGCAATTTGTTACATAATTAAATATACATTTCTGTAAAAGCTCAAAACTGCAAGCACATTTAATGAAATTTAAATTATATTTATTTTTGCATATCCAGATATGTTATTAATAAACTGAGTAATTTAGACCCAATTTACATAGTAAGTGAATATAATTAAAATCAAACCTTCATTAAAGAATCACAAGAAATCTTTAATTTCTCATGTATTTTAAGGATGGAACCGAGATTATTGCAAGAGTAATGCCAACAATGGCCAGTAATACATAGGAAACAGGTGAATGTACTGCAGGTCAAACTATGTTAAAACAAAAAATAACTTTTAAATATTTTGATAACTCATGAGCATAGTTTTTGCTTTTCAAATATATTCCAAAATTTTGATTTTGTCAATGAGATGAATTTAACTATGAAATTGAAGTTATCAAACAGTAATAATATTAGAAGTGCTCAATTTCTGATATTTCAATTTTTTAAAAAAATTGTTGATATTTGAGAAGAATCTCAGGATTTCCTTTGTACCTGTTCCATTACAAAAATAATAAATAAATAAATTAATAAATACATAAATAAATACAGAAGAGTTTAAATTTTCTTTAAATTCCAGGAGTTTGCACTTAAAAAAATATTAAATGTAGGATGATTCATGGTAAAGAAATGCATGTTCACAAGAAAGGTATAAGCCCTAATACAGCCCCCATGCATGTAAAATTATAATGCTTTTGTCATTGTTATGACATTGTCATTGTTATGATATTGTCATTTGGTAAATACATTGTTCTTTCAAAGCATTTTTTGGACAGATCAGTGAATTTCTGTTGACTCAGTCAAAAAATCGTAAAAACCTGCTTTCCAGTAATATGAATAATGCCTTCAAATTTCACACTAGCATGCTTTTCAGGGTTTCCTTTTATACATACAGTAGTGTTAATTAAACTCTTGATGCAATGCTTGCATACTGCTTTAGGTGTTTAGGTCACTAGTGTTTCATGTTTAGGAGGCTGGAAAACCTGACACCAACTCCTTGTATAGCTCCACAAGAGACAAAAACCCCAACTGTTTGTTTCTTTGTCTTGTGGTATCCTGATGTTTCATACAGATGCACAGGAAAATTCTATGCTTTGTGCATTTAACAGACACAGAGAGGAGGAACTCCAGCTTGAGATGTATCTGGAAATAATTTTAGTGAATAGGAAAGGGTGAAGAAGACCTGTAGTGATGATGGACTAACAGGCTGGCAAAGCACAAATGTAACCACGGCAAAAAGTAAGCAAATCATTACTTTATGAATAAGTGTTCAAAACTATACTCAGAAAGTATCAGAAAGTGACAGTTGAAGAGACTATGACCAGTAGGAAATAACAAAATTGTTCAGACTTTTCTGAATTCTAATCATTCTGTTCTAGTATTAGACCTTTAATGCCTCTGCCTGATTCAATAAAGGTTTGGATAATGAATTTCTGCCTTCAAAGGCATTTCAGATCTCAATATGTGAAATAAAATACTTGGAGACTATTGAGACATACTTAGTGCAGAGTCTAAATATCCACAAAGTTCTTAGTTTGTTTCTTTTTAAAATATTGTTTTGGTCTTGCCTATAACATGAAATAGTATAAAAGTAGAAAGAACAGCAAACCAGTTGCCTTGATGGGATTTTATATTTTGGTTTAATTTGCTTCCTTTTCAATCTTGATATCAAATTCTCTTTTGAAATTGAAATGAATGCATTTCAGATTTATTTCCTATTGTAAAACTGCTTGGCACAGGGCAAATTATTACTGAGAAACTCTAAAAGAAAAATTCCCAACAGCATCATTGTCAGCATTGCTATTATAAACCCTGCGTTTGAGGTTTCTCCTTAGTCTGTTGGCTTGCTACAAAGAACTGAGGATATCAGCTGAGATGTAGTTTAATTAAACAGAACAAAAAGCATGGCATTAAAGAATTGGAGATAAAAAAAATTATAAAGTTATAATTATTAAATATTTACTTACCAAAAATATTATGAAGTTTTCTCACAAAGAACAATGCCACTGGAGATAAAATATACTCTTGTTCTAATCTCACAGTTGGTATTATAAGTAGCATAAGTGAACTTTTATGGTTTCAGAGAAAGTCCAGTAACTTAAGAGAAATATTCTGTATTGACTTCTACTTACTGTATATTAAAATTGGTATGGTGGTCCTGGTCTTCCAGTCAGTTTAATGTGTGCTTATCTTTATTATCTAAAATTAGGTACTTAAATGAAAGCTTGCAAGACTGAGAATTCAGTGATAGATAGCTACATTGAACACTGTTACTGTCTAAACAATGTATGACTGTTCTGTAAACCCAGTCATCATTAATGAAAGCTAACACTGCTATTTATCCAGCAAAAGCATACTTAGCATGTCTCAAGGTATGAATTATATAAAGTACTTATGTGTGGAAAGTGTGTAATATAAATTTATTGTTATGGTAAATAGTTATTTACACAAAATTTGAAAGATTACTGGTTTTATTTCCATTGTCTGTAGAGACCACAGGAGACCACAGTTGCTTCCTTGGGGTCTTCTCCTCATATCTATTGACAGAGCTGTAAAGGGAAGATTTTATATCTTCCATTTGAATGTTTATGCTTCTTGCTTTGGCCTTACATGCATGGAATATTTATACCCAATAAGTAGACTATGAAAAAAAAGCCTCAAATTGGCATATGAGTGTGAAATAATACCATAGAAAAGAGTACAAATATTATGATCGTATCCATACACATATGCAAATGTGCCATACAAAAAAAGCAGCAAAGCATTGTAGGCATGGTTCAGTTTGGACATTTGTACAGGTGTAAGTGCCAAGGGACTTGTCACAGAGGACAGGATCTGCCCTGTACTGAATACAAATGATTCCAGATGACTTCAAAACAGATCCGCTGCAGGACATGTCTTTGTCCATCAGCCAACATGGGTGCAGCTCAGGAAAATGCACTTAACAAAGGGCAAAATTCTGTGTAGTCAATAAGGAAAAAATGTGAGAGAACAACCCTGTGAACACATCAGATAAAAAGAGGGGGAGGAGGTACTTCATGTGCCAGAACAGGGATACCACTGCAGCCTGTGAAGAAGACCATGGAGAAGCAGGTATTTGGCTGTAGCCTGTGGTTAGACTGATGTGGAGCAGGCATGCTTCTGCAACCCATAGAGAGGAACACAGTGGAACAGATAGTCACACCGTGGAGACCCCAAGTTGGAGCAGGTGGACATATCCTGAAGGAACCTGTGGTCTGTAGAGACCCCAAGCTGGAGCAGGGGAAAAGCATGGAGAGGAAGGAGGGGTAGATAAAAACAGTTACAAAATGAGCATAACTCCCCCATTCCCCAATCCCCTGCACTGTTTGTGGGGAGGTGGTAGAGCTGTCAGGAATGAAAGAGTGAAGTTGAGCTTGGAAGAAAGGAGTGGATGGGGGGAAAGTGTGGTCTTAATTTGTCTTGGTTCCTTATGATACAAATCTAATTTAATTAACAATAAATTATAATATTTTTCCCTATTTTTCTGATGATAATTGTCAAGTCATCCCCCTGTCTTAATCTTGATGCTTGTTCTTTTCCATTTCATTTTCTCCCCCTGTCCTGTCGAGGAGGTTGAGTGAGAGAGAAGTTGGGTGGGCATCTAGCAGCCAGCTGAGATCAACCCAAAGCACAACATATTTATTATTCTTTTCAGATTACTCTGTATGAATCCTTAAAATATCAACTTTTATTCTACTACTATTTATTGTCTCATACAACATTTTCTAAGTTTTCTAGAGTTTTGACTATGATTTGTCTACTATGACACCAATATTAAATAATTCATTCTAGGAACTGTAATTTGATCCTTTTCAGGATAATTCCAACTCCATATTTTCTTCAAAATGTTGTACGTGAGAATCATGGCTAGGCTTCGTGAACGAAGATTTGGGAAGGGGTCTACCCACGTTTGTTACAAGCGCGTTGGACGTGAGAATATGCAACTAAGAAAAGAAAAAGACCGAGGTTTTCAGACTCATGTGTGTAGATAAAGTTCTGGATGACTTTTTTGGTGGACATTTATTCCAATTGTTTTCCAAATAAGCATAATGAGTATGATTTTCAAAGTCAGTAGTGATTTTTAGTATCTGAATAAATTAAAACCAAGGGAATTGAATTCTAAAGCCAGCTATCAACCTTTTATCAAAGCTTTTTAAAAAATTCAGATTGAGTATCTGGTTGGAAGGGACTTTGAAAGCTCACCTGGTCCAGCCTTTAATGGGAAAGACAGCCTAGGTGAGATTATCTAGCACTCTCTCTAAATTAATCTTGAAAACCTGCAGCGAAGGGGATTCTACCATATCACTGGGGAGGCGGTTCCAGTGAATGTTTGTTCTCATGGGGAAAAATACTGGTTTTAGACACAATGTTGTCTTTAACAGTTTAGATAAGACTCACGACACCAGCTGTTAGCACCTGACTGAAGTATCTAGATTGTGCATAAGTTTTATGCCCCATGAGTAGTCAATTCAGATGTCTTAAATTATGATAAAATCATCTTTCCACTGGGAGGGCTCTAAGCCAATGGAAACTCCTAATTGTAAACACAGAGAAAACACAGATAGAATTTAACCCATTTAAATCCAGATACATCTACGATTATGTCCTTAGCATGGAGCTACTTGATCTCTTTTAAACTACTGTGCAAGAGTATTAGTAGTTACTGTGGTTTTTGTGAAAACACCATTCCTGTTGATGTAAATAGTGACAGCTAAACCCTACACAACTGATTTTATTATTTCATTCTATATGAGAAAATAGATTGTATCCCATATAAATTTTTTATCATTCACAAAAAGCTGTTAGCAGTGCTAAAACATTAATTTACCATGATTTTTTAACATTTCTAATGTAAATCTTTTTTTTTCTTCTTTTTTTTCCTTGTAAGACCACTCATTAATATTTATTTTAAGCTATTTCATGAATGGAGAAAGGTTTTTCTACGTATTTAATGTTACCACTTTTCTGTCTATTTTGTCTGTCTTTACTTTGTAATGTGTTAATTTTTAATTTTCTTTTTGGAGGGGGGATTAATACTATATAGATTATAGTTATAGGTATATTCACTTTTGAAATTTAAGTGTTATAAACTATTTAATACTTGCAAGACTTATCAGTGAGGAGAACAGATTAATTTTCCTACAGAGGTGCTCAAAAAAAAATATTACAACACAGAGATTTTCTTCCATAGCTACTATCTCCTGATAATAGTACTAATTTAAAATGTGAATTCTCAACCAACATTGCCGTTGAAAACATTTGTTATATTCTTCATCTTCGAACTGTTAGCAATGTCCTTTCATGGCTCATTTTACTCGATTTAACATCTTCTCCAGATATCATTGACCCTGGCCTCATTTTACATCATCTTAAGTGCCTTGTAAGTCTCACTGGCACTGTTTTAACCTGGCTGATAACTTTATCTAACTTGACCTTAATGGCCAGTCTTCGCGAACGAAGATTTGGGGAAAGGTCTTTTACCTTTCCAGCCTGCGCAATGGATTTTTTAGGTGAGACACAGCCTGCGCTGAACTGAGCCCACCCTTTAATCCTAAGGTTCATCTGCCGGGGCCAAGCAAGCTTGGACAATGGCAGTGAGGTCCTCAGGACGTAGGTTTGTTTAGAGTGACCTTCTCATAGATGGATGGCCTCACAGGGCTAATGAGCTACCATCTGCCCGGGGGACTTGGGATTTGAACCCGTGGTCGCAGCAGTGAGAGTCCTGCATGCTAACCACTAGGCCACCAGGGGTCCTACTTGACCACAACAGTGTAAATTAACTACTATAGATATTTTTTTCCTGAGCTTGTTTTCAATTGATTCAGGTATCTAGACTGTGTACTATAATTTTGTTACCTATATATTCCAACTTCCTGGTATTTTTTGTTATGGTTAATACACTGTTAAATACTTGTTATCTGAACTTACTTTTGATTCTTCTTAAACTTAATTATTTACATCACTGTCTTTGAAAATGGGAAATTATATAACAAACTAAGTATAATCAAATGACTGATGACATGGAATTTCTATTTAGCAATTTTAAGTCAGGCTTGCTTCTTTGTTTGATACCTGTAATCAGAAGTTTACAATAACTTAAAGGTAGACAATATATCCTACTGGGGATGCTGCAGGCCTTATTTGATGGTATCTATAGGTTATTTCCAAAGAAAAGCATCTTCCTGAAATGTAATGGTTCTCCAGTAGCGCACTGAGTTCTTGGTCCATGTTCCCATTCAGTGATATTTTTCTGTCACCCCAGAAGTCAGAGCTCACTCTATGTAATCTAGTGCATGGTCATGTACTTAGTCTTCCTGTTACATTAGTTCTTCATATCTTTAGCGAGAAGATGCAAAAAGGAGCTCCAGAGTCAAAGACACATCCTCATAGAGGTAAAGTCAATGCTCCGTTTATTGCAAACAATCGCACACAGTATATAGGGTCCTACAGGGTTCACATGCTCTATCCTAACTCTCTATTGGTTACATCAGTTTTCACATGCTATAGCTATAACTTTATTGGTTCAGCTATTCAAGGCACACACTGTGACATTACCAGGCCCTCCCATCCCCTGGCCTCCAACACCCTGGATACCATCCTTTCTTCTTGTTTACCTCTAGCAGCTTTCTCATATCTGCTGCTCAAGGACACACATCTGCTCAAGGCACACAGTTCTCACCAATCTGCACGTAGGCTGGATTGTGCAGGCGGGCCTGAAGCAATATGTCATGTCCTGTATTGTTCAACATATTCTCAACATATATCCTTTCCCAGTGAGCAGTTCTGTGAATGTATCCCCTGCCAACAACTTTCACCCTGATGGTAGAACCAGTTCTAAAGTTTGATTAAGATGGAAATAACTCATGTAAAGGACAAGCAAGTTCAGTATTGACATCTGGCCACAGAATTTGTCTCTGCTTTTTTCTTCTAAAAAAAAGAACTCTAAAATATCAGGTTTCTAATATAGAACATACTATATATATACTCTAATATAGAAATAATTAGCATTTTCCTTGTAGCCTTTTTCTGTGGATTTGGTAGACTGACTCTTATGTGGTCTGACTTAAAGACCAACAGAGAGTAGTGGGAAGGTTTCTGACAGGGCTGCTAGCTTCCAAAAATGTCTCTGACATTTTTTATGTAAACTTCACTCCCATTGACCTTAATTCATTTTCCAGCTAATTTGGTGTGTTTATTTTAAGTCACATCTCTCTGAATTACACTCTTGATATGTAGTTAACTGGTTACTTACACTGGCTACATTCTAGTGCACATCAGCTGACTTCTGTGGTGACAAATGTGGTGACAACCGTGTCCTGGGGGGCATAAGGCAAAGCATTGCCAGTCGGTCAAGGGAGGGGATTGTCCCACTCTGCTCTGCACTGGTGCGACCTCACCTTGAATATTGTGTGCAATTTTGGGCACCACAATATAAGAAAGATATTAAGCTCTTAGAGAGTGTCCAAAGGAGGGCAATGAAGATGGTGAAGGGCCTTGAGGGGAAGCCGTATGAGGAGCAGCTGCGATCACTTGGTGTGTTCAGCCTGGAGAAGAGGAGACTGAAGGGAGACCTCATTGCAGTTACAACTTCTTCATGAGGGGAAGAGAAGGGGCAGGCACTGCTCTTCTCTGTGGTCACCAGTGACAGAACTCGAGGGAATGACCTGAAGTTGAGTCAGGGGACGTTTAGGTTGGATATTACAAAAAAGTTCTTCACCCAGAGGGCAGCTGGGCACTGGAATAAGCTCCTCAGGGCAGTGATCACAGCACCAAGCCTGCTGGTGTTCAAGAGTTCAAGAAGCGTTTGGACAATAATCTCAGGCACATGGTGTGACTCTTGGGGATAGTCCTATACAGGGCCAGGAGTTGGACTCGATGATCCTTGTGGGTTCCTTCCAACTCAGCATATCCTGTGGTTCTGTGAAATCAGGAGAGCTTAAGAAAAGAAAGTACATCCTTAGATACAATATTTACATGTGGTAAGGAGTCTAGATGTCCCTCTGTCTCAGGAGCAGTAGAAAAGACAACAGTGATACAGCCATTTTCATATAACTTTTCATTTATACTCCCCTACTGGCTAGTTTAGGGAGGTTGCTACTCTCAGTTCCTAAGGACCTACACATAGAATTTTTTTCTCCTGCTTTTGGGGAAACTGTCTGTACCTCTGTGTTGGTTTCCTCACTTTATTCTTTAAGCTATACTGCTAAGTCCTTTTCTCTAAGCATTCTAGCTCATTCCTGAACCCTTTTCAACGTGAAAAGTACTAGAGGAAGAGAATTGAAGATTGAGGAAATACTAGGACAAAGGATGTGACAGATCAACAGAAGAAGTGACTGGAGAGAAAGAATGGAAAAAATAAATTGGTATAGGAAGACATGGAATAAAAAATAAAAAAGACAAAGTTAAAATGGTCACAGCCAAATATTTCTAACATAAACCCAAGGATGGTGAAAAAATAATTAGAAAGATTAGGGGAAACCAAGTAAAAAATCTCTGAGAACCAAGAAAAGAGGATTATGAGCAGTAAGAAAGCAAATTCTAATAAAAAGTATTTAGGTAAAATAAAAATAAGCCTTGCAATTAATAATAGCTGTTAATTATATTATTGCCTTATCAGGAATTTTGCATTAGCTGAAATATTGGTATTATATGAGATTAACTTTTCTCTCCAATTCACCCAGTAAGGTCTTTTCAGGATATATATGCTAGTGTCAGATGCCGGTTTCAGGATTTCTCACTCTGAATGCAATTATTTGGCAGCTCAGCTTCTTTTGTGGCATTTTTTTCATAATTTTGTCTCTTGAAACTACTTTCTTCTTTTGACAGTTGTTTCTTCTGCCTCTTTGTCCTAATCTGTGAGCAAGTTAATGCAGGAAACATGTCGAGAAACTCTCTAGTAGGTATGGGAATGGGAAAGGAAGGCATTAGAAATGTCAGTTGTACGTACCATGGAGCAGAGCCCATAATTCCTCGTTTTCCCAATCTTCACCATGAAGAATCAACTCAAGTATCCCTGCATTGTGCTGTTGCAGCTGAGTACTATGGAGTGGCACAGAAACAGTGAGTACAAACCAAACAAACAAGTTCGTAGCATTTTTGAATATATGTGTATGCATTTGGGAATGGTGGTGATGAGTGTTTACCCTGTTTAATAAAGGAGCTGCAACACATTACACATATATTATGCCTTAAAAGTTTATTGCTTCCAGAGACAAGCTCAGGTCTAAAAGCCACTGATACCATTCCACCGTGGTCCTGCAATGAGTGTGAAGGAGAGTGGCGGAAACAGATTCAAATGCACCATCAGTTTCAAAGTTGCACAGCTTATTAGCTCTGGTTCAATGTTAGCTAGTCTTGTCTTAGGTCTCCAGAGCAGCAAATTCTGAGCAAGCTTATTAGGTCAGTCACAGTGCCAGCCAAGAGCCATCTCTGTGTATTTTTCTGGTGTCCCAGGTAATGAGCCCTTCTGACTTAGGAGAAACAGTTGAGTTGCTCTGCAACAAGCTGTCTGAGCCCTGCAAAGTTGGAACTGAGACAGAATTAATAAGCCTTGATAAAATGAAGCTGACTGTATGTATTGGGATGTCTCTACATCCAACTCTACAGTTCTTTTGGCTCTGGGAATGTAATAAAATTCTCTTTTGTATGGTGATGGATGGCTTTATTCTTTGTTCCTGGCTTATTACATGCTCATTGTACAGCACATTTTCTTACAACAGGAATAGATGGGTAGTAAAGAATAGGACTACCTATTTGGTCCCACTGTGGCCACAATAAGCCTAAGTGTGTTGTTTCACAGGTGGTTAGCACTCATGTTGCTAAGAAGTGGTTCTTTCCTGTTGTCCTTTAGCCCCTGCTAAAGGGGCTGCAAGGTAGCTGAATCAGATATAGCTGAAAATGAATACCTTTTTTATTTTTTCTTTTTCTTTTTTTGCTTTTTTCTTTTTGGAGAGCTGTGTTTCAGCTGTGTCACTTCCTGGATTCCATAACTGCCTAAGTGCTGGTCACAATGTAAGAGAGGTAGATAGCAAAGTGCAGAAACACATACTTAGAGCTGATTGCCCAGGACCATGTCCAGACAGCTTTTTAATATCTCCAAGGATGGAGATTCCAGAACCTCTGGGCAATCTGTTCCAGTGCTCAATCACCCTCACACTGAAAAGGTGTTTTCTGATGTTCAGGTCAAAACTCATGTTTTTGAGTTTGTGCCCACTTCCTCTTGTCCTGTTACTGGGCACCACTAGAAAGAGCCTGGCTCTATCCTCAGATATTTGTACACATTGGCGACTTTCCTCCTGATCCTACAGGTTGAAGAGTCACAGCTCTCTTATCCTTTACTCGCTGAAGAGGTTTTTCCAGTCCTTTAGTGAGCTTTGTCGTCTTTCAATGGACTGTCTCCAGTAGCTCCATACTTTTCTTATATTGAGGAGCCCATAACAGGACCCTGTTCTTCATGTTTAGTCTCACCAGTGCTGAGTCAAGACAATCCTGTGATTTATTTTATTTTTATGTCTCCACCACATCATATAGTATACACTGACCAAGACATTTCTGGCTGTTCTGTGTCAGCTAGCATTAGTACTACCACTTCTCATGAACTTTCTTTCTATATGATCTTGCCAAGAAGAATACCCAGGTTACAAAGATAGCTTGTTCTCTTAGCAATTTCTTCAATGGTAGAAGTGTTAGCTGGGTTGCAGCAAGTCGCTCCTAGCCTACTCAAAAAAAGAATGTTTTCCCTTTTTTTTACAAATCATTTTTCAAAGTTAACTATGATCAGAGGACACATATTAACAAGAAAGGCCAGAGGAAAACATTTTGAAAAGAGAGAGAAAAAGGCTTCTCCCTCAAGGATCAATTGTAAATATGAAGTTTTTTGACAGTTTCAGGACAAATTTTTGTTCCTTGTCTTTGATAGGCAATGTCCGTGGTCAACCTGAAATCCAGCTGGATAGAAACCTATCTCAGTGGGTGATTAAAGTTTCTTCTTTTTTCCTAGTGGCATTAAACAATGGATAAAACAACTGACAAAAAAAATCAAGCAATCAAAGCCTTATGCCAATACTGTCTAGGTTACACTGTTAAACTTCAAAAAAGGCTTTGGCTATTCACCCAGCAGACTAAGAAAATGGGAAGAAATATTTTCTTTTTTTTTGAAAATGTGAGATACAAACCAAACATAATAAAACCAACTAAGGAAAAAGCTAAATCCCTTAGAATTACTCTGTTGAAATAACCCTGTAGAAAGGGGTTTTTTCTTTGTTTTCATTTAGTTTGTTTTTGGTTCCTCTCACCTTCTTTCCCTCAAGAACTAGATCAATTTGAAGTGAAGGTGTGGGGTTTTATTTTATTATAGGATTACAAATACATAATATGAATTGTGCAACTACCCTAACAGTACACCATAAAGCTGACAGAACTCTAGTTGTACATATGAGTACTTTTCAGAAGTCTTAATAAAGTTATTGAGGTGGGAAACAAAAAGATAAAAATCACTGAGCCCTGATGAGACTTTACTGTAACCCACTGCAGTATGAAACAATATGTGCTATGTATCCTGGTGGGAGGGTAGCACTTAAAAGCATGTAAGAGCATTTGAGAGAGAAAAACCTGCTTGAGTCAATGTGAGAGGACAATTTAGGAGCAGCCTTGGTTGAGCCTTATCCCTATTGCTTGTTGGGAGCAGTTCCTTTGGTGAACAATTCCACAAGGCATGTTCAGTTAATGTGTGGGGCAAACAAGCTGACCTAATCCAGTCAAGAACTGCTACGTGCATGGTCAGGGGTCTAGTGAGCAAACTTGTTCCCTGAGCCATATTATTACGGTGCAGACATTTCTGTGTTTTATAAATAATTTAATTTACAGAATAACTACACGAGACTTAAAATCATAAATAATCCTGGCTTTGTTTCCTTAAGTGCAGGGAACTAGAAATGCTCAAAAGCAAAATAAAAAATGGTGAGACAGAGACCACTATAATTTTTTAGCTAGCATGATTTATTTAAAATAAATAAGAAAAAAAGCCAGAATTTTGAATAATCTAAACGTGTTTTGCTCTATGTCATTTAAACTGAAACCCAGTATTTCTGTGTCAGAGGAAATTATTTATATAACTTGTTGCACTAAATGATTATATAACCGGAATTGAAAAATCCTGACTTAAAATGTCATTTTGTTTTCTTTACCCTCCCCCCTCAATTTCATTCATTGATTTGATAAAAATGCTAACTATGGCTGTACTTTGTTTTCTTTAATGTATTAAAATAAATTTGGCTAAAAAGTTAAAACAGATCATTCAAATCAAAAAGTTGATGCCACCAAGTCAGTGAATTGGTGCTTCACTTTCTACACCTCAAAACCATAATCCAGAACCAAAATGCTGCTGCCCGTGTACCTCATTCAGTGTATAAGGAGGGTTTCATGTCTCAGTTTTGTCCAAATTATGTACTAGATATTAGATGGAATAGAGGCAGTCAAGAAGAAATGCTAAGTATGCAGGTTTGTTTGAAATCCTACTCTTCTGAGAGGCTAGGCACTTAAATTATTTGGGACAATTTACCTTGAATCTTTTTATGATCATGGACACTTGTAACCACTCTTGCAGAGAAAGGAACAGTTTGCTCTCTACTTTGAAAAAAGGCAGTGCATATGAGGTCAAGGAAAACCATAAAAGTTACGCTTGTATGACAGTGAACAACATCCTAGCATACAATAAAAACTAAATCTAGGAGAGAAGAGCCCAAGTACAGTCACTTTCAACTGAAAACTTAATTTAGACCTGAAAATGTTAAAGAGAGGAAAAATTGTAAACAATAAGTGGACTGTGTACCAGCAGTGCCAGCCATGGAGAGTGCAAAGCAGGAATATGATTTTCTGGTAATAATTACTCCCGTTCAAAAATAACAGGCAAATATTTATAGTTAAGTGTTAAAGGCACAAGTGGGTATGCAGAAGGCAATTAAAGTGCAAAGCCATTAAAATATGTAACTAAACGCATAATTTTTGCATATCTCTCACAGAATTTTATTTTGTAATGTTCTACTCAGAAACACTCAGTCCCACCCAGGCTAGTAAACTGTGTGCCAAAGACTGAAGGGATTTCTGTAACTCAAAACTTCTTAGAAGGTATTATAATAATTTTGAAAAATAATACAACTGAAATATATCTGAGTATTGCAGAACAGTAAAAAATAAGATGATCATGGTTATAAGAGTTAATAAAGAAATATACATATGAGACATATATGAAGGGTAGATTTTCTCATCTATAATTTGATTTCCCCTAATTAGGAGAAAGAGTAACTACTGTGAGCACCTGATTTCAGGAAGAAAATGGACCAGTATGGCACAGACACTACTTCTAATCAGAATCACAGAATCACAGAATACGTTGAGTTGGAAGGAACCCACAAGGATCATCGAGTCCAACTCCTGGCCCTGTACAGGACCATCCCCAAGAGTCACACCATGTTCATGAGAGCATTGTCCAAACACTTCTTGAACTCTGTCAGGCTTGGTGCTGTGACCACTGCCCTGGGGAACCTGTTCCAGTGCCCAACTACCCTCTGGGTGAAGAACCTTTTTGTAATATCCAACCTAAACGTCCCCTGACTCAACTTCAGGCCATCCCCTTGGGTTCTGTCACTGGTCACTGCAGAGGAGAGCAGTGCCTGCCCTTCCTCTTCCCCTCATGAGGGAATTGTAACTGCAATGAGGTCTCCCTTCAGTCTCCTCTTCTCCAGGTTGAACACACCAAGTGATCGCAGCTGCTCCTCCCCTCAAGCCCTTCACCATCTTCATTGCCTTCCTTTGGACACTCTCTAAGAGCTTACTTATATTGCAGTGCCCAAAACTGCAGAAAATATTCAAGGTGAGGCTGCTCCAGTGCAGAGCAGAGCGGGTCAATCCCCTCCCTTGACCGGCTGGCGATGCTTTGCCTGATGCCCCCCAGGACACGGTTGGCCCTCCTGGCTGCCAGGGCATTGCTGACTCATATTCAACTTGTCATCGACCAGGACCCCCAGGTCCCTTTCCGTGGCACTGCTTTCTAGCATTCCCCGGTCTGTATGTACATCCAGGGTTGCCCCATCCCAGGTGCAGAATCTGGCACTTCCCCTTGTTGAACTTCATATGGTTGTGATTGTCCAGTTCTCTAATAAGTTATGTTACACATGCAAGATAAGTGTAGTTTATATCCTATTTATTACTATGCGTGTTTAGATAAGGAGGTCCTCATATTGGGACCTCATATTACTGGGGCTTTTGTAATAATTACTTTATTATTTTCCTTTTTGAAAAACCATCAACTTCTTTTGGCAGAAAAGATGTTCCTTAAGCTGTCTTTACTGGTCATATATGCGGAACTAAGTTTTTTGCTGAAAATGAACATTAAAAAGCACACTAAATTACATATAAATATAAATACATTATGTCTTACAAAAACACTCCTGCAGTTTGTTATTTTTTGAACAAAGTGCAAATAATAGAAGACAATACTGATGCTCCTTTTATTTTGACATTTTGTTTGTAAAAATCCATCAAGTTAAAATTCTCCAAGAGTTCTTTATTCATATATTAGTAACCGAAGTAAATAATTTTGAATTGACAGTATAATGAAGCCTTCTTATTATTTCATAGTTTATGAATAATGAAAATTTGCAATGATAATAATGATGATAAAAGTAACTCTTACTTCAAAGCATAAGGATTCATTGACACAAAAAGGGTCTACCTGCCTAATTATTTCTCACTAATAATTAACACTGGCCATTTTGTGACTTGAAGTTTCCATAGACAACTGTTATTCCTTCTGCATAAGTACTACCATCCATAAAGAACACTAAAACATTGCCATTTTAACAAATTGAAATGACGTCAGTAGGCTTAAATGTAAATAACATACATATTCATTACCTTTGCTAACATTTTCACTAGTAAGCTAGGAAAGAATATAGCATTTTTTTCCTTGTCTTTTCACAGTCAAGTTTTATTTTTCATTTATATCTCAATCTCATTATAAGCACTTTTGCATTTTTTGCAACTTAATTATTTCTCTTCTTTTATCAATCCATAGAACTCTTTGGTGATTTCAGGTATGAATTAAAGGCTTACAGAACAGAGGACATTGACTATTCTTCATTTTCTCTTTAAATAACAGTATGTATGACCTTAACTACCATATAATCTTGCACTTCGCAGTAATAAAATAGAGACTTTTTTCAAAATGAGCCATTCTATTGGAATATTATGTGGATATGAATTGGTAAATGAAATCAAATCATCTCCTCACAACTGAAGTCTTTACCTTGAAGGCAGCATAAAATGTTGTCACAGAATGTTAACAAGAAATAATGATTGTTTTTAAAATTCCTACAACACAGGAGTACAAACCACTCAGAGTTCAGCCATCTGTGGTACTAGTCCTTGAAAAATTCTTTTACTTTCAACAGAGGGGATATAATCAATTTGCGATTTAAGCTGCAGTTACAACCATATTCATCTAAAGTCTGATGAATTACTTCCCTGTAAAAAAAAATAAAAAGGAAGTACTGTCTACCTATGATACAGAATTTTAATTTTATAAAATGTTTGCCTTTCGAACAAATAACTACTTGTCCTTCAAACATGGGAAAAGCTCATATCCCATGCAAGTTCACTTGTAGTATTTGAGTAGTCATACTGAATTCAGTAAGATTATTCACGTTCCTATTGTTGTTTTTTTCCTTCTATTAAGCATAAGAACAATAAACTATCATGATAGTAAGATCAAAATACAAACTATTAGTGATATTACTGAAGGTCGCAGCAGATTTTTAGAAAAATATGATGCACAGACTGATCCTGCACATCAGAGGTTTCTTGCTTTCCTGAGAAAGAAGTTGCATTTTGCCCACTGTTTTTAGTTAAGTACTTGTGTTTTTCTTTCATGAATTGGTCTACTTGTCCTTACTTGAACTCAAACATGCTTTTAGAGTTCACAATATCCTGCAACTGTGAATGCTACATGAATCACACCCTGTGTGCAGTGTCAGTGGGAATCAGCGTTTAGCTCCTTCCGTCTACACAGAAATCTCATCCCATGTATATTTCTAAACTGGAGACAGAATTTGGTGGTCTCTGCTGAAATTTGGTGAGCTGAACCTTTGGAAAGTTACCTATATCTGGATAAACAATATACAAGAAGAGAAAGAAATATACTTGTACCTTTTTAATATAGGTGGGATTGTAAACATTCTGAATTGATGATAAGTTCACATATACACACAACAGTAATGGTCTATTTTTTTTCTTAAAATGTACTGCTTAGACTTGTCTAGTGTAATACTAATATTCAAATTCTGATAAACTTCTACTGATAAAAGAATGTCTTGTTCAAAGGCTTCTCAATCACCTGCTGATTGGAGTTACTTAGATTTTTTTGGCAGACATAAGACGATACAAGAAGCAGAATTCTAAAGAGTACTGAACAAGTTTTTCTGAAAAAAGAAAAAAAAAAGGCCTCTGGAATATAGATAAAATTCAGCTTTGGATGATGTTTACCTTGACTTTGGTAACGCATCCTGAAGTACAAGCAGACAAATTATGAGGTACATAAGTACACACTGAGGTGGATTGAAAACTGGCTGAATAACCAGACCCACTTGGTTTTTATCAGCAACATAAAGTCCAGCTGGAGGCAAGTCACTATCAGTGTATAACCCAGGGGCTGGTACTGAGGCCAACATTAATATCTTCATCAACAACTAGGATGCTGGGACAGAGTGCACTTTTGGCAAGTTCTCATAGATGATACAAAACTGGGAGTAGGTAGTCGTCCCACCATTCAGGGGGATTTAGACAGGCTGGAGAAATGGGTGGAGAGAAATCTCATGAAGCCCAACAAAGGGAAATGCAAACTCTGTTCCTGGGTTGGATAACTCAAGACACCAGGATGGTTTGTGTGCCAAGTGTCTGGAAGGCAGTTCTGCAGAGAACTTCAGGGTTCTGATGGACAGTAGCATTCCTTTCTTATAGCAAAGAAGGCCAAAAGTGTACTGGACTGCATTAAGGAGAGTGTTACCAGCAGTTCAAGGAAGTCAATCCTTCTTTTCTATTCAGCACTGGTGAGACTGCATCTGAGTACTGTTCAGTTCTGGACTCCTGAGTATGAGACACATAGTCTTACTGAACTAAGACCAGCATAGAACCACAAAGATGGGCTAGGAACTGAAGCATCTTTCTTATGAGTAGAGCCTGAAGGCTGAGACTATTCAACCTTGAGAAGGCAAGGTTCAGGGGGAGATTTTATCAATGTGTGTAAACCCCTGACAGAACAGAATGAAGATGAAGCAGCCAGACTCTTACTGGAAAATATACTCAAGCTGACTCTGCTTGAAATGGAGAGCTGGACTAGATAATTTCAAGACGTCCCTTTCAACATAAATGATTCTGTGATTCCATGATTCTTGAACCTTGTGAGGTTTCTGTTGGTTCAGTCCTCTACTTTCTGAGGTACCTCTGAATTGACACTTTGCCACTTATTGTGTCTGCCACTCCCCCACTTTAGTGCCATTAAAAGCTTTCCTGATGTTGCACTCCTATTGTGATCCACTCCACTGATAAAGATGTTGAAAAAAACCAAACTTGAGTATTGACCCTTGGATACGCTGGTTGTCAGTGGCTGCCATCTGGACGTTACCCTATTGATCATATTCTTTGCACACAAGGATCCAACAGGTTTTCTGCATACCTAAATATCCATCAATTCATTCAGCCATTGCAGATTTCCTCAGCTTCTGTATTATTTTCTGTTGTTTTGTACACATAGCACAGGACATAGTGTATAAAGATTAAATGCTTGGGCAGTAAACACTGCTTTCCTTATGAACAAAAGGAAAGATGGAAGTGAAAGTATTATCGATATATAATTAGTGACTTGTTTAAAAAAGAAGTCAACGTACTTTCTGATAAAGCAAAATAGCATAGGATCTGTTCTATTTATTTATAAATATTGTTAGTGAATAACGTGTTACCAGCTTGAATACAGAGTTTTTCCAAAATGTAGTGCAATTAAGATTATAAATTAATTAAGGAAAAGAAACAGTGGTATTATCTATGTATTGTTTCACTGAAAGAGATTTTAAAAATTTGCTTTAGCTGCATATGTGATACAGAAAATAATGGGATTTAGATGGCCTACCAGAGTGTGTAATTATTTAGGTAATGTGGAATTCTGTGGAAATTACTAAAGCCTGTTACTGGGAATTATGTGAGTATTTTGTCACGGTATTAAGGGCTAAAAATTGGTGAACAAAAAACTTGCTATTAAAAAAAAAGTTAATGAGATTTACACAGGTAACTTGCATGGAGCTTTAAAATGTAGTACTTGGGACATTATACTCCTCATGAAAACGAGGAATAGTCATATGAGATCATTCTTAATTTAGAGTCATGAAAAAGGCCATGCAAAGTGCTGCTAAAAGCATAAAAGACAAGGATTCTAGATGTGTGAATGGCTACAGAGCCATTAAAACTCTTTAAAAGAAAGTTTTATTAGATTTTTATTTTATTTTATTTATTAGATTAGTGCCTTGACTCAACATTGACAATGTGTATATCTAAATATCTGTCCAGATTAAATTCAAAAAAGGAAACAACACTTAATCTCCAAAACAGCATCATCAGTTATATTTTGTAATGGCATTACAGTCATCAGAATTCCTAGACAGCTTACAGCTGGAAAGACAGGGGATGAGAGTCAAAGCATGGTAAAACCCAGTGGTCATGATTCTATTTTAGTTTCAAACCAATGTAATTTATAAGAAAGCTGAGAAACATTATCTGTCAGTATTCTTCTTGAGAATTGTCTTTCTGATCCTAGCAACCATTCAACCACATTGTAAATTCAGTCAGCTTGATGCAAGCCTTTTTAAATATAATAGCTTAAAGTAATCTGTACTGCTAATAGCAGTGAGATATGTTTTTGCTTTTCATCATTCTACACATTTTGAGCAGGTTTTTAATAGACATATCAAGATACAGCAAATCATCTAGTGGGATTTCTGTGGTATGATTTGCATACACAACAGTTTCTAAATACCTAGAGAGTTTCTATCTACTTAAATATTTTAAAGTTTGACCCAGTTTTGGAAGCATGTGGGAAAGATCTGCAAAATGAGTAGCATGAAGAGGGTGTGTAAAAGATAATTTGTCTTTTCTAGACAAGAATGAGAGAAGTGTTGAAGGATAGCACCTATCAACACCCTATGAAACACTGCTAAGGGGAATTACATATTCAAGCTTGTAAGATTCAAGAAGTTTGGACAAGTATTCAAGGTCTCATCAAATGTAGGTTACTATAAAGAAGATTTAACAGTTCTAAGACAACCCTCAATCCATGGTTGGTGTTTGGGAGCTGAAAATAATCTGAGACTGGCAGAGCACTGGGAACTGCATCACACCCTTGTCTAGTTGTGGTGCTTCATAGGAGTGGAGAGAGGTTATTGGGCTGATCCAATATGGACATGCATATACCAACACAGTTGTGATCCTAAGCACGTGAGTTACAGGAGAACGAGGAAGGTGTGACTCTTAGGAACAAAGGTTGTAGGGGCGTGTCTGAGGTACGAGGGGACGTACCAGGGCAGAGACGCCCAGAGGAGCATGCGCCGAGGTTTACAACCCCAGTGGATAAGGAGATCACATGGTTCAGGGATGTAAAAGGGAGTGGGAGATTTGAATAAAGGACTTTCCGATTCCACCACCTCCGGAGAGTGTGCTGTATTTCTTTATCATATAAAGACGGCGACACGTGCTCGCTACAAAAGGTAGGCACACCATCCACAAAAAAGTCTGAAGTTCAAGGAGGATAGACTAATTAACCCTTGCCAGCAGACAAACAGGGGGAAAAAACTGCCCTTTGTGTCACAGGGTGAAGAGGGACTTGCTACACTCCCTCAATGGGCCCTCATTAGGAAATGGCAGGGTGGGAGAAGAAATGTACCTCCAGAGACCCAAACAAGACACTGGTCAAGGGACCATACCCTCTGTGAGTACCCCTCTCATTGCAATGGGCCCTGGCCTTCCTGAGGAAGGCTGAAATGGTCAACAGAAAATGCCCCGAAGAAATACTGGACTGAGGAGCATAACACCAGGAAAAAGAAAGAAAAATAGAATCTAAGAAGAATTTTCTCTTTAAAAGATATTAGAGGATGATTAATGAGCCTTTCTGTAATAATGAGATAATGTGGACTGTTAGACTGTTCAAATATTAATTGGACTAGTGACAAATTCCTGACTCATATGTGAGGTGTGTTCCCACTGCCACCAATGAAGTTTTGGGAGTTGCAAGAGCAGAAGATCCACCACAAGGCTGGTGTCACCGAGTTTGTGGCTGGGCTCAGCTTCCTGATATTAATAATGTAGGAAGAAAAATCTCAGAGAAGGTCTTGAAGAAAGTCTCACATTCTCATAGCGTAGTAACTTAAGTTTATATATAATGCAACAGCCAGTCTGTCCAGTTCCACCTAGCCTTACGTTTCCAAGCCAGTCTGTTCCCCTTGTAACTGTTATAACATGATTACAGGTGCAGTGTAAGTACTTTGGTAATGACATAATACGACAAGTGGTTTTCCTGTTTAAGTTATATGTGGGTTTTTTGCAGGCCTATGTGGCAACAGCAGCCGAGTTTCTCATCAGAACCTTTATACAAATCAAAAAAAGAGTTACAAAGTTTGCCAAATTGCCTTAGGAACCAGTTGTGGGGTGTTTGCTTGTTTGTTTTACTAGTGCCCCATGAATTATTAAACTGTTTTACGTTGGAAAATATCCCAAAATTTTCCAAGGTTTGTGAAGGGGATTGTTATTTTAGTAAGAGGAACCTTGGTCAGAAGAGATCTGTGATTTGCAAAAGGTGGCTATTACCTGTGGCTTGCTGTACCTGTGTCTGTAAAGCATTAACTACAATGAAAGCACAGAGAAAAGACAGGTGAAGATCAACCATTTCACCTAAGAGCAGAGTGTCTTATTCCTCTTGTGCCCCTATTCCCCCTTGAGAGAATCACCTTGCTCAGGAATCTAGAGCAGCTGGAGCTTTTACTAGCATTGCTAAGGCATCAATCTCTCACTGCTATCAGGCTTTTATAATTTTTCTCCTAAGTGAGATAGGAGGATAGTTTCTCCTTTATGTATAAGCTACTTCCTCATCTTACAAAGTCATGAATTCCCTTTCCTTATTGCTTATGAATTCATCTTGAGGGCCTGACAGCATTTTTCTAATCTTTTTGCTCTCCTTCCCTTCATGCTCTTCCAGGGGTCTTTCTTTCTGCCTGAGGTTGTCCGAATGCTTATGGATTATCTGCTTCTCTACAGCAAACTCTCTTCAGTTACATTAAAAAAAAAAAGGCAGTAATTTTGTTAGACAGTCTGCTTTAGCAGACCAGTTGCCAGACAATTTTTTTAATTATTATTTTTTCAATTAATAAGTATTTTGTGAAGAGAAGTTTTGTCAATGATCATGTTTTTTATGGTATCAAGAAAAATTTCAAGCACGATTTTGTCTACAAAATGCAGAAATTTATATTTGGAATTTTTTAACAAACAATGGTTTAGCTTAAAACCCCAAGAACACAGTTCAATTCAAAAATGCGCTTAAAGATGACTATTTTTATCATGAAAATATCCTGAAGGTGGAATGATAGGTTTCATTTTCTGTTAACAAAATCAATGAGAATTTTTAGATCATGAGTCATCTGAGAGATTGCATTCTCCTTTTTAAAGACTGAAGAGAAGTACATATTTCTATGTACTCCATGAATAAACCCAAGATATGCTGATTTATGCCAAAAATCTATATATTGATTTTATGAAGCATTTCAGATTGTTTATTATCTGTTATACTTGCTTATAGAAAATGTAATTATTTCCAAGGTATTTTATGATCAGTATTGGAACCTCTGAATGGCAGGTTTATCAGATGAGAATACGGACACAAGGGGGCTCTCTCGCTTTACTTTTCTGGATTTTCTTGTACGTTACTGGTACATTGTACAAAACATGGTTTTCCTTGAAATTATCCAGGTCATTTTTTATAAATCTATAAAGGTGATCGAAGGGTAGGTTCTTCTACTTTGAGGAAGAGAAATGTCATCTTATATTCTGTTTCTTCTGTTCAAAATACATAATTTTTCTTAAATTCAGCTTGCTACAAAATTATTACAAAAATGAGATCCTGTTAACTAATACATATTAAATCTAGTATGTATGAAGACATTAATTTCAAAATCTTTCTTTAACCAGATGGCTGAGGTTAGTACAATCTTTGTAAACATGTGATCTTAGATGTATGGACCTTCTTTGACCTTTCACATTTGGAAAATGCTAGTGGCCTTTGCCAAAGTAAACAGAGTGGGTTAAATGAAGGATTTTATTATTGCCTGAACAAGACTGACTCCTCTTTTACTTTTAGAGGAATAAAACCATTTTTCTTGTATGACACAGTAGCCAGAGAAAAAAAAAAGCTATCCACTTTCTGTAGTTCATCTGATTGCCTGTATATACACTGAAGGTGATGGCTTCTTCACAGGAGGATCAGCTAAGGGTTTTTCTTGCATGGATCTGTTTAAACTGTGCAATCCCTCTGTCTCTTTGACATCCTGTGAAGAAAAGAATTGTTCTTCAATGCCGCCTTCTAGTTCAGATTCTCATGTGCTTGTATTTAGGGGAGAACAGATCTCTTGTTTTTAGTCATATTACTTTGTACCCTTATATCAGCATGAAAAAGATGGAACAAATTTCCTCCTAAAATATTTCAGCAGAATTTCTTCCCCAGGAGGAAGAAATCAACAAAAATAACTTCTTTTCCCTTTTATGCTCTGGAAGCAATAGTTGACTAACATATCAAATAAATTCTGAAATTTTCAATGATGCTGAGGAAAAGCAAAAAAGCAAACTAATAGAGAATTGCTTCTGAAACTTATGCAATTACAATAATTGTTTCCATTTTAGGTATATTAGGAAAGCAGAAAAAAAAACAATCTTTTTTCAGAATGAAAAAAGATTAAATAAATATCAAGTAAATAAATAGCAAGTCTCTCAGATCAAAAACAAGAGTTAATTTATTCTCGTTTTACAGAGATGTTAGAGAATTTATTAATTTGAGTTTGACAATGGACTATATGATGTTTCTAAAATGTTGGCTCACCGTAAGAGATTAAATTCTCTTTGAGAGAAACCAACTTCAAATAACTTGTCTGTTGAGGTGCTGTTTGGTTTGAGGCATCTATTTTTGCAAAAGCTTTTAGAAGTTTTAGGTCCCTCTGGGGTCTTAAAGCTTGTGCTGAGCTGGATAAAATATTTGAAAGTGAGGAAAGACATACAGTTTAATAATGGTAGTTACTAGGTAAAGCCATGTTTCAACCAAGAAAAACAAACTCTAAACAGTGTGACTTGTTCACAAAAATGAAGGCAAACCATTGTATTACTCATTCCTGCTCCACCTTCCTGTCCAAATGAGATTAGTTATATCAATAGAAAGTAGACATGCTGTGATTACCAGCTTTGTGATTTATTTTTATTTGTCAATAATACTCTAGCTGAAAAGGTCCACCTCTGCCTTTTTTCCCCTCAGACATTTTCATTAGGTTCATAAGTCCTTCTGCCAGAAGAAGGAATTCAGGCTAGTGCACAATGTTTTCTTTTTTTTTTTTTTTTTGAAAGGTCCAGTAGCAAAATCTTACAGTTTGAAATATAATCTGGATTGAGGACCAAATGCTGAAACTTTTACTCATGTTTGTTACCGCAGCATGAACGTCAAGAACCTTCTTTTTAAAGGTTCCAGATCATAGAAAAACAATTAATCTACACTAAAATGGTGTAGCTGAAACTACAATTACTCTGTTTTCAAAGCACAGTCTATGACTTGTAACTGTAGTTTCTTTGGTTAAGCAAATACTATACATGTCCTGTCAAGATACAAGCAGCATTTACGTGATTGCATTCACACACTTGAGCATGTCAAATGCCTGATGGTAAAAAAACCAATAACATAATAGGTTCAGTTCAAGTATATGGAAGAATTGAAGTAGGTAATGAAGTAGGAGTTTTAACTGAGACCCTTGGACCTCCCTACCACATGTGGAGTTAGGTCATCAGATTCTTTAATGATACTTAAAAGTGTCTTGAGCTTTGTGTAGACAACCAGAAAGTATTCTACAAATGATTTAGCAGAAATAAGATATTCAGGCTGGCAGAAAAGAGATGAAATTGAAGTATTCCTGCTTTCACTTTTCCTGGCTACTCACTTATCACATAATTTGACACAGAGATGATAGTGTAGGTAATTGTCCCGATAGTTTAACAGTTGCGATGAGGATTGATTTTATGTATTCAGTTACAGTACTCTTGCCTCCCCAGCCTTAGGCTCTGCTAAAATATACTGATTGGATTAATCCAGCTGCCAGCCGAAGAAATTAACAAGGTTAGAGGTAGTAATAAGAATCTGTCACATATTCATTTGCATTCAGTAGCATTTGTTTACAGTGTACGCATTCGGTGAGCTGAAGGAGCCCCTGCACTGCAGTCAAGCAGACAAGTGTATCTGTGTTCAGATTTTCTTCTTAGATTGCCAACTCACAGTTCAAATGACTTGGCTTCTTCTGTGCACCATCAGTCATGAGCTGTTCAAGCACCAATGGCTCATCAGAAGATTCCTGGAACAAAAGCAACTTCCCGCTCGAGTCTCTTTGCCTAAAGCTTACCCTCCTTCCCCTAATATATCATTCCTTTTTTATTTTTTGTTTCAGCCTCCTCTCTGGTTACTCAGAACTAGGAGTCACTGTTGCATGGTTACTGAGAAGAACTACCAGTCTGGCAGTGTCAGTACAATGGAGCAGCAGGGTACTTGACTGATCTTTTGGCTTTCTTTATTGTGGAGCTTAAAATAGATTCTCATGAATTAAGAGAATACATCAAGGTATACTTTTTAAAAAATCCTCTTTTAAAAAAGTTTGTCATAGTTTTTAGGAACTGTCAGCCAGACTTAAGAAAATAAAGGTATCTATAAGAGCAGATAAACACTCACTGACTGAGGTTTTCAGTAGACACCTTGAGAGTTACAAGGTTTATCTTGACTGCTCCTAACACGTATTTCTCTGTGACTTTAGGAATTTGCACTTTTTAGAAAACTGTCCCTCCATTCTTTTCTAATAGAGGTCACTGTTTTTCTTCTATACCAATCTATTTTAAATCACTAAAACTATTGTACAAGAATGTCTGGATCAACTCCTACCTGAAGTCCATATACTTATAATTATTTTGAATATGAAATCTTGCTGCACTCTTGTAAGCTTTTCCTGTGAATTGGACTTACAGGCTGCAGCCTATTGCTATTCAAGTATAGTGATAGAGTTTACAAGACTAAGTTTCCACAAAGATTAAGTATTTTGAAATCATTGCAAAATGTCTTTGTACTCAGTTATACAGATGTGTCTAAAGCGTATATAGCCTGACCTTTAGTGTTATTTTTACATACTTTCATATAATGAAGTGTCATGACTGCATAACAACTATCTAATGAAATATTCTTGGTTGACAAATAATTTTAGAACACCTAAAAAACATCAAGCTCCTATGCCAGATGGAAAAATCTATGTCATATAGTTCTCTATTTAACTGTGGGTTATATTGCAGCTTTGAATAACCTGGCATGCAGGAGGCTGGCTGAAACCCATCATCCAGAAATACAAACCCAGATATTTTGGGGAAATGGTATGGGAAAAACTATTGAATGTTGCTCAAAACATAAAGATTAAGACTGTCAGTTATATGCAGCAGGTTGACAGTGTCATTAGAATTCTATAGTGATGTCTTAGAGAAATTTTGGCAGTATATCAGAGTGTGAAGAAATAGTGATTGAATATGCAGATTTTTGAAAACTCTGTCTACAACCTAAGCTGCTGCACTAAAACAAATTTCCATGTGCCTGCCAGGATTTTAAAAAGAAGTATTGTGGAGAACTAACCTGCAGTCATTGATGAAATAGTCTAAAGTGATTACAGGGTGTTGCAATATTGCAGAGTAAACTTGTGCAGTTTGTGGATTTCAGAATCCATAGTTGTAGTGGATATCAAATAGAGCATTAGAGCAAAGTACAGTTGACGGACCTTAGATTATATGAACCTCAAAATGGTGTAGACTCCCCTGATTTTATGGACTCCATATTCTGAAATATTCAGGGGTGGAAGGGAACTCAAACTTTTTTAAAAAATCAAATAGATCAAATCCTAAGAACTTTCCTGGTTCTACTTGTAGTATGATCTAGTAATTGATCAATGTGGAAGGATAAAAACACAATTTGAATTTCTGAGTGGAGATACAAAAAAACCCCAAACTTTATTATTTATTAGAGAGTTTGTATCTCCATATTAAATGTAGGAAATATTTCTACCTGTTTTTTAGAACGGAGATTGATCAATATATTATTGCAGATGCATGGAATACCATAGTAAGTACATGTACTATTCCATTTCTATGATGAGACAATCCTTTTTACGCATCAAACTGGAAGGATATTGCCATTTAACACTATTTGAAATGTTCTTTGAAAAGCTGTGGTTCTAACAGGCATCCTCATTTAGCACTGCTGTACTTAACTCTTTTAGTGGGTATATGAGTAAGTTATTAAGCTTACAATTATGTTATTCCTAGAAAGTTTTTGGTACCTAAAAGCTTCTGAGTGAAAAATTAATTCAAGACGTAGAAGAAAGAAGTTATTTACCTAAATCAAGCTAGGCATTTGTGGCAGTTTGAGACACATTAGAAACCCAAAATCCAATTTCCAGGCTTTCCCCCACCCCTTCCCACAATTTATCCCAAAACTGGAGAGAAACTTTCAGGCCAGAGGCTTCTATAGGGGAAGGGGAAGTATGTACATTTATTTACACAAATAAATATACTGTACAAACTAAAGGCAACTATATATATATTACATTTCTGTCAGTCCTTTCAAACCCCTCCCT
Organism: Neopelma chrysocephalum; assembly: GCF_003984885.1. Taxonomy (NCBI): domain Eukaryota; kingdom Metazoa; phylum Chordata; class Aves; order Passeriformes; family Pipridae; genus Neopelma; species Neopelma chrysocephalum. Next base: position 22,587,472 of record NW_020897694.1, on the reverse strand, counting down.
TTAACTTTAGTCCAGGAGAAGCCTCAGAAGGCTGCTGAGTAACACAGTCTCTCTCTTGTGGGAGTGTTCTGGGCCCCTGAACACTCCCTAACCAAACTTCAGCTGTTTGTTGCAGTTTTCCCTCCTTACGAAGTCCAAGAAAGTAGCTTTGAGTCCTTTCTCCTCCGTCTGCTGTGTGATCTCTCTTTCTCAGTCTCATACCTCGGTTCATAGGCTGCAGAATGTTCTGAAGGGAAAGACCCAAGGCAGGATTCATCTCACTTGGCTTTAGACATTTACAACTGGGATGTCTGCCCTCAGCTCCATTTCTGTTCAACTGAGAGAAATGCGTGCATCTGTTACATAGTTCATCTGACCAAACGTAGTCATACCTCTTAATATGATATGAGTTGTATTGTAGAAGTTGTAATTGCTCTCCATGTTCTATAGGAGGAATCAAGACAGATGATACACTGTTTAATGCACAAAAATGCAAACAGATACCCTCCTACCCCTTCCGCTGCAAAGATGATCAGTTTGCACTTTCAGCTTACGAATAGTGAGAAGGACTGTCTCTCCTCCATTTAGGCTTCCCTTGTCCCCCAGTTCTTCGCTAACTTTCCTCAGATGGTTCAAAAACACAACTGGGAGACTTCCTCATACATGGAGATGCTTATACGCTTCACTGATGAACATACCTTCTAGATCAGTTTTCACTCTTTGGCCTGTGGCTGGTGGAGATATCTCTGCACTTGTTGGTGCTACAGCTCTGCTAGAGAACAATAATTTTTGAAGATATATCTGGGCTGTAAAGATGGACTGTGGTTGATCTGTCCAATAGTATGTGAGGTACTAGGATTTTATCCACAGAAACCCTGCCCTATTTATTCATGTGCTGATATGGTAGAAGTCACTTGCACATAACCTTTTATTTTTCTTATCAGGGAACTGTATGGGTCTCTCTGTGAAGAATTTAACTTTCCTCATGGCAGCACTTATAGTGCTGTAGCTAGAACAATGTTGGTAACACACCAATGTTTTGGCTACTGCTGACCAGTGCTGCACAGCATCAGAACTGTATCTTCTAACTCACCCTCTAATGGCCTGAGGATGAGCAAGGCTGAGATGGGACACCGCTGGAACAACTGGCCCAAGCTGACCAAAGAGCTTACCATATGGCCTTGTGCCATTCAGAGAAAGGAGGAGCGGAGTGGGTATTTGTTGTTAAGGCATTTGTCTTCTGGACCAACTGCTACGCATATTGAGGCCCTGCTTCCCAGGAAGTGACTGGGAAAGTAGAGAATAAATCTATTTTTCTTTGCTTCTGAGCACTGCTTTTGCTTTTCTTTATTAAGTTGCCCTTGGCATAATTGTTACTCAATTTTCAAACAGAGGAAGAGGAATAATTTTGGTATGAAAAAATATTAGCTACAAAATGTTTATTCAACTTTAATTATCAGATGAAACAGTAATAAATCATTTAGTGAAGCTCTCACAAATTTTAAGCTGCCTTGAAGCTGTGGACACCTAAAATTTGCCTCTTTTTAAATGTATATGTTTAATTAATAACCATATCTTATACATAGATATGCCATAAATGGTTGGCTTCCTTTTATTTGAAACTATGCCCAAAGTTTATTATTTTCTAGTGAAAAAGTGAAAGATTATCCTTGTAAGTTAAAATAAACTGAAATTGATGACCCTGAGACATATAATATAAATGGAAGCAGGACAGAAAACCTAGTTCTGAAAGTTGCTTCATAAATAATTCATGACTTTTCTAGAAATAGTCCATGAGCTTTTTATGATATTTTGTAAGCCTTAAAGTTTTTATGGCCACGAGTTCTATACTGCTGCAGTTGCAAGCTACTTTTGCCAATATATAAAACATATATTTGGAAGGGCAGTAAAACCAGGCATCTTTGTCCCATAGCGCACATTGTCTTATTTTAGGTTGTATTCTCAGGCATTCCTAATTAGCTGACATGTTCAACGTAGAACTTAGTACCTGATATATTTTTTAACTAACTAACTAGGAAAAAAACCAAACCAAACCAAAACAAAAAAACCTAACCAAAAAACAGTTAAAAAGATGGAGCTACATCTGGAGAAAAGCTTAGAGCTAATGGAGTTGCACTAAGAATTCACAAGAAATAACAAATGCAATTAGTTTTCAGGTTCTTTCTCCTTATGTAACATATCTAAGGTCAGAGCATGACTCTGGGGACTGATTACTCACTTTGTGTTTTACCTCTTTTCCATTGATTGTGATAATTCAAAGCTTAGTTTTTATTTCATAGCTATGACTGGGAAGATAAATAGTTTCTTTCCACGGCTGGTTAAACATAAACAACTTCTGACATATATGACACCGTGTTCGTGTTAATTAAAAAATGGAATTCTTGCAAAAATATTTCCCGTAAGAATTCCTTGTGTCTCAATAATTTCACTGAGAAATTTTGTCAGACTATTTTCAGAAACCAAATCTATAGGAGAGGAAGAGGAAAATCATGACTTTTAGTTTTGGTTTTTTTTTGTTGTTGTTGTTTTTTTTTTATTGTTGGCGTGGGTTTTTTTAAAGAAAGTTTTCATTTCCCCCTTTATTTTCCAAGTTCTGATTAACAGCAAGAAGGTAGCTTGAATAATCAAACAGAATTATTGGTGTTTTTTGGAAGCAATAATAATAATATAGAACAGGTAGCTAATTTGATACATGCAAAACTGGGAATTATACTTGAACAGGGTATCAAATTTAAACTCAAAGATACTGGGACACATGTGCAAGTCACATAGTCACATTAGGATTCATGAAGTGTACTTAATTTGGGAATCCATTTTTTACATTTTGTTCAAACTTACTGAAAAGCTCCCTTATTTTCAGATGGAAAGTTATAAAATATATTCTTTTTTGAAAATCTTGGCCCAGAGTAAGCCAAACTTTCAACTCTAAGAGAGAAATATGAAATTGGGTAGTCAAAAAAGAAAAAAAAAGGGAAAAATATCTATGGAAAGATAGCATTTGATTCTATATTTTTCTTAGATGTAGTTGTGTCCTAGATCTCACAGTCTCCACTGACTTATGTAGTTGCAGCCTTGCTTTTACAGTCTTCTTTTACAGTCTCCCTTTTACTTCTGTTTCAATAAAAATTTCTTATCTTCCTTTTGTCCAATCTCTTCTGCTTTGACAATTTTTCACTTCAGAGCATTCAGATGACTTTTTTTCTGCTTGACTTATACATAGAGACAATTGAGACACACACATAGTCTACCATTATCAGAGTAATGTCTGGCATTTTTAATAGTCAATGAAACTTCAAACACTAGGAGAATTTTTGAATCAATCTTGGACCTAAGATCAAGCATATCTTTTAAGCATATTCTCAAATTCGTCTTTATTAAGCAAAATAAAATAACCAAATTCTAAGTGGCTGCTGATTTCACAAGGCATTGAGCACATGCACCCCAAAAAAGATAAAACAAATGTCTCAACTTCTGAACTGGGATATTAAGAGAATACAAAATCACAGAGTTAGGGTTGGAAAGGACCTCTGGAAATCATCTAGTCCAACTCCCCTGCCAAGGTAGGGTCACCTAGAGCAGTTTACACGGGAATGTGTCCAGGTGGGTTTTGAATGTCTCCAAAGAGGGAAAATTTGTGACCCACCTTGGCAGCCTGTTCCAAAGGGCAGCTCTGCCACCCTCAATGTAAAGAAGTTCTTCCTCATGTTGAGATGAAATTCTCTGTGTTTTGGTTTATCGCCTTTGCTCCTCATCCTACTGCTGGGCACCACTGGCACCATCCTCCGGGCACGTGCCTTTGAGATAGACTAAGCAGGCCCAGTTTTCACAGTCTCTTCTCACAAGAGAGATGCTCCAGACCCCTCATCATCTTTGCAGCCCACCACTGGACCCCCTACAGTAGCTCCTTGTCTTTCTTGTACTGAGGAGTCCCCCAGACTCATTTCTGTGTCCTTCCACCAGAGATCTGGGCACAATCCACAAGTGTTGCAACAGATTCACAGTGTTGTATCAGACAGTGTAAAACTACCCCCCCCAGACGAAGTACTTGGGCATTCCCATGTAAACCTGAATATATATTAACCCATTGAACTCTATGTTTCTGGGGCTTTTCTGACCCACAACAGATCAAGACTGATCATTACTTCAACCAATGCACATCTAAGTTGCAAGAAGCAAGTCTCCTCACCGGATCCATGGGTGGTGATATCTTTCTTCTCTTATGGTTTTTTTTCTCTTTCTTTCTTTTCCTTATACATTTCCCTGAGTTTTATTTTTATGATTTATATTGTCATATTTCCATAGATAGTAACCAAAATGGCTAAATACCTCCTTTTCATTGCAACTAAATTCTTCTAAAATAATCCCTACAGATATATATATATATATTTATAAACACTGATCATTCAGTGTCATTTCTCTCTAATCCACCCCAAGGGATCTATTAACAAGAACCTGAGTTACCCTCACCTTCAGGGGTGGGTCTTAATACATATGTCATCCAGGCTAATAAACAGACTAGATTTTTAAAAAAAATATGGAAAACAAAGAGTAAAATTGCAGTGAGATCTGTGAATGAGAAACAAATAAAAAAATCAAAATAATATTAAAGCAATATGAGCCTTCAAGTATAGGAACATGTAGAACATGTAGAACATGTAGTGTGGCATCAGAGTTAACGGAAATGAATATAGAGGAAAGATGAAAAATTTGTTGAGGAATGACTGAAATACCTGTGTATTTATAATCCCTTCCAGCTGACAGTCTAAGCTCGTCATAGGCAAAACAGAATCAAATCCTCACTCTCAGGAAACATTCCTACTACCAAGACGTAACTCAGAACTACATTTCATCTTCTCTGATGTGAAGAGCTGTCTACTTCATAGATTGTCTGCTTTGCCATTCTGATAATTCTTCAGGCTAAACTTCTATCCTTTCTCATCCTGTTCAGTATGAGAGTAGCTGACTCTGAACATCCAGAGAGACTTCTCACTGCTCTCCCAAAAGAAGCATGGAACTATTAAACTCTCCCTTACTATATATATACACAAAAAAGTTGAGGATGCAATTACAGATACAAAAACCCAAGGGCTTCTCATGTTCATTATTATTATGAAAGTCATTGCTCGTGTTTTCCTTTTGGTTTGCTGTATTCACTATTACCTTTTGCATTTTTAAGCAGAAACTCTTCAGTGTTAGAGTTTTCTGGTCACAGATGCATTTGGACAATTCATATCAATTCCCAATTAATATGCAAGACAGAATGAGTTTTATTTATCAAAAATGGCAACTTCAGATTTTTTCTGTACTATTTCAGCAGTTATGTATATAATGCTAAAATAAGTACTCTTTCTCAGAGTTTTAAAATAAGTATAACATTTAATCACATGGGTATGGCATTGACCTAACAATTCAATGCATGGCTAATTAGGGATTTCCAGAACACATACTCCATTAGCTGGCATTACTTGTTTCTAAACATATTGTTTTGTACCTGATCTTCTAGAATTAATTTTGTTTTAATTTAAAATTTGTTCAAATTCATTCAGTCTGGTTTTCTGTTGTTTTAGTCTTTACATTTCTATCAGTCTTTTTCTATCGGGAAGTTCTTTATTAGTGTATTTTCTTCCCGGACAACACTGAAAATGTATTTACTGCTCTGGAACCCAGAAAAACCACCCGTTGATGAAGATTTCTCACTGGTAATAATTTTGGAGAGAGCATTCAGTTCTCAAACCTTTTTGAATAATAAATAATGTATTTTTAATTTGAAAAACTCTTTAAATAAGCAAAATGTCTTCTACTAAGTTTTATCAATGTCTTAATAAGCCTTACTGTATTTATGTTTATGTGAGCTGCATTAAATGCTTCTGAAAAAGGCAATATCCTGGGAAACCCTCCAAAAATATATACTAAAATTATTAGAGATGAGATAGAAATCATTGGAAAAGGGAGAGTGAGTCTGAATAACAGCTGGTAGTAAAAATAGGCTGGATATGAATAAAAAAAATATGGCTGAAAGCTAAGTTGAAATCTTTTACAGTCATCCAGAGAGGAAAGGGTAAAATATTGCCCAGGGAGAAGGCATGGACACTATGTTAATATATAATTTTGGGCAACTTACAGAGCAGCTTGGAAAAAAGATTAAGGGTCTTTTGGAACAAATGATGGTTATCTTCTGGAAAATGTGTTCAAGCTTTCTTCTATCGAAACTAGAATCCAGAAAGCATCTGCAAGAACCTGTGCCTTTCCCTGTTGTGGAGTCAGTGTCTGTATGAGACAAATACTGAAGAACTAAAAAGCAAACCTACTCGTGGTAGTTAGATGTTTATTTCTACAAGCTAGAGAAAGAGCAGAAAAATGCATATGGGAAGGAAGGACAACTGAAATAGTAGGAAGAAAAGAAATCATATTTATCCAAATGCTTTTAACAAAGCAGGTGTCTCCAAACATTAATATTTTAGTTGTCATTGATTCTAAACAGAGTGCATTACAACATTCTCCAGGAGACTTTAGCTTTGATTCTAGATAAAGCTGAAATGTAACCTAGAGAAATCTGAAGGGAGATAAAAGGAAAACAGAGGCCAATTTAGATCAGTGGGAACATAAAAAGTAATATCAAGCTGCAGACTCTTAAAAATTTAAACAGTATACTACTGGGAAAGATTAATACAGAAATAAAAATAAATAAAAGCTAGTTTCAAATCACAAAGAAAAATGAATGCCTCATTGCAAGACATTGTATGCCAAGTAATTATGTTTTTTTTCAAATATATACACAATAAACAGCATGTGATATTTCCCCTATTTTAAATGTCAAGAAAATGGGTAGAGAGAGAAAAGACAAAGAACTGACAAATATGTCTACTAAACATGTACATTGCAAAGAGTAAGAAAGTAGCAAATCTCTCTGCTAAAAGAATGTTCTTCTCTCATGCTGTGGGTCTCCTATTAAGATCATCTTTCTTGTAACTGCCAAAGAATATATTCAAATGCTTCTTCGTGTGCATATTGGCATTCAGGTCTTGGAACAATCAAAGATCAGGAATGTGCAAAAATGACATGGAATTCATTCTTTACTGCCCTTTCTCTAGTCTCAGCTGGTAGCTCTTGGAGGACCATTTTAAGATCATCCTGATTCACTGCTAAGAAATGCAGTTCAGTTTTTGAATATGAAATAGAACATGCTCATGAAAGTTTGTGGATGATAATTAAAGAAACACTGAAATTGTCAGTGAAACAGCAATACAATTAAAAGAAAAATGGAATATTAGAAATGAAACTAACATAATATTTATCCAGAAAAAAAAAGACATAAGGACATAATTATCTCTTCTAAACAACTGATATTCAGTATGAAAATAAGAGTGAAAAATTTAGAATGAAGAAATATGAAAAAAATCTTTAAGGTCTATACAAGTAATGTGCATATTTGTGTTAGGAAAAGAGTGTAATGTTTTTGATCCTCTGTAAAGGAATGCAATCAGAAAATCACAGAATGATTGAGGTTAGAAGGGATCTCTGGAGGTCACCTGGTTCAACCCCTTTCTCAAGCAAACCCAGCTCTCTCAGCCTTTCTTCACACGAGAGATGTTCCAGCCCTTTTGTCATCCTAGTGGCTCTTTGCTGGCTTATTTCTAACACAGAACTGAAATTATCTCCTCCAGCTCAAATATTCTATCTGGGGCCCCTTTCCAGAATGATACTGACAATTTAGACAGAGTTCAGAGTACAAAAAAACAATCAAAACCAATGACTTTTGAGGAGTTAACTTTGAGAAAACAGATTTCATACCAACTACAAATACTCGGGAGACAAAACTCCAGGGAGAAAGTGGAATGGTTCAGGGTGATAAATGAAGGTTAATAAGGAATAATGCAATGAAACAAAGGGCAGAAAAAAGTTAGAAAGAAGAGTACAAGATTTCCTGACAGAGAGAAATCAACATCTGGGTTTCTAAGGCAGTCATAGAAACTGATTTGTTCAGGACTATAATTACTGCTCTGAACAAAATGTATCAGACCTTTCAGGCATCAGCGTTACATTAGCAGTGCAATGCATTAGGTGATTTGGGGCGCCCCCCGAGCACGCCGTGTGGTCGGGGCCGTCCCCGGGCGCCCCCCGAGCACGCCGTGTGGTCGGGGCGCCGCGCGCGCGGAGCGCGCGCGGGTCAGTCCCCAGGGCACGGCTGCAGCAGGCGGCAGGGGCGGCGGGGGCAGCAGGGGGTGGTGGAGGGAGGGGGAACCTTGCCGTCGGGTGCTGGACCCAGTGGAGGTGGAGAGGGCAGCTTCGGAACACACAGGTTTGCCGTTCCAGGTTTTGGGGGGGAGCGGGGGGG
>NW_020897694.1:21646926-21840571 GCF_003984885.1 Neopelma chrysocephalum | reverse complement strand
CAGCAGTGAAAGTCCTGCACGCTAACCACTAGGCCACCAGGGGTCTCTTGTTCAAATATAATCATATTATTAAAGCTAAGAATATGTTAATATCTTTCCTGAAAGACAATTTTTTCTTGAATAAAAATTGTTAATAAATCTTATGGTTATAGCCTGCCATCATAAAGTTTTGGAAACAAATTCCTTTTTTTCCAAGATGTGTCTTTCAGCTAACATAAAGCAAGTAGATGGATTCCTTTGTTTACACTATCTTTTGAAGCTTTGAGTGAAAAGTAAGATGATATTGACATCGACATGCCTGTGTGGCTAAAACCCTGACCTCACTCTAAAGAACACAGACCAGTGGTAAGCAAATACACTTTCAGTGATTTTTCAGTTTTCTTTTGAAATTGAAGTATTTCTCCAAAACTGCATGCCAGTACTTAAAAAAACATATTAAGTCTGGGAGCTGGGTGTAAACATGAGCTATGTAAAAGAAACCTGATCACAAATAGATGCCTTCATCTGAAAACTTTTATGCATCTTTGGAAAACTGTGAATTGCTTGATTAAATGTTGCATTTAGTGTCAAGTATCTCATCAGAATAAAACATATAAATCTGTATTACAGAATAGCAATTTTATGTGTGTCAAGTGTCAAGTATTCACTGATTTACATATTACTATGTCAGTCACACAGTCGTGTAGTAAATGTCACACTTCTTAAAGTATCCTGTTGTCCAGGGAGCTCAGTGTTTCTCTTAGTGTCCCAGATGCTCTGTTACTTCTATGTGTGAAATCAGATTAAGCAACGAAGTAGGCCTGAGAGAGGCAGTGAGAGAGAGAGAGAGAGAGAGACTTATCAACAAAAAATAACACGCATGCAGATGAATGGTTTATAAATAAAATACCATTCCAAGACAATACTGAAGGAGAGAATAAATTCTAAGATGGAATTCTCTGTGCAACAGCATTATGAAATCAGCATTTCATTTTTCATCTTTTAGGTATATAACACATTTTGTGAACTTCTCTTTTTTAACTTCTTTTTTCCCCCCACTTATGCTGACAGCTTGATATCTCTGTTCCTGTGAGATTTAAAACTTGATGCACTGAGAAAGTGGAGTTTTAATGCCATTGTTATTTTTACTGTAGAAAGAAAATGTTGATGTTCCTCAGTATAGTGCCTCCTATATATTCTGAAAAATTCCCTTTAGAAATGAAATTAACACCCTTTAAAGGCTAATATTATGTTCCCATCTGCTCTTCTAGTGAAAAATTAACCCCTTTATGCCATGATTTTCAGACCTCAATAGCAATCTTCCCATGTTCTCCACCGTCTCAATGTATTCCTCCCGTTTCTCTACTCATTAGCAGAACTAGATTTTGTTCACCAAGGAAATACAACCTGGTATTTACATATATACATCTGTACATATATACATCGATACATACATATATGTATATATAAACACATACTCCCACACATTAACATAGCAATAAGCACTTGCAATGTTTGTATATGAAGTGTTTGATCTCTTTTCAGTTAAAGAATAGCTGGACTGCATTTTAATTTTAGCTTGAAAAAAAATATTCACTGTTTTTTAGAACGATATCAAAGACTGAAATAATAATGCTATATATATTTAATGTTCCATTAAATTATCTTCTTTCCCTGTTTCCTACTTTTTCCTCTTCTTAAAAACAAGGAGATATGAGTCATTGTGAAAGAAGCTACAGTGGTGAGAGTATATGAAAGTGAGAGTTACTACTCACCACAAAAGAACAATAAGGCTCAAAAAGCTAATAGAGCTTGTTAGCATACAGAGTAGAGCAGAATTTAAGGTGCAAGTACAAATAGTTATGGTGTGTTAACCTAACTTGAGATCAGTGAAATTTAAGTCTTAACAAACCTGAACTTTTAAGTATTACTGAATGTAAAATTCATTAAAATAGATTCAGTCCATCTAGATCCTACCAAAAGTAAGGATGAAAAAAGAAAATTCCACCATCAGCTTGACTTGAAGAACCCTTTCATGTCTTTATTGCTGAATAGCCATTACAAATTCCTTAACCTATTAAGAACGTAATTTCCAAGTCTTAGATTCTGTGTTCAGAAACAGCGTGTTCAAGAGTGTTCAGAAACACTTGTTATGGGATTATGATGATCATCTGCTGCCTATAGTTTCATTGTGATAAGCATTAGGATGAATTTAGGTTGCCCTAAAAAAATCCTGAGACACCAGTGGTGTTCCCATTGGTGAAATCATTTGAAGTGTCCATGCGCAATAAATTGCTCAGGAGTTTAGGAATTACAGCATTTCCCTGAGGAACAGATGACACAGGTACAAGACTCCTTAACTTAGAGTGTGCATTAACCTGGATTACATCATTCTCCACTCCCTCCTTTAAGCTGTGTGTAGTGCAGGGAGACAGAAAGAGGGCAGAGGAATTAGAAGTGCATTATTCAATTAGAGTGAGCTGGGGATCTTCAGAAGCACCTTTCTCTCTGCAGTGGTGGTGTGGAGATATTTGACAACTACCTCAGAACACTGAATTACTTCCTCATTGTACTCTAAGATAGATATTTAGGTCATTATTTTAAATAACTTCTTTAAAGTAAATTGACTTCTGTTTGACCAATATTGCAAATATTGGCATTCACATTGTATTTTGAAAAATATCCATTGGCTGGCATATGCTAACAATCTTTCTTTGTTGTCTAAATGGACTCTGTGATTCATCAAAATACATATAGATCTAAGGACAAACTATGAAATACTTATGTTCTCATGGTCATCCAGTTGTAATTAGGTGTCTGCATCACTGATTTGAGGGAAACTATATGATGATAAAAATTTCAGAATGGCGAGGTTTTGGAAAATGAAATATACTGCATATTAATTATAATATTTTTTCAAAGATATTTACAGCAGAAAGACTATATTAAATAGTGACAGATCTCTCTGCTGCTTCTATTTCATGAAAAAATCTTATTTCAAAAATTATTTCTGTGAGATCTCTCAGACTAGGACCTTATGAAGAAATAATATGAAATGGAAGTAGCAATGAGTATATGAATATATTTATTCATTTAAAATCCTAAAAAATGTTGAAGGTCATTTTTGCTTTCTTTTTGACTTATTCATTTTACGTTTTAATCCCATATTTTACCATTAAAAGTTATTTTTTCATTTCTACCTGGGATGTGCCTACATTTCACTGTGATATTTGTGCCCATAACTCAAAATATTACCTTTTATTCAGAATTTTCCTGTCTCTGATAAATGTTATCAAACATAGACTACATGTTGTCTCTATGCTTAGCTCCCACTGAAATCAATAGTGGGACTTTGGATTGCATGATTAATTGGATGATACATCACCAATAGTCATAAAACAAGATTAAAATATATAAAATTATTTAAGTTATATTCATTACTGCTAGAGGTTGATGGAGCACTATCTTCTTCGGGGGTTTTTTGGAGGAAAGGGGGCAAAATTTTGCCTGTTTTTTTCAGAAATTGCTTCAGATATGTATTCTGGCTGCAAAAATCAACCATATACTGGGAAGCATTAGGAGAAGCACACTTACAGGTTGAGGGACATGATCCTTTCCCTCTACTCAGAATTGGTGAGACCATATCTAGAGCACTGTGTCCTGTGCTGGGCTTTCCAGCTTGAGAGAAACATGAACGTACTGTGAAGAGTTCAACAGAAGGCCACCAAGCTGGTCAGGAGCCTGGAGCACTTAAAACAAATAGGAGGGACTGGAAAAACTTGAGTTTTTCAGCCTGGGAATGAGAAAATTATGGGGAATATTCATTGTTGTCTCCTCCTACCTAATGGGAAGGTGTAAAGCAGATGGAAGTCAGACCCTTCTTGAAGGTGCAGAATAAAGAACTAGAATTGATACACACAAGTAATACAGAAATTTCCGTTTCAAAATAAAATTAAAAAACTATCTCAGGGTGATCAAACACTCACACTCAAACACAATTTCTCACAGAAATTTGGGAGTTGGCATCCTTGGAGATACTCAGACCTAACTGGACATGGAACTGACCAGCCAGCTTGAGTTGGCCCTGCTCTGAGCAGGAGATTGGACATGACCTCTTGGTGTCCTTTGCAACTTACATGATGCCATGATTTTGTGGTTTCATTTGTTTGATTTTCTGACCAGAAAATAAAAGTGAACCTTGCAGAGCTCAAGAAATCACACGTAGTCTCTTTAAACAACATCATGATATAATCATCCCTCTGGTTCAAATCTAGAGCCGTTCCTTATACCTAACTTCTCTGATTACACAACTATCAGTTTTTGAATTTACTTAGTAGTGAAGATTCCTGCTTTGTCAACATTCTTATTTTTATCAATTCTGATGATAACATCTGTCTAGTTCCAAAATTATGTAGCTGTCTGTACCCAAGTCTGAGGGGTCCTCCAAATGGCTTCAGAAATAAAACCTGAGTAATTCAAAATATATTTGATTATGCCAAGACACTGTGACACTTATTTCTACACTGTTATCGTCTCTCTTACATACCTATATGTCTCCTTCTTCAACACTTATATGTTTCCTTCCTCTGTCTAACCACAGAATCACAGGAATGTTGATGGTGGAAGGGTTGCACAAACCTCTTCATTTTGAAATAATTCTTCTGTTTGCAATTATGAGTTGGTATAGGAAGGGGACAGGCCTAATTTAAGTTTTACTGAGAAAAAGATGCAGTTAAAAATTCAGATTTATATTTGGTGAGGGAACAAGCTTTTGAGCAGTAGAACATGAGGATATGCACCAGACTATGGGTTAACATGGAGTTGTGGAATAAGTCGCAGGCTAAAATTAGGTCAGGTTGCTTTTCTCAGAGGCTTCTACTTACAAAAAAGCCCCAACAAAACGGTTCCAGAGGTGTTTCAGAACAGTAGTCAATAGATATCTTAGACAGGGATTTTATGGAAGAGGTAGAAATTTCAAATACATTGCCTAATGAGTTTGTTCAGTCTAAAGTTGTATGACTTGATATGCAATATGGATACGAAGCACACTGTGGAGATTGAGGGTGTTGAAAAGAGGAGTCAATATTAATTTTATGTATATTGTATACTTGGACTCACAAGCACTACACACAAGCCCTAGATCTTCTCAGCAGTGTCAAACAAATACCCTTAAAAAACTTACATCAAGATCTTATTGTTACCTTTGCCTACACTGGATTCTCTAACTCACCACAAGGGATCTGACATGGTCCACGTAACATGAGATGAGGCCAAGATGTTAATGAAGCTAGGTAGTGTGGACCTACCTAATATAAGCAAAATGAAGAAGAAAAAAAAAGCCTTTAGGCATTCATTTTTCACTTTCACAGAATAAATCAAGTTTATTGTATTTTGTTGTGCAACCACTTTATTTCTTTACTCAGCATTATTTAATTCTTGTACAGTCATTGCTGTACAAAAGCAAGTAACTCTCATCAAATGTAATAGTACTGCTTTTACATTTATAGTACCATAAAGTGTAACAGCTACTTAGTGTTGATATATATTCTCAGACACCTCTGCAGACTTTTATAAGTTAGAAAGACTGCATGTCTAGTAAAACCAAGACTTAGTGAATATAAAAATGCCACCCTGTCCTATAAACCAAGTTTGCCATTTGCAGTATATTTTACAGATACTTCTCATAATATTACTTTAAAAAATCTTCTTTGTGTTGTACAGGTTTGTCAGCTTTTAAGGAAGAAGGAAAAAATAGGAAAACATTCCTTCTGCACTTCAAAATCCAATTGCTAAATAATGAGCAACAGCAATCCTCCAGTTTCATGGTTATGCAAAATTTTTATCCTTTCTCCTGAAATTATTGAATGAGATACATTACTACAAGTATCTGTCATTATTCTTGCAGATACTTCAACTGAGCATAGCGCTGTGCATGATCAAATTTAGTTCTTCTTTCTCATGTAGTTCAAACTACCAATTAAAAACCTTTCACAATAAACTTCAAAAAAGACCAGACAAACAAAAATATTCACATCTTAGTTCTGTGAGCAATGCAAAAGCAAAATCTTTGACGACACACAGGTAGTGGAGAATAAGTGGAGGTAGTGGCGAATTAGAGATGTTCCACATGTTGTGTACATTTTCTGCCCTTCCCAGTAATCCAGCCTATATACAGTCAAGTGTACAGCTGTTAACACCGTAACCGGTGGATGCTACATAAACTTTTTATTTAAGGGAAAATGAAGACCAGAAAAACCTCTTGCAGTAAGCTTTTCTGACTGTTCTAGGCAGCTTCCCCATAGCTCTTCTAAATCACTAGTGATCAAATTATATCTGCCTTTGGTGCTAACTGTGTGGGAGGTACTTTACACGTTCCAATGTGGCCAATAAAAACAAAAGAGGTAGATAAAAAGGAAAACGGAAACTCTGAGAAAATCAGCAGCCTGGATTCTACAAACTAACAGTTAGTAATAATAGAACAATGTTTAGAGCAGCACTACTGAGAGACAATATATTTACATGACATGTGCGTACATTAGAGACTATAAAGTTTTACCTCTTATCAACTCTGACAATTTAAATTGTTCTAGGTCTACAAAAATGCAGTGAGATGATAGAAACTTAAATGAGAGACAAAAGCACAGAAGGTAAAAACCCACCCAAAGAAAGAAAAATATTGCATTGCAAAGGCAGATGTTTAAAACTGTGTGTAGGGAGGAAAAAATGTGAAAAGCTGTTCAAAATTGAGAAGTAGATTAGGACTACTTTTAAAATTTACTTATAACTGCTTATATCAGAGAAAATAGGACAACACATGAAAATATATTAGGGTCAAAAGTGAAGTGTAGGAGATCTAGAATGACGGAGATGTTGTCATGTGGGAAAAGGAAACCTGAATTTGCTTCCAAAAAGGGAGAATAATTAGAGGTAGAAGCCAGTTGATTGAGATAAAAGGGAGGGAGAGGAGGAGGAAATTTGGCTATGAAATTTAGACAGATGGGACAAGTGGGAAGTAAGGTGTGAAGTGTAAAGTGAGGTGGCATTTGCACTTGCACCTATAATTGCAGATGTTGAGTGATAACCTCCCATGAAATAGTCTTAGTAGTAACGGGAAAAGCTAAATAAGCAAACAATAGGGATTTTTAGTGGGATCTCGGAAAAGAGGGACATGATTCTAATGGTTCCACTACTTTTTCTTTTTTTTTGGCAAAAATATTGAGACTATGATTATATAGTTACTTCCTATGACCATAAAACTTCATATGCTGTTTCAGAAATTCTTTTGTTACTTAGTGATGTTCATGTGACTGTCTCCAAGACAATAACCTTTAGAATTATTATATAAATGCAGCTAAATCTGGAAATCATTACTCACAGTAGGTCAAGACTAAAATGGGTTTGGATGTTGAAAGTCCCTTAACAGTCATAAGAGATGAGACTTATAAAAGAATATAGACTAGAATTAGATACCAACGTTTTTTAAACTAAGACTACTCACAAGTCACTGGACACAAAGTCTAGTCAGAAGCAATACAATGGCATTTCTGAGCTTGTACCTTCCTTAAGAATTTGATGCTAGACACTATTAAGTCATCAATTCCCTTGGGAGTATTTTAATGTAAGCAGTAAAATTCCAGAAGACATCTGCTATCTGAGTAGCAAATCTGACAATGCTCCAAGTAATGGTCAGAAGCTTAGCTTGCCTGTAACAGGATGGAAGTCCTGTTACGAATTACTGTGGCCTAAAAGTCTTGATTACCCTAATTTTGGCCCTGCAGTGTTCATATTATTACCTTTTGCTTTATCATAAGAATAGCTTGACTGTTGTTCATATATTATAGTCCAAAAGGTGTGAAATTGTCATAGTTAAAATAGGTTTTTTATTTTATTCCCTTTTTCCAACAGTTTTGGAAAAAACCTTCCTTTAAGAGTCAATCCCACGCCATAGCCGAGCAGGGGAGCAAGGGAGAAGAACCACATACTGGTAGTCCTGGCTGCAGAGCAGAAGTGGAACTCTCTCCATGTTGGACTATGTGGCTGGCTGGAAGGGCAGATAGAAAGAGGTACAGAGAGAGACAGACACAGACTGTTGGAGTCTCACCCGGGAGCCACTACTACACTGGCATCCTCTCCTGCAACCCCACCGGGGACTTCTCCAAAGGGAGCCTCCCAGAGCTACCTCTGCCGCACCCAGAGAGAAAATGAAAGTAAAATTAACTCTGGCTGTCATGCTGTTTTGCAGTCTCTGCCACTGGGCACACACCACTCAGCTCCACATACCTCAGTCGCCACCACTGAGCTGGAATGGATCTGAGCCCAATTGAGCATCACCGAGAAGCGGCTGCTGCCATCTCAAAAATCCTGCTCCACAGAGTCTTACCCTGGAGTCCCAGCCAAAGGGAAGCTGCCCAGATCCTCTGCTGCTCCAGGGCTTTGGCCCCACCGTTTGCCATTTTTTAAGTCCCAGCTAGTTATGACTGTTGCCACCCATCTCCTGAGAGAGCCAGAGGAAAGGAGAGAGAGCCTTCACCCATACTATTGTGGCCAAAAGAGATAGTTTCACCACCTTTCCGGAACACCATATTGTCTGTATTAAAGCCCCTAAAAATGTTTATTATTCAACAACAGCAGTAGTAGTAACAGTAGTAGTAGTAGTAGTAGTAGTAGTAGTATTTGCATTTAGATTTCTACCAACAGTCTAGCTCCACCTGCTGAAATGTTTTATTTGACTAAATTCTTGCCATTAAATTTTGGACAGTTCTCCTTAATACTTTGGGGCACTTTTTATTCTTGATTCAAGACCACAGTATTTTGGTGTTATACATTTAATGTACAAGGTCACTGATTGGATTAAAATCCTTTTTGTTCTTCAGGCTTTACAAGGAGCTTGAACATCAAGCAAGACCTGTGATGAAAATTCTTGGTATATTGCTTTAGCTCTTGTATATTAATTCCATTATTTTCATACATATCTTTTACAGTCTCTAAAGAATATTTTAATTCAGAAGAGATAAATAATAAATGTAAAAGCAATACCATATAGAATATTTTTCTATAATATTTCTTTTATTTTGAAGGAGAAGAGAGTTTAAAAATAGCTTTTCTCTTTTACCATAAACCAGCTATGCAGCAAGAAAATCAAGGACAAAGCACTCTCTTTATACTATGTTAGTGACACAGCATTTCAATATCAAGTATGGTAAGTCATACACAAAAAACTAATGTATAAAATACACTAGTCACTGACTGACAAAAAAAAAGTTCAGCAATATAGAAGCCAAAAGTTTAGCATAAGTTAAAAATAGATATCATCAATATTGTTTGACAGCACAAAAGGGCATAATTTATACCAAAATGCTATGGAGCCATTATTTAAAAATTTTCTCAGGTGAAGACAGTGCCTGAGGAAGTGTTTGCTTCTGCTCTTCACATTTAAGCTTGCAAGCAGTACTTTGAGATATTTCTGTATGTCTTGTTGAAATTGTCTAATAAATCTTGACTTACTTTGCTTTTTCAGAAGCAGGTCATTCAAACAATGTGGATAGGTAAGCATAATGTCCTAGGAGTTTTGTTGACTTTGTAAACTTTGGACTCAATATCAGATTAGCTAAATCAGCCAATGCAGTCATGGCATGTTAGCTACTGCAATACCTCCATTAAGAATTAATTTAGTAATGTTTGTTTTCATGGAAACTAATTACTTATCTTGAACTGGGACATTTATGAAAGCATTCCTATTTGATTTAAATATAGATTTAGATGCTGATTATTTTTCAGAGTGTGAATTGATTAGTATTTCCAACAACTCTGTCTGCTGCAAAGACCTTTTTCCACAGGTATTTGGAAAATCTTTGTTTGCATAATGTATGGATTTCATGCTGATTCCTAAATGAATATCTAGGTAGGCAGCAGTGATTTGCCATGATACACAACTCCAATGACAAGAAAGGACAACAACAGGTTTAAGACACACTCTTTCTTTTAATTCTTTGGGTGAAGAATTAGTTCTTTTCTATGCAAGCAAAGCTCATACACAAGCTCTGAATGTACTCCAATTCTTTATCTAGTAATACTTAATCAAATGTCTCCAAAATGCTTCCAACCAGGATTTCAAAATAGCTTTTAACTAAACTACAATCCCTAACCAATTATTTTTCATATTTCTGTAACCCCAAGGCACCCAGTCAGAATCAGATTTCTATTGCCTTCAATTCTAAGACGAAAAGCTCCAAGAATACCAAAGTGCAGCAACTACCACAGTGATCACTAGAATGAGACAAGCAAGTCCCTTCTTGAAGTAAATGAGGTCTTAGAATAAAAATGTTTTTCAAAAAATTTTCTACAGCTTTTCTGAGTTTTAGGAGTCTATGCTTAAACATCTCGAGATATCAGATAGTTAACCTGAGGTTGTATTTTTGAGAAGAAGAAAAATGGTACCAATTACATGACAACTGCACATCCTTTTGTGAATGCAGCCTTTGAGGGTTGAGTAACATTTGATATGAAGCTTATGCCAAAATGAGAAGTGACAACCCAGTTTTCTAAGACTCGATCTGGAGCAGTAGTAGCAGACCTTTCCCTTGTCTGATTTTATTGTTCTGTGTGTATCTGACTGCAACTTCACATTTTATAGAAACCTGCCGCTGATTTGAAGATGTCATTGTGAAAAGTGAAAAGGCACTGGTGTTCTATTATCATTCCTGCCCATGAGACATATAAAAGGGTGAAATCCTAATTTGGCAGGCTAATACTAAGATTTTGCCATTGAGTTCAGAGACAAGCCTACAAGAAACATGGGGAGAGACTATTTACAAGGTTATTTAGTGACAAAGCAAGGGAGGAAATGGCTTCAAAGCGAAAGAGAATAGGTTTAGATTAGATTTTAGAAAGAAATTCTTTACTGTGAGGATGGTGAGGCACTGGAACAGGTTGCCCAGAGAAGTTGTGGATGTCCCATTCCTTGAGGTGTTTAAGGCCAGGTTAGATGAGGCTCTGAGCAATCTGGTCTAGTGGATGGTGTCTCTGCCCATGACAGGGGGATTGGAACTAGATGATCTTTAAGGTCCCTTCCAACTCAACCTATTCTATGATTCTATAATTCTATTACTATTATGTCAACCATAGTAGTGTTTATAATGATTTTTTAAAATTTAGTCTTCTTTGTATATATCTTATTTAATACAAACTGAAGGTCAGTACAACCTGAATGTTCTTCATGAATGAAAGAGAAAAATATACATTCTATGAAACATTCACAAAATTTGTCTCGTTCATTCTTTTCCATCAAGAAGGAATATAGCTATATATATATATATATTTGGGAATATTCTAAGGAAATATATTTTCATTTGTAATTGGAGAAGAGAGAAAACAAGAAAATATTATTAAATTTTCTAAACTTACTTTTAGGAGATTATCTCCTGCAATCTGTGTTTTTACACAGGTATCGCTCCCTAGTCCAGCTCCTTTAAGTCTCAAGGGTTCTTTCATTCCTTATTTTTTTCACTTATAAATATTAAAAGCTGCATGCAATCAGAGAGCAAAAGCAATATTCTGTGAAGGGTGACCATTTAAATAGTCCCAGCAGCAAACCACTATTATTAACCACATCAACTGACTAGTGAGAGACTAGACATTATTTTCCCAAATGAGTTCTTGAATAACTACAAACAGATTTCAAATTCTAAGAACCATTTCATGCCCTTGAACATTAACCTTTCTAATAACAATCCAGTCTCCTATATTTCAAGGTAGACAACATACCAAAAAAGAAAAGAGCTAAGTTAATTTAATAAGTGTTATTTCAATTTATTTTTGTTAAACTGAAGTCTCTGGTAACTTAAAATAAGATGATTTCTAGATCAGAATCATTAGTACCACAGTAGATAGGAATAAAAAAATTCTTTTCACACAAGTTATATTTAATTATTTTTACTAAAGCATCTTGAACATCATCTTCCTGCTATTGCATGCTACTTAGAAAGTGACCTGATGATTAATGAACTGAAGTTGGTAACAGGGAATTTTTCTTAAAGGTCTGAGTTCAAGTTGAGAATATACTTCAAGTAATTTCTTTTCAGTTCACAACCCAGAAGGTTCATCGAGTCCAACTCCTGGCCCTGCACAGGACCATCCCCAAGAGGAACACCGTGGGCCTGAGAGTATTTTCCAAATGCTTCTTGAACTCTGTCAGGCTTAGTGCTGTAACCACTTCCCTGAGGAGCCTGTTCCAGTGCCTAATCCCCCTCTGGCTGAAGAACATTTTTCTAATATTCAACCTAAATCTCCCTTGACACAATGTCAGGCCATTCCCTTGGGTCCTGTCACTGTCACTACAGAGAAGAGATCAGTGTCTGACCTTCCTCTTCCTCTCAGGAGGAAGTTGTAACTGCAATGAGGTCTCCCCTCAGTCTCCTCCAGGCTGAACAGAACAAGTGACCTCAGGCACTCCTCATATGGCTTTCCCTCAAGGCCCTTCACCATCTCTGTTTTCCTCTCTTTGGATGCTCTCTAATGGCTTAATATCTTTCTTATGTTGTGGTGCCCAAAACTGCACACCATATTCAAGGTGAGGTCGCACCAGTGCAGAGCAGAGCGGGACAATCCCCTCCCTCGAATGGCTCGTGATGCTTTGCCTGATGCCCTCCAGGACACAGTTGGCCCTCCTGGCTGCCAGGGCACTGCTGACTCAATTCAACTTGCCATTGACCAGGACCCCCAGGTCCCTTTCTGTGGCACTGCTTTCCAGCATCTCATTCCCTTGTCTGTACGTACATCCAGGGTTGCCCCATCCCATGCAGAATCCGGCATTTTCCCTTGATGAACTTATATGGTTGGTGATTGCCCAGTCCTCTAATTTGTTGAGGTCTCTCTGCAGGGCATCCCTGCCTTCAAGGGAGTCAACAGCTCCTCCCATTTTTTGTCATCTGCAAACTTGCTTACTATCCCTTCCAGTCCTGCATCCAAGCAAGGCATGACCATCTGGTCAGGGAAGGTGATTGTCACTCTCTACTCTGCACTGGTGCAACCTCACCTTGAATATTGTGTGTAGTTTTGGGCACCACAGTATAAGATATTAAACTATTTGAAAAGTGTACCACTCCAGCCATGTAGCCATAACCCCCCCAGGTGGGTCCTCTGACCCACTGGCTGTTCTGGGGCTCCAGGACAGGATGAGGTGCAGTGTTCTCACTGTCCCTGCCAATCTGAGACTTGGTTAGGGGTTCCAGGAGGTGTGATAGTTAAGTTTTCCTGTGCTGCTTTTGACTGGCAGCTGCTCTGGGATTTCCCCATGTGGCTCCAGGGGCCTGCCATGAGGGATACACCACCACCTCACCTCCGTGAGGTTCAATCCATCCCTTCCCCCTACACACACACTCACTCACCTCCCCAGAGGTAGTTCTGACCGAACAGTTACTGGCCTGGTGTCCAACAAAAGGATCCAAAGAAGAGGTCACTCACCTTGTTCAGCCTGGAGGAGAGGAGACTTTATATACTACAGTTCTTAGAGCTCAAGCTCTAAGCCTCCGAAGAGGGACCCCATCTGTTAATTGTTAATGGATTTTATAGTCTCTATAGGTCACTTGATTTCCCAAATCCCCTTTGCAGAGTCTAGGGTCTTCTCCTCTGATCTGCTTTCAGTCTCCAGGCACTTTTTTGTCTGTGTCTTGAGACATTTCCTTGTCTTTTGTTACAGAATATTCTGTAGCTGAGGTTTAACTTATGATTCTTTACCTACTTACATTTTCATAGATAAAACTCAAGACTAAAATACAATTCATGCAGCCTAAGTCTTCATTTGCTTTAGATACGATTGCTAAATTCTGGCACAACTTACCCTCTACATTTTCTCATCTCTGCACAAAACTATGGCTTTACCATACAATGATATGGACAAAAAATTAGCCATGGACACCTGATCAGGGAAAAAAAATTTGTAACAGTTAAACCAGGTAAAACAAAGCAGCAGTCATGTCAAGAAAAGTTAACACAGGTTACGCATGACCAACTTCAGCTCTGAGGCCTTGAAAAATCAGTACAAAAGCTGTGGTCTGTTACTGGCTGTGGTGAGGGAGCTGGGGGAAGAGCTCACCAAGCTGCTCTCCATCAATTACTGACAGTCCTGGCTCACTGGGGAGATCCCAGGTGATTGGAAGTTGGCAAATGTCACACCCATCCACAAAAAGGGCTGCAAGGAGGACCCGGTAAACTACAGGCCTGTCAGCCTGACCTCAATGCCTGGCAAGGTTATGGAGCACATCATTCCAAGTGCAATCACACTCAAAGGACGGACAAGGGATCAGACCCAGCCAGCATGGATTTAGGAGGGGCAAGTCCTGTCTGACCAACTTGATCTCCTTTTATGATCAGGTGACCCTGGATGAGGGGAAGGCTGTGGATGTGGTCTATCTGCACTTCAGCAAAGCCTTTGACACCATCTCCCATAGCATACTCCTGGAAAAGCTGGCAGCCCACGGCTTGGACAGGGGCACTTTCTGCTGGGTTAGGAACTGACTGGAAGGCCGGGCCCAGAGAGTGGTGGTGAACGGTGCTGCATCCAGTTGACGGCCAGTCACTAGTGGTGTCCCCCAGGGATCAGTGTTGGACCCAGTTCTGTTTAATATCTTTATTGATGATTTAGATGAGGGGATTGAGTGTACCATTAGCAAATTTTCAGATGACACCAAGTTGGGGAAGAGTATTGATCTGCTGGAAGGCAGGAGGGCTCTTCAGAGGGACCTGGACAAGCTGGAGATTTGGACTGATTCCAGTGGGATGAGGTTCAACAAGGCCAAGTGCTGGGTCCTGCACTTTGGCCACAACAACCCCAGACAGCGCTACAGGCTGGGGACAGAGTGGCTGGAGAGCAGCCAGGCAGAAAGAGACCTGGGAGTTTGGATTGACAGGAAGCTGAACATGAGCCAGCAGGGTGCCCAGGTGGCCAAGAAAGCCAATGGCATCCTGGCCTCTATCAGGAATAGTGTGGCCAGCAGGACCAGGAAAGTGATTCTTCCCCTGTACTCAGCACTACTGAGGCCACACCTGGAGTACTGTGTCCAGTTCTGGGTCCCTCAGTTCAGGAAGGATATTGAGGTGCTGGAGTAGGTCCAGAGAAGAGCAACAAGGCTGGTGAAGGGACTGGAGCACAAGTCGTATGAGGAGAGGCTGAGGGAGCTGGGATTGTTTAGCTTGGAGAAGAGGAGGCTCAGGGGAGACCTCATCACTCTCTACAACTCCCTGAAAGGAGGTTGTAGCCAGGTGGGCATCAGTCTCTTCTCCCAGGCAACCAGCTGCAGGACAAGAGGGCACAATCTTAAGCTGTGCCAGTGGAAATTTAGGTTGGATATTAGGAAGAAATTTTGTACGGAGGGAGTAATCAGACATCGGAATGAGCTGCCCAGGTAGGTGGTGGATTCACTGTCCCTGAAGGTTTTTAAGATGAGACTGGATGTGGCACTTAGTGCCATGATCTAGTAACCATGGTGGTGTTGGATCAAGGGTTGGACTTGATGATCTCGGAGATCTTTTCCAACCCCATTGATTCTATGATTCTATTCTATGCTATATCAGAACTCATTTGTTTCACATTGTTTAAACAAAATCAAGACTGAAACAGTGATTTTAGGCATTGACATAAATGTGGCTCTTTAGCCTTGCAAAAAACGAGTTGCATGAAGAAGCATAATCCCCCCCCAAAGATGAAGCAATATTTGGGTCCTTGTGTTTTAAGTGACCCACTGGTACCTTCACCTCTGGGTGTTTTTGTCTCTAGGTACACAACTCAGTTTATATTTCAGATCATACTATTTTACCACTGAACATTTTGCAACTAATAAATGATTTCTGCCAGAAAGAAAAGGCAATATTATATTTTTTTCATAAAATGTCAGCATTCTGGAGAACTCTCCAATGTATAACAAAAGTTCATAATGGATATTGCATACTAAATGTACGCCTATAGCACGGAGATTATTTAGAAGTAATCTTTTACATAATATAGAACAGCATGATTGTAATGCAACAGGGACATTTATTGCTACATATTTCAATTAATGAGCCTTGCTATAAGAGACTTCTCAGCAGTTCCCAGATTGTCTGGTTAATATAAGGGAGGCATTGTACAGTGCATTGTGGATAATACCATCAGATTTTCAACATCTAAACGGTGATATTTCATGTCAGCCTTTACTTTTATATTTTTGAAAAAAGAGTATATTTAAATGTATTTGTCAATACTTACCATGATTTTAGAGATAGGAATAATCATTTGGAGTATGTTTGTACTGGAAACATCCTGAGCAGATGAAAACTTTGGATATTCAGGTAGCTCAAGCTGAAAAATGAAGTTAGGACTCAGAATCTGATTTTTATTTAAGGTATTCCTTTGCTTTAAATTATATACTATTAATATACAGTATTTTCAATATTGTATGCAAGTTGTTTTGGTTCTTTTTTAAAAAAAAAGCTAAATACCTCATAATTCTGTAGTCTGATGAACCACAGTTTTAAACATTGTTATTAATAAATAATACCTTAATAAAACATGAGGTAATAGAAATGCTTTGTCTTTTACAGAGAAAAATCCATACGATTCTGAGTGGATTAAAACATTTAAATCTGGATCTTGATTCACACAGCAGATTCTGAGTTGAAAGGGACCCACAGGAATCATCAAGTCCAACTCTTACCTGAATAATCTGTACAGGGATTAAACCCACAACCTCAACATCATTTGCACCATGCTCTAACCAACTGAACTAATCTCAGGGTCTGATTCTGTCCCTTTAGATTTCTGGTTAGAAAAAAATGCACATATCAGCCATGTTTTATTCTTTTATAGCTGTTGCCGCATGATAAAATTATGGGTTAAAACCTGTGTTCATTGCACTTTTTCCTTCTCAGTTTTATACGTTATCCACGAATATATTTAATTCCACTTAGAATTAGAATATTATACCACTTCCATTTTTTTCTCTCTGAGGAAATGAAACAATTTGGACTTTTATAAGCACTAATAAAAACATTTTACTGCTGAATGATTCTTGCAATCCTATTTGATGTTTACAAGCTGTTTTAAAGAAAGAGTGGTTAGTAGTTGGTCGATGTTATCACTCTTCATAAGACATCTGGAATGTATTCTATTTCTTATTTAAAGTATTTGACATACACACAGAAAAGCATGCCTGGAGGAGCTATCAAAGTTTCTTTTGTTATAGATCTTTAGACAGGCTCATCTTCAATGAGTAGACATTAGTTTAAACTTGGTCAAAACCAGAGCTATCCTACAATGCCCTGCAATTTTCAGAGGATGACAAAAAAGAACATAAACTAAGCCTTGCTTTGAACTAGGTCTGCATTTGCTTTTTTCATCTATGTTCACTGACATAATTTATTTTCCTTTAATTTTCCACACTTCCAATGCTGAAACTAAAATGTGGAGCTTAAAGTGTGCCAATTTTTGCATTGACAACATGAATAATTTTCAAGTTTCCCTCTTACCTTAATGAAATTAGTGAGATCCACAAACCCTTGATTGTAATTACATATGACTGATGATACAACTGCAATACAACTACTAACTTTTGAGTGTCCAGCGTTCAATGACAGTGATGACACAGTTGAGTGCTTATAGGTAAGAATCGGGGAAGGCCAACAAGGAAAATATCATGGTGGGAGTCTGTTACAGACCACCCAACCAAGATGAAGAGGCAGATGAAATATTCCCTAAGGAACTAGGAGAAGTCTCACAATTGCTAGACTTTGTTCTTGAGGGAGACTTCAACTTACCAGATGTCTGCTGAAAGTATAATACAGAGAGGAAAGAGTCCAGGAGGTTCCTGGACTGATATGATGCTTGGAGTCTGTCTTGGGCATCAAAACCATGTAATTATCAATAGTTTTCTATTTTCAGAGAAGTAAAGAGTGGGGTCCACAGAACTGCTACCTTGGACTTCTGGAGGGCAGACTTTGTCCTATTTATGAACCTGGTTAACAAAGTCTGTTGGGAGGCAGCCCCAAAGGATGCCTGAACCTGGATGGTGGTGGTGAATGAAGTTAAATCCAGTCATTATCTGGTCACATGTGGTATTCCCCATGGCTAGGAGGTCCAACAGGGCTGTGTTGTGGGCCCTGCCCTTTGGTCACAACAACCCCTTGCACCCCTCCAAGCTTGGGGAAGAGTGACTGGCTCCCTGCTGGAAAAGAACCTGGGGGTGCTGGCTGACAGCAACCAAACGTGAGCCAGCAGTGTGCCCAGGTGGCTGTAAGGAGGCAAAGAGCACAGTTGCCTGTCTCAGACACTGTCAAGGCCACAGAATGAACTTGTCATAAGGTTAGCCACTATAGCAGGAACTTGAGATAATGGATTTGTGACAGTAAGGCACCAATTCCAAGCCTGGCAGAGGCAAGATCTGGTTAGCACATCCTGGTTAATGCACCTGGACAGAAATTCCCACTGTGGAAATCTATGGGAAAGGAAAAAACTCCTTATACACGTTACCAAACACAGACCATCCCATGTTATGGGACAGATGGCTTCTATGACCACCAACAACCACCAAAGCACCCCCAGACTCATTTCTGGGGCCTTCCACCAGAGGAATGCACGTGATCCACAGTGTGAAAATTCCCGCCTCCAAGTGGGCATTCTCACCTGAACATGAATGTGAATTAAACCATTGAACTCTGTGTTTTGTGGGCTTCTCCGACCCCCAATGTATCAAGACTGTGACCATCACTTTGACCAATGAACATCTGAATTGCAACAATTAAGCCTCATTGCTGGATCCATGGTTGTTGGTATGTTTCCTCTCCACTGTCTACGCTTATCCTTTCTTTTTCTTTCTTTTCCTTACATATTTTCTTAGGTGATATGTTCATCATATTATATTTCATTAGATAATAATAAAAACGGTTACATACCTCCTTTCTACTGCAACCAAATTGTTCTAAAAATACATATATAAATATATATAAATATATATAAATATATATATATATATACACACACATACATATATATATATATTATATACTGTTCATTCAATGTCATTTAAGTCTAATCTTCCCCAAGGGATCTATTAATAAGAACCTCAGTTACCCCACCTTCAGGGGTGGATCATAACAGTGGCCAGGAAGGCCAGTGTCATCTGGTTTGTATCAGAAATAGTTTGACTTTCAGGACCAGGGCAGTGATTGTCCCCCTGCATTTGGCATTGGTGGGGCAACACCTTGAATCCTGTGTTCAGTTCTGGGCCCCTCACTGCAAGGGGTGGCCCCTCACTGCAAGACATTGAGGCGTGGAGTGTGACCAGAGAAGAGATGGTGAAGGGTCTGGAGCACAAATCCTGTGAGAAGTGGCTGAGGGAGCTGAGATTGTTTAGTCTGGAGAAAAGGAGACTGAGAAGAGAGTTTATTGCTCTCTACAACTATTTAAAAGGAGCTAGTGGTCAGTCTCTTCTTCCAAGTTACAAGCAATAAGATGAGAGGAAATGGTCTCAAGTTGCGCCAGGGGAGGTGTAGATTGGATATAAGGAAAAATTTTTTTCACTGAAAGGGTTGTCCAGTATTGGAACAGGCTGCCCGTGGTACCAGTTGCCTCACTGTCCCTGGAGGTACAGTGATGGTATGACATAAGGACATAGTTTAGTGGTGGATTTGGAAGTGTTAGCAGTTAAACTCCAGTATGTTAGAGGTCTTTCCAACATAAATTTTTCTAGAGTACTATAATTCTACAATATATATGTAACTTTCATTGAAGTCAATGAGAAGCCAATATGATTTAGTATATAAAAATAGAATTTGGTTTTACACTGAACAAATTTTAAACTATAAAAACATTTAGCATTGTGTAAGTAAGGTTAATACCAAAGATTCATAAATTTACACTATTTCTGTGTTCTTAGCTTATTTTCATTGTTATATAAGAAGAACTGAAAATATCTGATTTATTCATTGCATAGAGAAGCCAAATGAATATTTGTGATATACTAATTCCATTTGTTTTAGTATTATATAGGAATACATAGAATTGTCTTGTAGTTTCAAAAATTCTTTATGAGCCTGTGAAGACTGAGCCATTTATCTTCAATGAGTGTTCAACTGTTTGGTCTTTGAAGATCAAACATGAGCTTTAAGCTATATCCTTTATTTTATTTAAACCTAGTGTGATAAAATGCAATTATAGAAGGTAATAGGGAAAGCTATATTTAGGTGTTGCATACGACTTTCTGAAGCAGCATAATCTAAGACATATCCCTTGCTTGGGTAATCTAAAATATACCCACATTCAGATAACATGCAGTTGGTGCAGTGCAGACCATGAAGTTGCTGTACTAGAATTAGTAATGATTCAGGATCACACGAGTGAAGATGTAAGCAGACCCCCCCTCCCCATCACACATACACACAGAGTCTTTAAAAGGTTAATTTATTTAACTCTTATTTACTATTATAATAATAATTGCTGATCTATTATAAGACATATACATTACATATGATGCTTAGTTGCAGGAGGAAAATGTGATGAATGGCAAATTAAAAGGCAAGGCTCTCTTCCTGCTGGAGAGAAGGAAGGACCTGGCGTTGGTAGGTAGTGGTTCTGCTTTGGTGGGATATTCTTAGCCGGGGGACAATGTTGAATCAATTCCTCTCTGTTCTTTTAATACCATTTTGTAGGAAACATCCTTGTTACTACCTATGTATATTTACCATATAGAGGACATTTTATTTGTGTTGTATTCATGATCTCCATTCTTCCTGCTACTCGTTCCGCTGAGTTGTCATGGTTTATTTCATTAATTGACCAATAACTGAACAACTGGGATTCGTGTTTCTACTCTGGGAGCCCCTGATGACATACTGTGGTTGTACTTCCAGGATTTCCTGCTACATTATTCACTGAAAAAAACTCCTGGGCATTTTTCAAAGATAAAGGCTAATTTAAATTATTCTACTATCTCACTTCTATGATGTTTCCCAGGGTACTTGAAGAAAGAATTGGACTATCATGTGAAGCAACAAACCCAAAAATAAAAGAAACAGATATTTTTCTCAGTCTATTCTCCCTTTTCCCCACTTATTAGCTTCAGCATCCTCTAAGGTTGCTTCAGAAACCAATATGTTACCACATTAGTATATATACAAACTGCGGTTTCAGCTAGCCATGGAGGAAAATAACCAATTTCACTGTACGTAGTTTTGAATGGACATGAGTTTGGTGGGATTAAGCTTAATGTCTATGTTACAATTGTAGTAAAATTTAATATTTAATTTTATTTGCCATTGTTTTCTGCTCAGTATCTAATAACTTGGGAAATTTTAATTTCTGCACAAGCATATTAAATTAACTTGTATACAAACAAATCTACAGGAATCTATTTTTTGCATGTCATACTTCTGAACTTAGTATAAATATATTACTGGAAAAATGGGGAAATAAATGATAAAATTATCTCAGTGTTAGATTTGAAGTGGGTTATGCCTATATGGAAAAGCATAAAAATTAATTTGTGCCTCAAAGAAAAAGCCCCCTTCCTCTACCACAAAATAAATTGTAAAGAAACGTCTGTCTTTTATACTAAATTAAACAGCTAAGCAGGTTTGGTTATATATATACTATTCTTATTTTGTAGCAATATATTACAAAAGATGTCTTCACACATGCACATTTAAAATGTGTAAGTATGTATGTGCATAGTTAATACATGAAGTCTTCTGAATTGATAAATTATACATCTTTGAAAGAAGCAGAGCACATCCTACATGAGTCTGGAGAATATAATTCCCTCTTCAAACACAACAACAACAACAACAAGCACAGAATAAATTGCAGAACACATCTCAGTCCAGAATAAGAAAGCAATACTTGATTGTGTTGTTGCCAGAGGCAGCTTGGTTTATTTCTCATAATAAAACAGTGCAGATAATATTGCAGTGGCAAGGGTCATTTTCACAATGTGAAATTCGTTCTTCATCTGATGTCAGTATCTTCACCAAGACCTCTAATGTGAAATTAATTCCCACTGTTTCATCAGCATTTAATAATTCTTTAAATATATGAGGTAAATTTTACCCCTATACAAAGGGCAAGAACAGAGGTTATACAATACTTCAGTACTGAGTCACAGAGATTTTAAACACATACCATTGATACACTGAAGTAGTTCTACATGACAGCACATAAGCAAACATCTCAAACATATGGAAGGAAGAACAAGATTTGGGGATTGGAATGGGCTGCCCAGGGAAGTGCTGGATTGTCCATCCCTGGAGGTTTTTAAGATGAGATTGGATGTGGCACTTAGTGCCATGGTCTAATAACTGCGGTGGTAGTTGATCAAGGGTTGGACTTGATGATCTCAGAGGTCTTTTCCAACCCAGCTGATTCTATGATTCTATGATTCTATGATTTAAGCAACCGGTTTACTTAGACTAAAATTATTTTAAGAATAGCAAAACTCTTATTTTAGCAATAACGCATTACTGAAGACATCCCTTCCCCTTGCATTGACTGCCACCTAACAGGAGGTAATTGTAATGCCCTTCCTCCATATGTCTTCTATATTCCTGGTCCCATGCAGAGCCATATGACTTTCTGTGGCACTCTGTAACAGTTTGGCCTGTCTCTCTCTTGCCAAGTCCAAGCTGTCTCCTTCCCCCTTCCCCTCTCTCAAGCGAGGGGAAAAAAAAAACGAACCACAGAAAAACTGAAAGAAGTCTGAACGAAACGGAATTATATAAAAAATATAAATTTACATATATTTACAATTATATATGCAATTTGAATATATTGTACACACCATAGGGAGCTCCCAAGGGGGAAAGAAAAGGGAAAAGGGAGAGGGAAACAGGGATAAAAAACCTAAAACCAAATATCTTCTAAATATACCCTGTTAATAGAGAGCTGGAGAACAAACAAATAAAAAACCAAATTAAATACTTCCTGAACGAGATAGCAGAACCGTGCGAAGCACCAATTAACTCCCCACACCTCCCAAAGGGAAGGGAGATAACAGCAGGTTGGAGCAAGCAGGCCCTGGCCTTTACAAGCAAAGACCATCTGCGGAGAGACCTGTCGCCTTCAGCCACCAGAAGAGAGAAGAGAGTGAGCTGTCTTATCTCCGCCTTATTTATATGTTGTGTTACACTAAAGGATAATATAGAATACTTCCTTAGATTTCTGACCCCGTTGCTAAGGAAGGCCTAAAAAATCCAAAAGCCAATACACTACACACCCTTAGCTGCAATCTCCTTGTGTGACTGACACATACTGTGTATGGGAGTGTCCTTCCTCCAGGACTATGACCCTGATGTGTTAAATTGTTC
This sequence comes from Neopelma chrysocephalum, assembly GCF_003984885.1. NCBI lineage: Eukaryota > Metazoa > Chordata > Aves > Passeriformes > Pipridae > Neopelma > Neopelma chrysocephalum. The sequence continues at coordinate 21,817,267 of NW_020897694.1, read as the reverse complement.
CCTTCCAATATTTAACCTAAATATGGGGGGCATCCTGTAACTGAGCACAGAAGGAGTTACACATATTGACATGACAAGACTCTGATTTTAAAAGCCTTATTGGACTTTGAAATAGCAAATATTGTCTATGGATGTTGAATTCAGCTTCTGATTAGGGACACCTACACTTAGGTAACTAAATGAATGCAAACTTGTCATGGTTTGAAATCCCAAAATCCAATTCCTGATTCTTAGCCCCCCTCCCACATCTCAATCCCATGTGAGATGGGTTTTCCAGACAAAAACACAAGACTCAATATGGGGGGAAAGGAATATATTACAGTGACTGTACACATAAATAAATAGTATAATACATTACATACAATCTTAACTCTCTCTCTACCATGACATATAATATTTACAATGGGCCAAATCTCTTCTCCCTCCAAATAAAAGTCCAGGAGGGAAGAAGAAGAAAAGACCCCTTCCAGTCTCTGAGCAGCAGTTCTCTCTAGAGCAGCAGGTTCTCTGTGTCTTTCATGAAGCAGTTGTTGGCTGAATCCTTGCCAATACACACGAGGGAGTCTCCAAGTCTCTCTTGGCCCCCCGATGCAAACGAAGGGTCTTTCCATGGGCTGCGTTACCCCAGACAAGGTTGCTCCACCACGGTCATATCAACGAAGTGCAGAAGCCTTCGTGACGGTCTGGTATCTTCAGGGGGAGTCAAGCCCCTTTACAGAGCTTCTGTGCTCTGCCTCAAGATGGCTGCTAGCTTCTCTGAAGCTGCAGCGAGGGGGGGGGCCCAAGGTCACCCCCTCCACACACATTCCTTTGGCCATCCTGGCTTAGCTCTCAGGAGGCCTGAGCTTCTTGCTCCTCTCTCAGCAGTGCTGTAGCACTCTGAGGCTCTTCCATCTCCCTCCTCCTCGGAGGGGTCTCAAAGGAGTTTGGGGGAAGTTTAGTTGTTTAGTTCTTACCCCCAAAACTCTCTCTCTGTCTCTCTCCATCAGAGATCTCTGTGTCTTCCTGCTTGGCAGCTCTGCTGCTTCTTCTTATCTGCTTGGCTCTTTGCCACTGCTCCCGGACGCTGGTGTCTCTGCTGCTGCTCCGTCTGCCCACTCACGGTGGAGAAAACTCCTTCAGCTTCTCAAGTTACAGGCACTCAGCCCAGTTTAACACTGTTCCGAGTCCCCGTAACCCCCCAACCAGGGGCTGGGGGGGGGCAGAGCCCCCAAGGCTCTTGCCCCAGCTCCTTGTGGCTCTACAACATGGCTACTACCTCTTCTAACAACAAGTACCACTTCTTCTTTTCCGGTCTAGAGATATGTTTTTATTTTGCAGGAGCACTGATTGGGTCAAAACCCGAGGGTCACCACCCCCTGGGGGTTACCACTTTCTTAGTTTCAGGGGGAAAACCTGGTTCAAACCACTACAAAACTCATGGAAATTATATCTAAGTATCTACTTGAACTAGGTATCTAAGTTTCAGTTCTGGCTTTTTCAGACAGTATGGTTTAAAACTGGCTGCCAGCAGTGGTTGCATAGATATTAGTTGGATTATAGAATAATACAGCTCCCTTAGTTACAAGAATAGAGCATTACATTAAGTTTAAAAGACCTGTCAATCACTCAAAAAATTGCAAAGTCATGAGAACCAAAACAGTCAGGCAGACTGTGAGCACCAGAGCTGGTGCCAAATGACTCTGAAGAGGCTAGTAAGGAACTGTCTATTTTCTACTCCAATTTGACCCTTGCAGTGCTTGGGGTAACTCACAGAAAGACTCAGATCACTGGTAGAGACACTTCAGGGCTATGAGGAAGACTTCAAGGCTGTGTGAGAAAAATGAACTGGAGAGACACTCGGGACCTACAGACTTGTGGGGTCTACCAGTGGATAATAAATACCATTTGAGATTCCTAGGGCATCCTAGTTCATTTACAGCTGAAGATACATTGTTTTCCCATAACTTCTCTTTTCTCTGTTAGAACTATGCAAACATTTGCATACTGTAAGATTTCTTACGGCCTTTGCAGCATCCATATGGAGACAAAAGTATCTTCAGAAGATGTGTCCTTCAGTAGAACCAGCTGGAGGTCATGTAGACCAATTCAGGAAATACAGTGCACTGTGCATGTATGTGCAGGCAACAAAACTGATTTTTGTTAAGGGATGTTGTAAATGAGCACTGCTTCCAAGAGCTCTGAACCTGGGGGTCCTTCTGCCCAGTTGCTAGAGACCAGCCCAGTGCTTGGAGATCCAGGGTTTCTGCCCAGGTTGAAACCTGTTTCTGCTGCCTTCCTTTTAGCTGGAGCATCTCACGAATGTTGAGAGGCTGAAAGAGATGGGACTGTTCAACCTAGAAAAGAGAAGGCTTAGGGGGGATCTCCTCAATGTATATAAATGCCTGAAGGTTGGGTGCAAAGTAGACACAGTCAGGCTCTTTTCATTTGCCCAGTGACAGGACCGGAGATAATTGTCGCACATTGAAACACAGGAGGTTCCCTCTGATCACTGTGAGGGTGACTAAGCCTGGAAACAGGTTGACAAGAGAGGCTGTGGAGTCTCCCTCCTTGAAGACTGTCACCAAAAACTGTCTGGACATGGTCCCAGGCAACCTGCTTTACGTGGTCCAAGTTGAGCAGGGAAGCTGGATGATTCTAGAACTATAGGGCTGTGCTTTGTTTCTTTGGATTGAATGATCCCAAGTAATTTAATGAAAAAAACAAGAGTACAGTCCTCAGCAGACTTCTACCATTATTCATTTCTGTTCTTTGTACATCAGCTTTATCATCATTTTCAGGAAGCACTTTCAGGGAAGTATTCACTCTGATGAATACACTTGCACGTGCTCATACACGCACACACAGAGAATTGTCTAACAACTGCTTAATAATTCAGCTCATAGTTTTTTAAATGGAACACATCCATATTTAAGGAAATAGGCAGTTGTTCCTACCCAGGCTTTGTCATAAACTCATTTCATTCAATCTACTACATCTGTGAATTTGGATAACTAGAAGGTGATACTGGTACAATAAGCTTGTGACTCCTCTAAAATCAACTTTTATTCTAATCAGAAGTGTATCTGTATAGCCCAGATTGTCAATTCTAATTCTGTATTCATTAGTCCCAATGTTCACAGGGGCAAAAGTTCTCCTAATGTATGCAATGTTTAGCTACTGACATGACTTTCCTACACTCGTGCACAATAATTATCTTCTATACTATATAAATTCCCTCTCTCCCCCAAAGAAAAAGGACAAACTGTTTCACTTAAAATCTCGTTGTGGACATAATGAAACATAAAATACATATGGATTCAAACATTTAAATATCTCAGCAATTTAATCTAAATACAATAATTACCATTAATCTAGTTACAATAGTACTAATATAGCTCAAATTAGTACAGGAATGTCACATTAATAATACCTTAAATTTGTTACACAAGAAAAGGGACTAATGCCGATCTCTGGTGTTACACATCCCAACGTGTGTCCCTGGGATCCCCCAACTCACAGAAATGGTCTCACTCAGCCTCAGGATGATGGGTGTTGCTGTGGGGGCCACTGCCCCTGGGGGTCTCAGGGTTCCCCTGCCCTTCCCTGTGACGTGCACATCTACAAGAAGGGTCAGAAGGGTGATCCGGGAGACTCAGGCCTGTCAGCCTGATCTCAGTTCTGGAAAAAGTAATGGAAGAGATCATCCTGAGTGCCAGTACACAACATATGCAGGACAACCAGGGGATCAAGCCCAGTAAACAGGTAATTATAAAATGCAGGTCCTGCTTGACCAATCTCATGAGCATCACAGAATATTTTGACTTGGAAGGGACCCACAAGGGTTGTCAAGTCCATGTCTTACATGAAGGGTCCATATAGGGATTAAACCAACTGCCTTGGCATTATCAGCACCAGCTTCTAACCAACTGAGCTAATCTCAGGGTCATCTCCTTCTGTGACAGAGTGACTCAGTAGATGAGGGAAAGTCTGTGGATGTTATCTACATAGAATTCAGTAAAGCATTTCACACTGTTCCTCACAGCATCCCCCTAGAAAAACTGGCTGCTCACCGCTTGGATGGGTGCCCTCTTCAATGGATATCAAAAAGCTAGCTGGATGCCTGGGCTCAGAGAGTTGTGGTGAATGGAGCTAAATCCAGTTGGCCGCTGGTCACTAGTCATATTCCCCAGGTCCTGCACTTGGGTCGCAGCAAACCCATGCAGGTTCACAGGCTGAGGGAGGGGTGGCTTGAGAGCTGTTCAGCAGAAACTTGGGGGTTCTGGTTCACAGTCAATCAACATGAGTCAGAAGTGAGCCCAGGTGGCCAAGAAGGCCAGTGGCATCCTGGCCTATATCAAGAATAGTGTAGCCAACAGGACTAGGGAAGTGACCATACCCCCTGTACTCCACGCTGGTGAGACCATACCTTGAGTAGAGTGTCCAGCGAAGGACAACAAGGCTTATGAAAGGTCTAGAAAACATGAGGGAGCTGAGATTGTTTAGTCTCAAGAAGAGAAGGCTCAGCGGGGACCTCATCACTCTCTAGAACTACCTGAAAGGAGGTTGTAGTGAGATGGGGGCTGATCTCTTCTACTGTGCCTGCAGTGAGAGAATCAGAGGAAATATCCTTAAGCTAAGCCAGGGGAGATGCAGATTAGATATTATAAAAAAATTTTCACTGTTAGGGTTGTCAGGCATTGGAATAGGTTGCCCAGGGAGGTAATGGAGTTACTATCCCTGGAGGTGTTTAAGAGGTGTCTGGATCTGGTGCTGAGTGATGTGGTATAGTAGTTACAGAGGTAGTGCTGGATTGACAGATGGACTGAATGATCTCAAAGGTTCCTTCCAACCTTGATGATTCTATATTCTATGACAACGGGCTGTTGTTAGTCACACAAGGAGGATAGAGGACAATAGAAGTGATCTTCACCAAAGCTCCTTGCTGTGTTTTCTCAGCTTATGATCCACAACTATTGCTGGCAACTAGACCAGAACACCAACTCCTTCTTACTATTTGAGAAATTGTTTGATAGAGGTAATGTGGAACTGTTCTATTTTCACTCGCAGTAAAAGGATGGATTTAAAGCCCAAGATTATGGTTTCTTAATTTTGTTTAAGTAGCAGAATTAAAAAGAAACATTTTTCCTTCTTTTCACATTTATTTTGCTTAAACTACAATTTTATGAATGTCTTATGCCTGAAAATACTAATTTAATTTATAAATTCTTTTAGTTCCTTTTTTACATTGTACATGTGCATCACTATGGTTCCCATTGGTGTTTGTCAAATGCAAAAACCTCACTCCTCTATAAGTAGTCACAAGTTTGGCGCAGTTTGCAGTTTGCAAATATTCATCCCTTCATTTTTCTGCATCATACTCATTTGACTATAAACAGAGAATGGGCATACAGTATAATGAATGGCAAATCTCTAATCTTATTTATTAGAAACTTCCTGCTGGGTACTTAGTCAAACGACAATAAACTGATGACTAAAACTGATATCTTATTACATTTCTTTGAGTATTGAAGTACTGTAGTTTTGTTGATATGACACATTTCTTTTGAGTTTAGCATCATGTTTTTCTTACACCTACTTGTTTGAGAGACATGAGATAATTAGGAAGATAGTGTTAATTAAAAAAAATAATTGTCTTTGTGATAAAAAGATGCTTTAAATACATTCCTTTTCACTATTTAATCCGTACCATTATTCATTTGTCATATGGAGCATAAATGGATATTGATTTATAGAAAATGCTCTGTGATTTGTTTTAGTTTACAGATTCCTGATTCCTCTTTTTATCATTCTTTGTTCTTGCTATTGCTATAATTGAGATCATCAAAGATAATGAATCAGTAAATCCTACCCTGAAGAGGTGGGGCTGCTTCTAAACATAGTTTTTCACTCTGAAACATGATTATTAAGCATCAACACCAGTGTTAATATTACTACACAAATGTTATCAAGGTAAAGACTGCAAAATTGTGGCAATTGGTAGATCTAATTATAATTAGACATTACAGAAATACACTTCTCCAAGAAGAACAAATTAATATGATATGCTAATATGTAGTTCTTTTCAGTTCTACTGAGATCAATAGTTATGCAACAAACTATAGAAAGAAGTGCAAGTGTAATATACTGTCATGGATGTTTGGGAAAGCGGAAAGTTCCTTCAGAAACATTTTTGTTTTAACTGCATAGCACTAAATCACCAAAGAAAATACAGATCTGTAGAGAACTCATGCCTGTGTGAAAATACAACCCATTAGAAATATAATGAGAGTCTATATTTGCGTTTATATGTAACCAATGAATATTTAATGAATGTACTACATTTGTAAGTTGAATATAAACTATGAACAATAACTATTTCTAGGACATAAGGAACTTTTTGATATGTTACATTAGTCTTCTTTGCAAGAAGGTTAAAAATAGTTGCCTTTCCTTTTGACTATTTGAAAGAAATATATGTATGGAATCTTATATGTATGTATGATTTTCACTGTTATTCATTCTGATTTCTTCGGTTAGTCTATTTTTTGTTTTTAAAAGGGATATTGTTGCTACACATTTCTAAAAAAATGCAAAAATACTGTTGTGTTTACTTAGGTAATATTTCCTTGGAATCCTTATTCACACATTTTTCCCCAGGTAAAAAGAAACAAAATGCCCGAATTAAGGGAAATAATTAAATAAATAAATTGTCTATGATAGAAAAATTTCTGAACAATAAAATGTGAAAAAAGTTTCAATGATAAAATAGAAAGTCACTTTCCCAGTCTGTCTATAGTTTGTGCTATAAACAGTTTTAGGTTTTTCTTTTGCTACAAACTGTGGAATGATTCTGCTCCCCGACCTTTATCTACCAAAAGCAAGACAGATTAGGCATAAGTGATCCTCTTGTGCTTAAACATGCAAAAAAGTTACATTCCTAATGTATAGTATGGCCAGTCTTCACGAACAAAGATCTTGGGAAAGGTCTTTTACCTTTCAAGCCTGCACAATGGATTTTTTAGGTGAGACACAGCATGCGCTGAACTGAGCCCACCCTTTAATCCTAAAGTTCATCTGCTGGGGCCAAGCGAGCTTGGACAATGGCAGTGAGGTCCTCAGGACGTAGGTTTGTTTGGAGTGACCTTCTCATAGATGGATGGCCTTACAGGGCTGACGAGCTCCATCTGCCCAGGGGAGTATCCCTGACCGGGAATCGAACCTGGGCTGCAGTGGTGAGAGCGCCGCATCCTAACCACTAGACCACCAGGGGTCCCCATTCCTAATGTAAACAAGTGGTATAAGTACATATAGATTCACAAGACATAAATCTTCAGCTTTCTTGTATAGAATCAATCAACACTTGAATGTAAATCTCTTTCCTTTAATTACTGATGGATCTAGATGAGAACTATCCCTTAAAGAACTATCCCTTAAAGTAGTCTAAGACAGTCTTTAAGATTCTTTCAGTCAATTCATCCTTTCTGTCTTAAACAGTTTTTTAGACTGAACTGAGTATTCCTTGCAACTAAATGTTTCTTTCTTTTGATTATGAATGGAATGTAGAAGAATTGGAATAGAAAAAAGAAAAAATTATGCAAGATTGTTTACTCCCACAATAATTTTTTTTCCGGAAATTTCCATTTTCCTCCATCATCCACAGAAATTTACAAAGCTCCACCACAAATCTGAAGTATCAATAAAAATCTAGATATTTCTTTGGAGCTATGTGGAAGAAAAAAGACGTCCATAAGATTTATTCTGTATTGCAGTATTTTCTTACATTTCCATCTACCTCTTCCTTTTTTTTTCAATGAGAAATGGGATGGAGCCTATTTTGTGGTGTTGAAGCTACCATATTAGTGTCTCCTCTGGACAGTTTCGCAGAATCAGTGATATCAGTCCAGAAGCCTTGGGAGATATTTAGAATCAGATGATACGTGGCTTTTGCAAAGACTTGGAGATGATGTGAATTGCTCTGTGAGGTTGTTTGATATAGAAATAGAACCATATACAAGAAAAGGAAGTTCAAACCAGTGAACACTTGGTCATCCAATCTTGGTCTCCAATGCCACTTGCTTGTTCACAAAGATGTATGTATGCTCAGGGCTAAACTGTTCAAAAGCTGATGGGTGCCTCTCTGAAACAGAGCTACAGGTGTTTTGCAGTGCGCCAGAATTTCATAGGATGAAGTCAAGACATGAGTGTGTTACATGACATGGGTATGACATGAGGGTATTGTGCTGGTTTAAAAGTTAACCAGCAAGGCAAAATGAACTCAATTCAAAAGAGAGATTTATAAGTCAGAATAACAATTTATTAAAATAATGCAATAAGTACAATTATACAGACAGACAATTGGTTTTAACCCACAAAACCCAAATGTACAAACCCAGCACCCTGGGGTATGAACAAAAGTGGTGTACCTTGGCCCACCCCCCGAGTCCAAAGCAAAGGAGAGGTGATAAACCTGCTGGTGGGAGAGCTGCTGCAGTCTGGTCAGAAGTGGTGATTGCAGTCCAGTCGAGGGTGGTGGTCTCAGTCTGGTTGAACGCGGTGGTCTGCAATCTTCCTCTGGATCCCACGAGAGAGTCCCAAGGCTCTGAAACTCCCAGTTATATACTCTCCAGTTCAGGCGGGAGTGCTCAGTCCCTCCCTCAGAGTAGGGAATTCCATAAAAGGGCATGCGGATGCTCAGTCCCTCTTCCATATAAGGGTATCAGAGGGGGGAATTCCATATAAGGATATCAGAGCGGGGAATTCCATAAAAGGGTACAGGAACATCTTCCCACCTTGCAGGCCTCTACTGACAGCAGTTTTTGGGAAATGGCATGGAGGCTATAGAATACACAGTTTTGGGTTACACCCATCCAGGGATGAATTGGTCCCAGCCGTTCTAACCAGGACAGGTATCTAATGTTGGCCAGAAGTGTAAAGTATCCTGAAATGATTCTAGAGGAACAAAATCAAGTTTCATGGAATCACAAAATCATAGAATATCTTGAGTTGGAAGAGACCCACTAGGATCATTGTCATGAGAAAAGGGGAAATTTCTTCGACCCTTAATATGGAGAGATTTCCTTGACCTGCAGTGTTTTTTTTTCTCTTGGTTCCTCAGGAAAGCTGACACCCTTCTGCACAACCAGTCTGTCAGCATCCTGTTATGGGGACCCTTCACCGAACAGTCCCACTGGATAAGAGGGAGATTTAACTGCCCTTTTCAGGGGGCTAAGCCAACAGCATAAGGGGGAGACACCTCAGTGGGCCTTCCCACTTTATTTGAGTGTGTTACCCTCTGCTGGCAACCCCTAGCACCTGTGAAGTACTCATGCTAACAGTTTACAGAATAATACTCTTATTAATAGAAAATTGTAGCAGGGGGTTTGAAGATTGCCAATGATTGTATTTGACTGTAAAAACATATTTAAAGCAATATACAGACAAGCTCTAACCCCATTAAAATTATTCAGCATGCATATAGTTCTTACTCAATAGGCATCCCTATGGGGGAGAAGGTAGGTTCATCCCATCGACTGATCCCAGTAGTTAAAATGGAGTCTTCCCTAATTTTCCTCCCATTCTTAACTTACTTTTATGCTATTTCTTTATGTTTAGGTGAAGCTTGAGTGACTTCAATATATATAAATATAATAAATACTTTTGTATCTGATTGGTGTAAAATTATCTCACTTCACTTCTAAAGATACTATTGAAAGGGTACAGGGCACATGCCTGGGGAGGGTTGGTCGTACCTTGGAGGAGAGTAACTTTGGGATGGAGGTGTGCATTAATGTTATAATTGGGCTTTAATGAAGCAAGCTTATCTGAGGAGAGCAATTTCACCACTGTTCTTGGCTCAGCAGCAGGACATCTTCTTTTATGGCCCTTGGTTGACAGGTGCTATGCAGTCTTATCAACTACAAAGTATCACTAAGTTCCCCTCCCAACAGGGATTTCTATGGAGGGAGGCCATTGCATCTCTGCCCTTCTCTACCCTCTGTTCCATCTCCCTTGGAAGGTCCTTATTGTTGTACAGGGAGTTACGGTGGAACATGCTGACCTCATTCCATCTGAGGAGTAGCAGCTGCATTTTACCCCATAATTTCTGTACCGCTGTTATCTAACTTCTTAGTTTCCTCTAACTTCTACCCCCAGCCATCTTCCCACAATCATCAAAATCCAACTCCTAGCCCTGCACAGAAGAACCCCAATCATGTACCTGAGATCATTGTCCAAATATTTCTTGATCTCTGGTAGGCTTGGTGCTGGGACTAAGTGTGGACAAGTTTAGATTTATCTATTTTATCTTAGTACAAAGAAATGTTTTTTCAAGTGGCCCAGTTTTGTTCTGGAGAGAACTAGTTATTCATCAGCATTTTGAATTGAATATGATGGGAATGATTGATGTTGTAGGATTTTTGGTGAAGTAACACCTAGGCTTAATTGCTGTAAAGGATACAGTCTAATGGACATAAGGCTGATATCACAGTCAAGTGGAATTGGGTTCAGAATAGATGTCAATAGATATTTCCGTTTAAAAACCTAAAGGAGACCTCATTTATCATAGTACTCTAGTGCATCCACAGAGAAGAAAGGGGCAAGAGTCAGTGGAGAAAAGAGGGCCTGAAGAACAAATTGCACTGCTTGAGGGAACACTTGAATGCCTAGATGATCCCCATCCATTCTATTGAAGCTGGGACACCATGAAGTCAGCAACAGTCAATGCTTTTTGTGAGAGATTCCTCCTGTAAAATAGTAGCTTTTATAAAAAAGTGCATCTTCTAACTTCTTTTTTTTTTCTTTTTCTTTTTTTTTTTTTAGTTAGCTTATACAGTGCTGTGGACAGAAAACATTTTGCTTAGGGGTCCTAACAAATTTTAGGAAAGAGCCATTGTAATTTCTCAGGTGTTCACAAGTGACCTGTTAAAACGAAATAGTTGTTCATTGAGTAGATTAACAAGAATAACTAAGAATGCTAAAAAAAATTAAAAACAAATGTTTGTTTCTAAATCCTGGTATTTCAATCTATGCAACTCCCAAGTAACCATAAAAAATATTTTAGAAAAAGAAAAGAAAACCAAACAGACTCAAAAAACAAATCCCATTTTTTTTACATGCATTTTCATCTTCATCTAATTGAGACCTGAGCCCAAACAGAAAGTAGGTTTTTTTATGTCAATGAAAAAAAATGTGAGACGTTAACTTGTTAAACAACATGAGCTGTAATTAAAATAGCAAGAGCATTGTAGCTGCTTTCAGGATCAGTCACCAAATAACAAGTGATCTGGAGAGATACAAAAATAACAGAAAAAACAAGTGAACGAAAGATTCCTACATTCCATTGGGAACTAAAACACCCTCAGGGATATATATAAACTTTTATAAGTTTAACTGGAGTTTACTTCACTGCTGATACTTGTTTTCATCCTAATTTGTCTTTTTGCTGAACAAGACTTTGCCTTTCAGCTGTAACTTACAGTTGCACTGTCTTTGTAGGATAAATGGAAAGAACAGTTTTTTGAACACTTTCCAGTCACTGCATTTGTATTTTAAGGCCAAGAAGATAATGAGGAAAGGCTGTCTCAAACAATTAAGTAGGCAGAATGACATATTTGAGAACCTTGACTATTACTAAACTATAAACACTAGAGAAGCCTTAATTAGATGCTTGTATATAAACTGCATGTAAAAAGAAGGGGGGGTGGGGAAATGGGTCATCTAGAGGTTTGTTCTGTTAATGAGCAGAAAATATATGGAAAGAGCTATCTAACCTCTTATATCCATAAACTGCATTTACAAGAAATTGTGTCAGAACTGCACCAGCCTTTCATAATCAAATCAAGTTTGTGTTAAGGTCACAGTTTTTCATTAAAAAAAGTCTTCTGGAATTTCTCTTAATATTCACTTTTTCAGCTGTTTACAGAAACAAAACCAAAACCACTAACAAAACAAACAAAACCAATAACAACAAAAGTGCAAAACACACACACAAAACCAAACAAATCACAAAAACCAGTTCAATCCTTCTTTATTATATTAAGTTAAAAAAATGCATGCCTAATTTTCTGTTATGTGACAGGTTTTATATTTCCTTAATTGGCCAGAGGAGTCTTTTGTTCTTTCTTCAGTTTGAAGTTAATATCTTTTAGCCCTGGGATAAAATATTCCAGATGAAGCCTCTGCAGTGTTTTATAGAGTGAGAGGAGTATACCTCAAGTTCAACTGGAAATAGAAAATATTTTCTAAAATGTCATTTATCATTGTCAGCTTTTTGTTTTGATGGTTTATGTTCATATAGTGATAATTTAACATTATGTTTTTCTTCGCAATTATTCATAGTTCAAGAATCCTTGATTTGGACTCTTTTTGCTTATCTCTAGTAGTATAGGATTGTCATAGATCCCTTAGGTTTCAAACAGCTTTTTCTTGTTACTTTAGGTCATCTAGTTCTTTGTGGATTTGATTATTTCTTCATGTCGATTGTGATTTAATGTGTAACTTAGAAAATTGCCCTCATATATTCCTACTTCTTATACTAGGGTAACTAACTAGAAAATACGTGAAGTCAGTCCCAACACAGCACCCTGAAAACCTCCAGTTGGCTGCCTCCTCTCTAATCAAAGATGTATTTCCTCTTTATTTAGTGCTGTCTATACTCTATATTTCATACACTATTAGAGCCTCTCCAGTTTAAAGAAACACCTTTTGTTTGGCATTAGATTATAATCATTATTTAAATTCTGATAAATTAATTCTCCAGTTTTCCTTTTCTCAAAGACATATATTAAAGAACCAACAGAACATCTCATAGGACATCTCGTTTAATATTGAGATATACATGTAGCAGAACTGCAAACAATAAAGATGCCTTTAAATTGAAATCAGAGTGAATAGTACAACTGTGTTAACAAGGCAGTGGATCTACCTTAAAATGGAAAATTTTGCTCAAATATTTGGAAAGCTTTGCATATACTTCAAAAGCTTTTATAAAGTCATGGTTTCTGCAATTATGAAGAAGTAGGAGAGAAGTTCACAATAGCAATATGTAAATGCCTTCACAACAGAAGTTATGTGTGTTAAGAGGTGATTCATAAGAATCAGCACACTAAATGCTAACTTCATTAAGGTTCTGAGACTAAGACAAGAAAATTGAAATATCATGCAGAGAGTTGCTTGAAATTCTGTTGCCTGAATGAGTTTACAATTGCATTTCAGGACTTCAGTGCCTCTGTAGAATTAGGATTCTGACCCTGAAAGACAGTTTTCATATTAGACTCTTACATGAGTATTTTTTTTGTAAAAGTAGCTTTTTTCCAACAAAACACCCCATGAGGCATCCACTGAAATTGTCCAAACAGCTTAATTTCATTTTGCTGCTCTGTCTGGTCACTGTTTCAACAATGTTGGAAATAAAGGTTTAGAACATTTATTTTTCTTTACCGTTCCAAATATGAAGAAAAATATATTTTAAATGCTCAAATATGACTGCATTCCCTTAAACATGAGGATTTTTTAAAACTGAAGGCAATATTCCCAGCTCTTATACCGCAATTGTCAAGAAAACTTCAGAATTCAAGTGAATTTTTAACAGTTGAACAACCAGAATGAAAGTATTTCAAGATTTTATAGCACATAATATACCCAAATCGCCTAACCCAAGAACCTTAGATTGCTACCAAGGAATTAGGATGTTATTGAATTATAGGTCATTTAACCATTCAGAGGATTCAGTCTTATTAATCATAGTAAAGAAATATAATGTGAAATTAGACTGTTTCTACATTAGTTACTTTTCTTATTAGCTTTATGCATGCACAAATAATTTGTATATCTGACTTCCTAATTTTTCTGTCTAGGATGCAATATTTTACATTCATAAAACTATCTGGATAATTTCCCTCTGTTGTAGGACCCCAAGGCAAATAACTGAAACTAATTTTCTTCTTTTCTTCTTTTTGTTTTGTTTACAGAAGTATTTGGTTTACACAGATCACATACATTAGATGTCAATCTAAGCTGAAAAAAGGAAAATAATTTTGTAATAGTTCCAGTTTCTGATGGATATTTAAGGGATTGTATTACACAGTAGTTCATACATTCAGAAAGCCATTTTATCTACTTTTGCAGGACACTAATCTGTCACACTCTCAGTAGCCCAATTATATAAGCCTCTGGGAAAGACTGTAGGAAGATTAGGTTTAAAATATTATCATTTGTGTTGGGTTTGTGCGGCCAGGTTTGGGTAGCGTGGGGGCTACACGAGTGGCTTCTGAAAGAAGCTGCTAGAAGTTTCCCCCATGTCCAGCCAAGCCAATGCCAGGTGGCTTCAGGACAAACCTGCCACTGGTCAAGGCCGAGCCAATCAGGAATGACAGTAACACCTCTGTGATAAGATATTTAAGAAGGAAAAAAGTTGTTTTGCGGATGTAATTGTGGTGAGAGAAGAGAGGAGTGAGATACGTGAGAAGAACAGCTCTGCAGACATCAAGATCAGTGCAGAAGGAGGGGCAGGAGGTGCTCCCGGCACCAGAGTTGAGATTCCTGTATGGCCTGTGGTGAAGACCATGGTAAAGCAACTGTCTCTGTGCAGCCCTCAGAGGTCCACGGGGATACAGCAGCCTGTGGATACCTGAAAAGGTGCCCATGAACCTTCCGTGAGGAGACACCAGGAGCTGCCCCCCATGTCTGACATAAACAATTTAAGCTGGCTCCAAAATAAACCTGCTGCTGGCTAAGACTGAGCTCATCAACAATGCTGGTGGTACCTTTGTGATACATTTAAGAAAGGGTAAAAATATGTTGAGTAGTATAGGTGAGAGAGAAGGGTAAGAAAGCTGTGAAGGAAACAGTCCTGCAGACACCAAGGTGAGAGAAGAAGGAGGAAGAGGAGGTGTGTTCAGGCACCAGAGCAGAGATTCCCCTGCAGCCCATGGAGAAGATTATGGTGAAGCTATTAGTCCTCATGTAGTCCATGGACAACCATGGTGGAGCAGTTATTCACACTACAACCCACGCTGGAGCAGGTGGATATGTCCTGAAGGAAACTGCGACCCATGGAGAGCCCACACTGGTGAAGGCTCTTGGCAGGACAAAAAAGAAAAAATTTGTTGAAGTATGTTCTATATCGTAACCACTCCTGAATGACTAGGAGAGGATGATTTTCTTCAGGTCTAGTATAATTTGAAAATGTATGTATATTTATTAGTTATTGAAAACAACCAGGAAATTCTGTTTTGTTAATAAATATTATTTATTATGTGGCATATTCAAAGTACTTGCCTTGAGCCATAGATCTTGACTGATGTGAGCTTTGGTTACTTGAGAGAATCTTACGTTCAATTCCTGCAGAGGATGTGTTACTGCCAGCAGTTCCTCTGAATTTAAATATACATACATGAGTTAGGATGAGTTGAGTTCAGGGCCCTTCTCACTGTGTTTTTACAGCCTAGATACACTCATTTGCAGAAAAATAGTTGATGATACTTATTTCCTCAGGTAGGTTGTGTGAGGGATGATTCTTAATGTTAATATAATAGTTTATAATAATCCAATGTTGATATTACTAAAAATAATAATTAAAGAAAAATCAAAAAGTGTTAGTTGGTTGACTCAAATGTTGTTCAATATTCAAAGATAATATGATGGATGCTCTTCACATACACCTACAGAGACATCTGCAGTAGTCAAATATAACAGGTTTCTCAGTATGTAGCAGTGTGTTACATTGTCAAAGTTAGTGAGATGTCTAATAGAAAATAAAGACAGGTCTGGTTTGAAAATTTGAATCTATTTGGATCTCAGTTTTATTTCAAGTTCTTTGGTAAAATCAGTGTGTAAGACTGCTCAGTTTGCTTTTTTGGCTATTTTGTGTTGTTCTTGCAAGACAAGCAAATATTTTTCTAATTAAAGTACATAGAGAACATTCCTGGTGTCAGCAGTGATAATATTTCAATATTCTGATTAATGCAACACAAAATATATGTGAAGAATAAGATCGAATATACCGTTTCAGTTGGGAGGGATCTACAGTGACCACCCAACTGCCTGACTACTTCAGGGCTGACCAAAATATAAAGCATGTTATTAAGGGCATTGTCCAAATGCTCCTTAAACACTGACAGGCTTGGGGCATCATTCACCTCTCTAGGAAGCCTTTTTCAGTATTTGGTTTAACTTGTTAACCAAATTGCCTTTATATTTACCAGAACAGTACAAGGAAGCCAGAACATGTAGATCTTCAGCACATTGTAATGGACAACCCTGAGGGCAAAAAATTACTTGAGAGTAATTCCTTCCTCTGAAATATTTTATGTTTCAGGTTTTTTAGTTGAATTTTTTTGTAAAAATTATCTTGGTTTCAACCAAGGTTGTTGTATTTTTTAAAACTCTGAATACTTCGAAATATTATTTCATTACTATTATGAAGTCTGAAAACTTAATGTCATGTCATTAAATTCCATTTAATAGAAAATGTATAAGATGTATTTGGGCAACCAAGTCAGTGTCAACATTGAAGTTAATTGAGTGGGCATGTTTTCTTATTGAATTATAATTTTCCAGAAGTGATTTCATTTAGTATGGAAGAAAAGCAAGTAATTTCAAACAGCAGAGATGACAAAATCTAGAAAATACAAAACTTGAAAATACAATATGATGCCCATTTAGGTGAGGAGTTTCACTGAAATTTCCCTGTTGTTTTGTATTTGAGAGCCAAAGAGTAATATTAAGTAAAAAACATAACAATCCTAGATTGTCAATATTAGACATAATTACTGTAAATCTAAAACTCACACACAAAAAAAAAAGCAACATGATTCTTCTGATACTTATGGTCAATAAAACAACTAGATAAATGTAAACATATGCATTCACTCACTCCAGGTAGCGAGAAAAATATAGAAAGTACTTTCCCAAATAGTTGGTGAGAACCGCAGGGCAGTCACCTATATTCAAGTAACAGACAGTATGTATGAGTTGGCTTTTTTTCTTTGTGCATGTGCACCTCTGTGCATGTGTGTAAGCAGATGTATTTATGAAAAGACAGAAAGCAACCAAAAGTATCCATTAAGTGGAGAAAAACTGCATGGAAAAAAAGCCTTTATGTAAATACAGAAGCACCAACACTTCCATTAAATGAGAGAAAGGTAATAAACAGCTGTCGTATAAGGGGGGGAGGTTTTATTTATATCCAACTTATGCAAGAATAATAATGTTCTTAATAATCTTAAAAAGGCCTATCACCTCATTTTCACTTACAACCATTGACCATCTCTGAATAATGTAAGTCTCAGCAACCATATTACAGTCATGTACAAACAATTTCAATGCAACACGAGATATATGTGAAGAATAAGATAGAATATACCATTTCAGTTGGGAGGGATCTACAGTGACCACCCAACTGCCTGTTTGTGTTGCAAACAATTTCAAAAGCAGAAGAATGGATCTTATCAGCTTGGCACCGAGTTCCATCCCTAAGTTTATAACTCAAACCAGTCTTTTTTCTGTTTCATGCCCTCTGTTACAGCCTTGGGTGCAGACCTCTCCAGTGGAATGGAGTTCAACACATCCAAGTATAACCATTCCCCAACAGAAACCAGAAAACTCTTTTTCCCCAGTGTAGAAGAGTAGTGTATTCGTACCTCACAGTAATACAGAGCCAAATTCTTCCTGATAAACTAGTTCATTCTACCTGATTTCTGAAGCCTAAAAAAAGAGATGTCACCCTTTCAGTTCACTACATGAACTCCCTGTGTGGCTAAAGGGCAGAAATGGGAACTTCTAGAATGACTTTGATTTCCTATTTACATAAACAACTAAAATAAGTTTGGTGAATCATTCCTGACAAGAACCATTTTTTTGCCATTGACTTTAAGTGCCATCTAAATTACAAGCCCAGATATAGATAGCTAATCTGCAGACTGTGAAGGACAGATGAAGTTAAAAGCAGTCATTATGATCATGATGCAAAAGATGTGCAGAACAGCAAAGAGGAAAGTAATAGAGATAAGGAATTATTGAATACACTTTCAAACTCCAATAAAAAATTTGTATTCTTTTTTTTATTTTGTTCTGCTCATGCATAATATGTTTTTCTCTTTAGATGATTGCTTTTATTCTTAGAATACTGACTCATAAGGAGATCATGATGTGCTGACCTCTGATGCAATAGCAAATAGTAGCTAGGAAGACAGACAGAAACCACTGCCTGCAGATAATTTTCAAATAAAAAATAGAATCTTTTTAAATATAAAGCAGAGTATTTTTAAATAAAAAATGTTCTCCTATATCAATTTTCTGAATTTTTCTCCTTCTCACACACACATGAAGTATGTATACTGTTGCCTAAAAGAGTGAGGAGAAAAAAAGACTCCAGGCCAATTTAGGTTGGAGATAAGGAGAACAGAGCTTTAATGAGCCCTTGGCCCACAGGAATACAAACCCACAGGCGTGCGCTCGGATACAGCTTCTATGATTTTATAATGATGTCCATCCAATCCCTGTTTGACCACCCCCCTGTTCTGCTCCATTCCGCCCCCTGGCACACCCCCTTGGGAATTGAGTCTGGGGGAGTTTGGGACCCCTCTTTCATCATCTTCATCCTCCTCTCAACACATTGAGTCCTTGGAGGCCCTCCAAAGTAGAGGAATTTTAAGGGATTGATATGGGATGGGGTTTGGTATGTGCAACTGTTAAGCTACTGTTGTTACTTTTACTGGAAAATTTTGGTAAGAGATATAATACAGTAAGACAGTAAAAGAATGCATATTAATTATGCTGATAGAGACCTCAGTGTGGAAATGATACCTGAGTTATGTGTTGCTGTAGTTACTGCTATTAGAAATACTGATACATTAAAATCTACATCAACTACATAACTACTTTTAAAATCTATGAAAATTAAAAAAGCAAAAAAACTCTGAGGCATCAATACACATACAAAATGAACAGACATTTGGCAAATGTATGTCAATTTTCAATTTTTTATATCAATAGACAGCTGATTTCACATTCCTCTCTTTTATTACTTGTTTGTCTTTTAGATTGTATTACTTTTAAAAAATTTAGTTGTTTCTGGACTTCTCCCCCAGCCTTTATTTTAATAATTTATCCCAACTCATAGCAATGATTTCTGTAATGTCAGTGTTTTGGGCAACACAAATGAAATTCTAAATGGTATTATCTTGTACTTCATTCCTAATAAATTATAAACAATAATTCCACACTACAATAAGTCATTCAGGCTGCTTAATTTAAGTCCCTGAGAGAGTCAATGTGGTTGCCACAGTTAGGCACCCAGTGGTGGATAGCATATCCAAGCTTGCTGTACAAGGCCTTAGGACAAAGCAGAGTTCTTACCTCTCTGTGTCAGTAACCTGGAGGCCAGGTGGGATGCCTTAGAGACTTCTTGAAGTAATATTAAATGCCTCTATTTAGGCAAGTGAGGCTATCCCAAGTGAACACAGTCAATAGGGTCTAGAAAGCTATTTATTGGATAAAACGCAGGTGTCTAGAGGAGCTCAAGGACTCCGTGGATTCCATATACTGAATTGACAGAACATATTTAATTCTAAGTGTATTTATAGACGTGCATATTAAGATACCTTGCTATAGGCACCTACATTTTTAAAGTGAATCTCACTCTTCAAGTTCTTTGTAAAACAGTGTTTTTAAAGAAAATCCTCACTATGTACTCCAAAAGAGTAACTCCATGTTTTTCAAGGGCTACAGAGAAAATTACTTCTTGTTTACATTTGGGTATCACTGTGACAATTCCTCCGTGTGGTGTAAAATTCCAACAGATGTGAATGAAAAGCCCAATCTTCCAAAAAAGCTTAAGTGGACAAGCCGTGTGCTACCTTGGAAAATCAATTCATCCGTATTCACAGGTAAGTAGGTAATGGATCAGCTGACTGAGGTTGCCAAATGGATCCCTAAAAAATGAAAACCAGATAGAAATTTCTTTTAATATGTATGTTCTCAAAGACCAGAGCTCTCAACTCACTGACTGGAGAGCCATTGAGGCAACTCTCAATTGTAGCCTTGTAAATATTAAGCCAGAGTTTTGTAGCTGGTAAGAAGGGGAGGGAAACAAAATGATCAGAGGTCTCATAGGAGAGAACACACTTATTAAGGAACATTTGTGAGTACTTGTGTGGTTACATAAGATTCAATATAGGAAATTTATTTATTTGTGGGAATACAAAACTTATGGGATGTTCAGGAGAAAAGTCAAAGGAAGGGATAAAGGTGGATCAAGGAGGGAGAAATGAGTGTGTGAAAATGGAGGGGAGGGAGAATAGAAGAGGCCATACACATGCAAATATGCTGCAGATGAATATGCTTGTATGGCCAGGCTCTGCTCCTGATCAGTGCAGTCTGTCCTTTTTTGTTATTAAGCTGTATTCTTATTTCAGGTGTGATCTTGCTCTTTATTCTGTATATGTGTTTGATTTGCTAGTGAATCTCAACCTACACAAGCTGGTAAGGTAGGAGGAAGCCATAGTCTGGAAAGATTTGAGGATGAAGGTGGAGGCTGTATAAACAAGGTCTAGACATGGATTATTATGGTCTGGTACAGGTTTTGAGTGGTCCACAAATGTAAGAATGACTGTAAATCAAAAATCATGTTTATGTCCACTCATGAGCTTGCATCCTGATCAGCTGGAAGGACAGGACTGTAGGTATTGCCCCACATAGTCTATACAAGTGCTATGTATATACTGCGAGTGTGTATAGGTAGATCTTTGGAATATGTGTTCCACCTTGTTACTGGATGGACCTGCAAACAGGAACAGCAGCAAATAAGTGAAGGACAAGAAATCTCTTGAGCCTTTAAGTTTACAGAACTCAGCATCCCTTAACAGTATCCACTTTTATGACTGTTTCATAATTTTATGAATATTGAGGGAAGACGCATCTGTACTCAGATCCTTTTAAGGTGATATATTAGTATGGCTTCATCTCCCCATCATTATTCTGTCAATATTATATGAGCCTCTCAATGAGCACTAGTATAAGAATTCCAATTTCTTCATATAATTTCCCTTTACTGGCATTTTAAATAGATCTTGACCCATCATCACTGGGGACACCAAGAACTCTGTCTAAAATAAGCATTGGATCAAGAAATTGAGAAAAGATTTAGAAAAAAGATTAGTGTCACCATAGTGACTAAGAATTGTGATTTTTGTATGATTATTTTTCTAGCTCACATCTAGGAATACCTAGAGAAATCTTGGCATCAAAAACCACAAATATCTGTCCAGAATTATTTCATTTACTTTGATTTAATAATCATGATAGAATATTTCTGAATTAAGTGTCTTACTGAAGTACCACACATTGTAGAAAGTGAAGAGAAAATCTATTATATGCAGGATATCCCTTTAAAATTTTGATTTGCAGTTTAGAAATTTTTCATGCAATTATTATCAGTATGCAAAACATACAGCAATATTTGATGTGTAAGAGTCTACTTGCACTGAGAGAGAGATGGTAGGAAACAGACTATAAAAAGTATCTGTATGTCAGCTATAAGTGATTGTATGAGTGCTTCAGTGCAGTGGTAGATGAATTGGAACCTTCACTGGCATTGCTTAAAGTAACCTTACTTGACTGTTATGAATCAGACTAAACAGGTTTAATTTGCTATTTCTCCACTGACACTTGACACCTACTTAGAAGATTTTACAGCTGTAACTGAGAACTCTGGAAAAGGTGAGGCATGATAATTTAAACCACTTTTTGTGGTAATGTGAACATTTATTTTTTTTACCTGTGAGATCTATGTTTTCCAATAATTTAATATTTGAGCATTGGATCGAACATCTAAATCTTTTAAAGAGCTTCCTAACTTGAGGCTACAGTTCTGGTTTCTTCCTTCCACTTCAGTTTACAGGTGAGGGTAATATATTTTAAAGGACGTGGGAATAGTTCAGAGTTGTTCCAGGTGTTTATTTGTAGTTTCTTTACAGACATTGTATGGATTGCCTTCACAGTCACTGTTCATAAAACGTTTTGCTCTCACTCCCTCTTATTCCTATAGGCCAAACTTTCAGACTCCAAAGTTATTCCTGGAAGATGATTATTGAACATATTATGTTCCATTTTAGGGTGTCTTCCAGTTCATGAAGTCATCAGAGTCTTATTTTATTGAGGTGCAGACAGGTTTGTTTTCTCCGTATGTTAGTAAGTTAGAATATGACTTTTACTATTGATATATAACTTTAAATTTTCAGATAATGATTGGTAAATAGTTAATAAAATCCATGATCTGTGTTACCATATTGTTGATATTTTACCTGCATAGAAATGACAATCAGATAGATACATGAATAAGTTACTGGAGAAGAAAAAATATGTCAAAATTCTGTTCCTAAGATGTCTGTAAGATCCTTTTCCCAGTGTGCAGCTCACCTTCATCTATATAAAGTCAGTGCAGGATATTTCAAAGTTTCTAGTAGACCAAAGTTTCCACCATTATTGATATTAATTTACACTTTTGTTAGTTCTCAGAAGATAGGCAAGGGTTTAAAGACTCATAGAACATGGATGACTTGATTTTACTTGCAGTCAGTGCTGTGTCACATAAGAAGTGCCCAGGCTTTACACCGCAGCCTTCAATCTATTAGAATTTTCTTAGTGAAGGCAGTCTTTGACCTCAGTATCTAAAGCCCGCAGTTCCTCACCTTTAACAAGTAAAAAGCTGTATGTTTTTTGAAGCTAACAAACCAGTTTACTGAAATAGCATTGTTGCTATTTATAATTAACTAGTGAAATGAATAGTCATTTATATGCATTGATTAGCATATAATTAAATCTGAAGATAAATATGATGCAGACAGTGTCCTGAGAACCAACCAGCCTATAACAACACAAACATAGTGAAAGACAGAGCAAACACTGGTAGGAGTACAAATGTTGAGACAGAAGGAATTAACACTCGACAACCAGAGGCAGCTCATACTGGATGTAGAAAAGCTCCCTTATACAGCTACTATGTCTTACTGTTTTGACTTTTTTAAACTGACATAATTTCTTTGATACCTCATCTCCAAAACATTACACAATGTCTTGAATAAAGACACAGCTAATGGCTTTCTTCTTTGACTATTATAGGGTTTTGTGGCAGTACATAGAAGTCAGTCAATATTCAAAAAATAATTGATTAAGAAGTTTGCATGAAGAAACAGAAACATATAAAGAAGTGCAGGAGTTGCATTTTATTTTATCCTTAAATGTTTTAATTTAAATTTAAATGTTTTAAAATAATTGTGCCTTCTGGTTTAGACAAACCAACTTATAAAATTGCTTTATATAGCAGAATCTCAATGAATTAAAGTCCTTTTAATAAGCCATTTCAATATATTGTAAAGCTGCTACTTCTTGTGAAAATTTTAAAGTATGAAGATAGAGTGTCAAAAACGCAGTATAGCACTTTCTTTAATTGAATTACCTGTATGCATTTCACAAAGTTCTTGGATTTTTGTTTGAAGTCTCCTCATATTTCATGCCTTGAAATTAAAAAATAGTTGAGAAGTCTCTCCAGCAGTTCTGTTCCGTTTTTCATTTTTTTTTTTCATTTTCCTTAAACAATATTTTTTTACTATAGTTTTTTCCTTCCAGTGCAAACATTTAATCTTTACACATATAGTTTCCTACTTCTGCAAATATATTAGTAATTAAAGACCTCAAAGTAGCATTATTTTATTGCTGACAAATCCACCTGATATATAAGAGACTGGCAATTTTCTGTATTTTGTTGGCCAGAACATTCTCTTATGCCACGAATTAGTTTCTATTAAAAAAAAAAGAAATCAAAATGCAAAACCAGCTGGAATGCCTGTGAAATCAAAATGAATCCATAAATTATACTGTAAGAGATAAAGTGATTCCTTTGAATGTATTCACTTTCGCGTATTTATCTGTTAAGATATTGTCATTTGGGATATCAATTTTTAACTGATTTTCTGGTTCCCATATAGGTAATTGATGCAATTTGTTAAGCAAGGTTTTTATTCGTGGTCTTAGTGGAAAAAAAAAAGGGAGAAAAAACGTAGAATTTTCCAGAATCAATAGGATTCAGAAATACAGAACTATGTGACTGAAAAATCTAAGTGTATAAACATGCAATGCAAATTAATAGACATGTATTAGCAAAGTTGATGCAATCCTTTTACCCACTCGTTATTCCTAAGAGTGCAGTCAGTTTTATGTGGCACTTGCCTGCTTGTTCTCTGCTTCACCAGCAAATAGTATATTTCAGGTATATCTTAGTGGCCACAAAACTGATTTTTATTCTCATAGGTGAGAGGATTTGAAATGAATGCAGCAATTTCAATTTTTGATTTCTTTAATTTTCTCCAGAACTGCACCAATTTCTGAACATTTTACAAGACATCATTCATTAACTACAAATTTTTTTAGAAATCAAAATCCCTTTTTGTCAGTCAGCTTCATGTTCATTTAGACTTTATAGATTACCTACATGCTTATCCCTTCCATATGTGCTTATTTGCTTTTCCAGGTCAGAATGCTCTAGAAAGTAACGTATGTTAGTAAGTGAATCATTTTATACATAACTTAGCAAATAGTTTTCCATGTTCCATGAACAAATAATTTTCCATGTGTTTCACTCCAGAATCTTTCTGAAGAACTCCATAATCTTTGAAGAATTCAAGTTGTAGAATATTTTGTCTTCCTCCTTATCCAGGTTGGGTGGTCTATAACATTCATCATGATATCTGTGAAAATTAGGAAGTGGAATAGTTTGAGCAAAGTGTAAAGGGATGAATAATCGTAAACACTAATCTCAATATCACAGACTGAAATGTGTTCTGAAACATGCCTTTACACTTTAGACCTTTGTGTGGGATCCAGCTACTGATGCAAATTCATGAATTGGGGTGAATAGGAGCATGTAAACATCTATATAGTAAGGATTCATCATAGTCTAAGAAAATATAATTAATATATTCAACAGCGTCTAGAGAATTTTTCATATTGCCTCAATATGAACAAATCATGCCTGTCAGCTGAACAGGTCTCTAGACTCTTTTGACTGGCTGACTCTCCCAGGAATCTACTTTCAAGTTAATTGCTAAGCATTATATAGAGTCAAGAGTAATATGTGTATTGGAAATTGAATCATTTTGACTGAAACTATGATATAAATAAACCTCAGTCAGGCTCTTTCTCTGTCCCTGAAGACAGGAAGTAGGCCACAGTTTATAGCTCTGTGATTGAACTTATTGCACCAAGAGCAGGATGACCTTATTCATGCTGTCTATCTGACAGTGTCAGTGTTTCCCAAGCCCTGTCTAGAAAAGTTCTAGCTAGCCAGAAGAGCCAAACACTATGGAAAAGTATCTGGCTGTGTCTGAATAGAGTCCTGTTCAGTTTGCTACTTTTAGATTAGCATGTTAAATGTGGCTTTGGTCTCTTTGCTGCAAATCACCTGAGCAGAGAATTTCCGTTTATTATTCTGAGGCTGCAAATGAAACATTTGGCGTACTAGCATTTAATTCTTAAGACCATCAACAGAAGACAAGCAACAAAATATTTCTGAGGGATCTGACTCCATTCTTTTTTAGACATTATTTATATATGTCATGCTGAATAGTAAGTCAATAGAATTGAAATTCACTATAAATATTTAGAATTAATGACCTTAAGTAAAGTAATAAATATTAAACAAAAATACACTGATTAAAAGAAAAACTGATTTTTCTTCCAAAGTTCTGATAAAGGCAGAAGAAGACTGAGTTTTTAACAAATGCAAAGAAAATTTACACAGCCAGAGGGGGTATTAAATTTTTATTGTGGTAACAATAAATTGATTCTTGAGTAAAATCCCATAAAATCTCCATGATTCAGTTGTAGCATATAACATGTCTCTTGAACAATATAAAATTAATTCGGAATTCATTTGCAATTAATTCCCATTTAAAACCCAGACTAAAGAACTTAGCAGTACAAAAGGCTTGTATATGGCATTAATGTATTTATTTTTGTTAATTAATTTGGAATTTTCCTTGAAAGCATGCACTTCCATTTTGTACTAACAGGAAAGCAAAATGCGTAACTGTTGGTTGACCTCAGCTGACTGTTGGGTGCCCAACAAACTGCTCTCTCACTCCCCTTCCTCAGTTGGACAGGGGAGAGAAATTATGATGAAAGTTCATGAGTCAAGATAAGGGCAGGAGATGACTCACCAACTGCCATCACAAATGAAAACAGACAGAACTTGGGGAAATTATTTTAATTTATTGCCAATCAAATGAGAATAGAATAATGAGAAATAAGAACAAATCGTAAAACATCTTCCCCTGACTATTTCCCTATTCTTGGGCTCAACTTCACCAATTTCTCTGCTCCACTGTGGACCTCCATGGTCTGCAGGTAAAAAACTTGCATTACCATGGTCTTCTCCACAGGCTGCTGGGGAACCTCAGCTCCAGTGCCTTGAACAACTCCTCTCCCTCCTTCTTCACTGACCTTAGTGTCTGCAGAGTTGTTTCTTCCACATTTTCTCACTCCTCTCTCCCAATTGCTGTTTCATAGCAGTTTTTACCCTTTCTTAAATATGTTATCGAAGAGGTGCCACCAATATAGCTGATTGTTTCATTTTTGGGTGGTCAGTCTTGCAGCTAGCTGGAACTAGCTCTTTTGGACATGAGTACAGCTTATGGCCTCTACTTACAGGTACCACCTCTGTAGCTCTGCTGCTACCAAAACCTTGCCACGTAAATCCACACACCTAGTGTACACTGAGTCACATATGAGTTCATCAGAAAGTAAAAAAAAAAGAAAAATATCCTCCTCTCTAACCAAGACATGTTTAGATGTTTGGAACTCAATTCTTTTTATCTCGTGATGAGGAATATGAAATAATCAAATATAATTGCCACAGCCCGAAGGGAGCGGGAATAAGGACGCGACACTGCACAAAGGGTTCTGACACAGTAGAAGGTCAGGGTGCAATGGCCGATTTATTGAGAGGAACAGGGACTTCTATAGGTTTTGGGTAAGGGGAGGTCTGATAACTGGGGTGGAGCAAGGGATTGACACCTCAGGGTAGAACAGGATTGGGGAACACGGAGGAGATGGGTGGAACTTAGGCGTATCCAGGGGAAGGGGACCAATGGGATCTCACTCTGCACTGCGGCACCCATCAGCCAATCAGTGACAGATGAGTGGGAAACCAGGGGAGAGTAAGGAAGTAAACAACTTTTGGTGGGAAAAACGTGAGGGCAAGTCCAGACAAGCCCTGAACAATACAAAACAAGGGGATTAACGCAGGTATAGTTGTGGGGGTACATTAAACATGGTAAAAACTGGGGAATAACATTAAAGTCCGTGAATTGTCAGCTCCTTCAGGCTCCGTATAAGTCCCTCCAGGCCTTGAATCTCTCCCAATCACTTTGATGTTCCTCCTCATATAATAATTTCACAATATATTTACATGCATTCTCAATTTATTCAAGCCACTTAGCGGTGTTACAGTTTTGAGGAGTAAATTGAGGAATAAGGAAAATAAGTGCAATGAGATGAATTCCATCCTCCTAGTTGGAAATTTATGAATTTTTATGTTATTTATCTGATAATTTGTCTTATCAAAATGTATACTGGCCTGGAATGTGTAGTTAACTTTTAAGGTCCACGATGTTTATGTTCAATTTATGCTCGGACTTCTCAATGGTAATTACCATTGTAAAGAAAGAAAATAAGAATGTAGAGGTTACTATATACCTTGTTTCTTAATTTTCATGTCAGGACATAAAAAATGTATAAAAATATATATAGTTTATACAATAAACTATATCTGTGTTACAATATAGAATATCCCTATGGAGAGAAGTTATGGAACACACAAGATCCAAACAACTTGTTTCTTTGTCAACGAAAGGGCCATGATGTAACAATATATAAAGTACATACCTACCATAAAACATATGCGTAACCTCACAAAACCTTAAATATAAGCAACAATGACATTTTCAGCAACATGTTTGAACAATTTATCACATCACCCAATGTGCTTACCTTTGTCAAGTTTTCTCTCTCTGCAGATGCTATACCATTTCAAACTTTTCTGATGGTAATTCCATGTGGGTTTTTTCTTATTTTTCAACAACATAATACATGTATTATTCCACATGTATGCTTGTCTAATTTTTCGTTATTGTAAACACAGATATGAACATACTGTTCAATATGGATACTTCCACAGTATGGACCTTAAGAACTTTGCAAAAATATTTCTTATTTATTTAACTTTGTTGCATATTGGAGGCTTTATACAGAATGGCAGTAATTCTCTCTTTGGGTATACTCTGTAATGTAAGCAAATGAAAGGAGCATGTACTAAACAAAAGACAGTATCATATCAATCACAAAAAATGCTTTTAAAGATACTGTTATACTATAGATTTAAAACCAATACATTTATGAATTTGCAATCTTCAGACAAGTATATATCTCAAAGGCAGATATTTATAGCTTAAATTAGAATATTCTGATTTATAATTCAATCTGTTACACTGTTTGTTTATTATATCCCCTCTAAGTTACGGAATACATTGTTGTTCATCTGCACCCCTTTCAGCCTTATCTGCAAAAACAAAACCTGTCATTAACAGTTTCAGTTAAGTATAAAATGAAATAAATTGTGTGTTGTTTAATATTCTGAGTTTTGTGTATTATGTATCCTGCACTATCTAGGGCATTTTACTCCCATTTCCATGAAAGAAACACAATATTAAATAAAAAAGTCCTCTGGAGCCAGTTTGGTGCAGTAAATTATTCTTCTCTGCTATGTATAGACCGAATGAAACCATCAAGATTGAACAGATACCCTCAAATAAATTGCTTAAGTTTCAGTCATTGTAATCAATTACAAGCCTTAGAGAAAGGAACATTCCTAGACTGGGATGCTATTACACAAGTATGGTGTTTCCCAGAAAAAAACCCTTAGAATACAAGCATGAAAATTTTATCAGAATTGTTTCAGACGACCATTTACAGCCAGGAAATCATTCTCTGAGAGAGAAAAACAAACTAGCAGCAACCTGTGGAACAGTCAAGTAGAAATGTACAATATTTTTCAGTTATAATTTTTATTCATTAAAATGATTAATACTAGTGGTTGTGATAAGATATAATCATGATTTGTGACTTTTCCTATGGAAGACTCTTTCTGGATATTTTTTTGTTTCTCAAGCAGCATATCTAACACATTCAGTTTAGGGCACTCTGTAGAATTGGCCTTCAAAAAGCATGTAAAAGGAACCATGAAACTTACTGATTCATCAACACTGTATTCTAAGATTCACCAGTTTTATCACACTAGCAGGATATATTAAAAAAAAAGGATGACCCACGGTGCTCCTTTCTACCTTTTTTAAAGATAGGTGGAATGTTCCTCATTTTCCAGTCATCGGGAACTTCACCTAACTGCCATGACTTCTCAAATATTATGGAGACTGACTTAGCAACATCATCAGCCAATTTCCTCAGGACTCTGGAATGCATCTCATTAGGTCCCCTAAACTTATGTACATTCAGGTTCCTCAGGTGGTTATAAACCTGCTCTTCTCTTATAGTGGAAGAGATTTTGCTTCCCCAGGCCATCCTGCTGTCCATCCACTCAAGAGTTGTGGGAAAAGAGGTTGCCATTGAAGACTGAAGCAAAAAAATTTGCTGAGTACCTCAGCCTTCTCCTCATCTGTTATTACCATTTTCCAGCATTGTTTACTGGGGAGCTACACCTTCTTTGACCTTTCGTTTCTGGTTAACATACCTGTAGAAGTCTTTCCTGCTATTCTTTGTGTCCCTTGCCAGGTTCAGTTCCAGCTCGCCTTGCCCTTCCTCATTTTATCTTTACACAATCAAACTTCATCTCTATGCTCTTCCCAAGTTGCCTGTCCTTGTCTCCACTTGCCTCTGCATTTGCTTCTTTCCCTTTAGTTTGACCAGCAGTTCACTACCCAAAATATGAATTGATGAAACTAGTATGAATATCGATCTCTTCTTTTACTGATAAAATGATCACAGTTTATATACAATAGAGTGGTAATATTTATCTTGTATTATAATGTTGAAATGGTAATCTTTTTATTCTCTCAAGCAGCATACACATCTATGTTTCCATCAAGACAGTAAGTTTGTAATACTGTAGAGAATACAACTGGGGAAAAGCTCATAGATCTCGAAAATGTGGAATTTTTCATTAGCATGTCTTATAAACACAGATACATTTGGTATGTGAGGTTTCAAAATTCAAGTTCCAAAAATTATTTATATTAAACCCACATACAGGCAAAGCTGAAGTAAGCATCTTCATTTCATGTTTTATTTTCAAAATGGTCTTGGTTTGGGATTTGTGTTTGTGTGCTTATTTCACAGGACAAAATTATGTAGACCATGTTTCTATCATGATCAAGTATTTTTGAATATTAAACAACTTAGCACAAGTTTGAAATGACTGGTATTTAGCTTTCAATCTGTTACATTCATATTCTGTGAATGATCACTTTAATTTCCTTGTGAAATAAGAGTGGTCATGTAAGTGTGTGTAATTTTTTAATCTACTTCAGTAATGTTTTGTTTTATTTTTTTCAAGAATCTTGAAAAGTCTCCAAATACAGATTACAGTAAATACCTTTCACACTGAAGATCTGACTAAAATTTACACAGGAAAATCAAAAAATAAGCAATCTGAAAAAAGAAAAACTAATTACAGACGCATGTTACATTGCACTGACAGTGTGTTGTTCATGGATGCACTTGAAAAAACACAACCTCCCAGAAATAAACTTAAAAGATTGTCTTCTTATAGTAACCCATCTTTTTAAATCTTCTTTACTCTTTTTGCTATTTTTTTAAGGCAGGTACCATTACGACAGAAATTTTGATGAAGAGAATATCACTGTATACTGGTTAACAATAGGATTTTAAGGACAGCAAATTAATCTGACTTCAACAGTAGGAAGGTTTGTCATTTGAAATTATTGAGGTGTCAAAAGAAGAAAGTACTCTCTAATAAACACTATTTGTGCCTTTGAAAATCTTGCCCAGGAATTTCACAAGTATTTAAGTCTGAGACATAACATTTAATGGAAGTAATGGGTGAATAACATTTTATCAAATATTTAACTTCATCAAGGAAGCAGACATTTGAGAATTTAGTGGACACGCAAACCAGCTTTGACATATGTATCTGCAGGAATGTTTCAAGGAATATTCTCATAATTACTACTATTCTTATTGACATTGATACCGTTCCTTATGTTGTTTACAGCAAACTATTAGCTAATAGGCTTCTGTTTTGAAATGACACCACATGTTTATTGATTCTTACATATAGACTTAGATATAAAGTCATAAAAGGAAGTAAATTAATTGGCATTGAGAAATTTTCTCAAAGCATGGAACTCATGGAACTTTCTTTGATGCACAAGATTAAGACTTGTGAAGTCAGTCTTTTTAGTCCTTGCTGTGAAGCAGATTTCCTAACTCATGTTGTGTCCCTGATTGTAAGACAAATGTAGTAATATAATTTCATAAATTTTTGTAGAAGTTTGGTATTTTTATCAAGTGTATTTCATATACTTATGAAAGAAGTAGCCAGAAAGGCAATGAAAATTGTGAAGGAAAAGAAAATGTCTACTGAAAAATACTGATAGAGGAATTGCCTGGCAGACTGGGAGCTCTGAGCTTGGTAACTAGACCTTGGACCCAAAAGCATCCTTAAGAAGTGCAGCTGACCTCTTTGAACTACAGCCTAGGTACCTAGAAATCAGACACATAGAATCATAGAATTATTTGAATTGGAAGGGCCCTGAAAGATCACCTAGTTCCAACCCTCTTTTCATGGAGAGGGACACCTTTCACTAGACCAGGTTGCTCAGAGCTCCATCCAACCTGGCCTTGAACATTTCCAGGGATAGGGCATCCAATTTAATGTTATATCCAGCCTCTGTGGAGAGGTAGCTGAGGTTCTTGTAAATATATCCCTTGGAGTAGATTAGAGTGAAATGACACTGAATGATCAGTGTATATATATGTGTGTATGCGTGCATTTGTGTGTGTGTACTTTTGAACAATTTGTTGCGATGGAAAGGAGGTATGTATCCATTTTGGTTGTTATCTATAGCAATATGACAATATAAAACTATGAAAATATCACTTAGGAAAATATATAAGGAAAAGAGAGAAAGAGAAAGAAAGTGTAAGAGTAAATAGCAGAGAGGAAAAGGATCACCACCTGTAGATCCAGCGATGAGACTTGATTGTTGCAATTCAGATATCCCTTGGTCAAAGAGATGGTTGCAGTCTTGATCTGTTGGATGTGGGGGAAGCTTTTACTTTTATCTTATGGATGTATAATTTTGTCTCTACCAAATAAGAATAAGGGAATTCAAGCAAATTTAGCCTGGTACAAGGACTTATGCATATTTGGAATTATATAAATCAAGGAATATGCATTAACCTTCTCAATTCTGCCTCAGAAGGCTTTAGATTTGTGACGATTTGGCTAAATTTTTTACAAATATTAACGTGTGAACTAAATAATCTTAACAAAACAAAAAAAATGTTACATGGGAAATGGTTGAGTCCTTTTTCCTAGACTAGAAGCAAGGACAGCCTTGGACCACAAACAGAACATGGATAGAATACAAAAAAAGCCTTTTAACAACTCTTAAGCTACTCTTAATTTTTATGCAAAACTGACTGTCTCTCTACTGGAACTTCCCGTGCTGCATGAACTTTTCCTTTTCTAAACAGGCTTAATTCTCCACACAAACTACAGGTTCTTGGACTCTTCTAGGGGACACCTGACTGACTCTAGACTCTGTGACACAGATCATCTTTGAAGTGAGACTGCTATTTTACTGTTCTTTGGGTGCATTTTTGTAGCTGGTTTTGTTTGCCCTTACATTTCTGGGATGGTTGGGTCCCCTTCTGGAATTGGTTTGTCCTTCCCTTTGAGATGACTTCGTCACTTCTGAAATCCTTCTAATTTATTTGATATGAATATTAGGAAGTAGATGGACATTCCATTTAAACTTTGGAAAAGAAATTCAATATTTCTAATAAATACTACAGCAATCAACCTTAAAGTCTTTACTGAGGTCACATATTCCACATTCTTAAGGAATGCTTAGCATCTTTACAGAATATATCTGATTAAAAAAAAACCCAAAAGCAAAACACACCAAACACAAACAAAACCCCCCATTTCTCTTATTTTTATTTTTAAAGTTGAAATTAGACCTTTAGGTTAGTATATTAAAGGAAAAAATATGCTTTTTAAAACAACAGCACTGGGAGGTACACAGCTATATTCCCAAGAATTTTATTGTGAGTGTATCTCATTATCTCAAAGAAAGATTGAAATCAAATGATATAGGGAGGAAAACAGCTAGAGAATTGACATTTCTTTGTTTCTGTGTATACATATATAATGTACCCCTGATTCTGTGATATGTGTCTTTTGAGATAAGCCTAATATTAATAAATTATAAGAGAAACAGTATCTACCAGCAGTGATTAGCAATTTAATATGCAATACTAGTACAGTAGAGATGTAAAAATTATATGTAGTGAGCTAATGGACGAAATAGCAGAAAATGTTGATTCAGAAGTCCTAAAGCTATTCAGACATTTATGTACAAGGCTTGTCACAGACTTCTGTAGAATTATTATCAGAAAACCACAAAACCCAGTAAAGGAAAAGGTTCAATTATGATGAAGTGAATGAGGAATCCATACAAATAAGAGATAAATATACTCTACCTAACTCTATAGATATTGGTTTCATTTAAAACAAATTAAAGTAAGTCAGTTTCTTAATTTTAAAGCTTTTTTTTTTAGGCAAGACAGAATTATTTTTAAAAAATAATAAATATTTTTATTGTTTTTAATAGAAGTACGGGGGACCTACTTGGCTAGACAACTCCACTGAAAATTTTCAAATGAATGCTTTGTCATAAATATTAAAAATAATTAGTAATAAAAAATACTGGGTTTTTTTGCCACTGAACTGACTATAGTGTATCATTGCTTGCCATGAAACAGATACTGCATTTTCCCTTCAGTATTACCTCTTTCCAATGGAAAACAAAGTCTTTTTTTTATTTAATCAACTGTGTGTAAAATTTTTGTGAAAGGCTAAAGAATGTTAAGGCAATCTAGTCAAATATCACCTAAATATGTGTTTGAATTGACTTCTGCTCAAAAAACAACTTCACAAGGATGCATGCTTTTGTCAGCATGATGGCATACAACTACATGGCACAGTGCTGCATTGTCGGCTCTGTGCCTTTTTAAAAATATTCTGACTTTGACTATTCCGGAATCTTAAATACAGTGCAAGGGCACATGTTCAATCCTTGCTAATGGTTATCAATACACACGTGACAGGAGTAACTGGAAATGCAGCCTTCCTACAATTCCATGAGCACTGTTTCTCTTCTCTGCGCAACTCTCTCATTTTATCCCTGCCTAAAGAATGTTGCCCACTTATTGGAATATTCAATGCTCCTGTTGACGTGCTACCACACCTCAGCACACTTTTATGAGGATGTCTATCCCATTTACAGATGTTATGCATATTCTGAGAGTGGTTTATTTGATGGTCTCCAACTATTTCAAACACATAGATCATGTGACGAAATGTGTTCCACTACATTTGAGTAGTCACAGCTAGTGAAGTAAGGACTACCAGGCAGCAGTTCTTATCACTCTAAGTTAGACATAACTGTAACCATCAGGTAAACCATTCCCTGAATAAATTTCTCCCCACTTCACTGCAAAAAGTTCATAAAGGGGCCCAAACTTGACCTTCTAATATATTAAGAAAAAAACAAACCAAACAAACAAAAAAAAAGAGATTGATTGGTTACTCTTTGGGTTGCATCAGGCTGAGCTCTGATACTGTGCAGCCACATTATGGGAACTTGGACTTCTGACAGAGAGTAGTATAAAAGTCTGCTTCAAGATAAGAAAGTCACTGGTACAGATGGTAGTGGGACTGGTGGGAGAGACCATTAGTACCTTGAGGAGTTGTGAAAGAAAATACCAAAAAGCAAGCTCTAAAACCCTAAAAGAACAAAGACAGTGAGGCCACGAAGATGACTTGGTCTTCCCAGTTGGAGATTGCTGGTGTCAGGTCAGGCCTGGCCATCAACATCCATAACATTGACACTGCTGGGGCAGAAAAATAGGGATGCTTTTCGAAGTATTGTTTCACTTTTTACTAAAGGTAAATTACTGACAGCAAGAATTAACTAAGATAATTAATAAAACAGTGAAAGTTAACCTTCAAAAAAATTATTGAGACTGTTTTCTTTAGAGGAACTACTAGATTAAGTAATTTTGCAGTCCCGGTATAAGACAATCCTGCATCATAATATCAGGCTTGTTCTGCTCATTTTGCCTAAAGAAGAGTTTAATTTAAGTTAAAGATATTCCCTTTCTTTGGTTATTTTCAATAATTCTACATATAGAAATGCTTTAAAAAATAAATTATACATACTAAATTTTCTATTATTTATTAATCAATAAATTTAATTTTGATTTATTTATAAATCTAGTATTATTTTAGAAAGGTTTGTTTTCTTTGTAGTTTTCTTTTTCTTGTGTTAACGGCATAAATCGCACTGGTATATGTGCAGCTCTTTTCCAAATATTTATCTATTTAGTTGGTCATATTGCTTTAAAGGGCATTTATCAAAAATTAGACCAGAGTGCATTTTTGAATGAACAGCTACTTTTCATTAAAAATAAAAAAAAAAAAGAATTGTGTTTGGTTTTCATCTTTTCAGGTAGAATTGTTTCAAGAACCGAGACATATAAAATTGATCCCAAAACAATAGTATTAACATTGTCCAGTTGTTAATACATAATAATGACTGCTTTCTCAGACGCATCAGTTAAATAAATCATTTTATTTAGCTTTATTTTATGTATCATATATGAGATTGGAAAAGCTATATAGAATTATTTTGTGATTCATACTGCTCTTAAGTACTCCTACTTATTTTTCTTTTTTTTTACTGTTTATCACATCAATTTTCAGAATATTGATTATCCTTTCTTCTGTATCAATATATTATCTTTTCCACACTCTTTTCTCTGTTGCCAGCACTACTAGGCAAAAGATACTCATTTATACAATTAGTGTATCCATCTTCACTTCCACCACTTCTACTCCAGGTTCCGACAGCTATTCCTTGGAGACAAAAAGCTGTATGAAGACATACATCATTTATTTTTTCTTTATATGATAACTTCCTTTAAGTTCACATTTAGGCACCTTAATGCATACTAGATAGTGATTAAGGATCTTACTCTATTTATTTAACCAATAGACTATATAAATACTTAGTTCTACGGGAAGGTTTGTATTTCACATTTATTTTTGTGAACATTTTTCTATTTTCTGCTGTGGAAGTCGTAATATTTAATTTGTTCTTTCACTAGAAATTATACTTTAAGTTGTTATTTCAAATTACTTACACAAAATTTCACTGCACTCTGAATTTAAATAAATGAAAACTTGTTATTAATGATTATTGTTTTTTAACAAAACAAGAAATTTAACTGATTTGTCAGAATAGAATGAAAGAAAGCAGTTATTCCTTACTGAAATTTGTAGTTAAGAAAGTGTTTAATGAATTGCATTTTATTCATTGAAACTATTTTGAGGTTGATACAAATGTGTTACTTTAAGTGTAGATCTTTAGATTTTGTTGGGTTTGGTTGGTTAATTTTTATCTGTTTTCTCTAGGGCAAAACATCTGTAATCCACAAGTGCAACCCATTTACTTGTTCCATTTGTGTTCCATGTTTTGGACTTTACAACTCCTGAAAACATTTTCAAACTAATTTTAATTAACTAGTTTTAAAATTGGCTTACAAGTTCCTTTCCCTAACCAATAGCTTAAATTTCATGTAAAATTTCTTCTGATAACATTATATTACTGTCTGTCACAGATAAAATTTGGGGCAAAATAGTCCCAAGAATGGAAGCACACCATCCAGTGACATAATATCTAATATTTTTCTCTCAGAGTTGGATGGACACAGTGGGTGGATAGCAATTTCTATTCTACAAAAAACACGTACGCATACACCCATACACACACGCAGTCTGCACAGAACCTGATCACGTCAGCCAAGGCCTCTGGTCTAGGTACAACTGATACTGTGGTCTCCAGGGAACAGTATGCTGACTCCAGCTGGTCAAAGTATGGTCTGGTCTCTGGCCTTTAGATGGCTGAGTTCCTCCTTAAACTCAGCTCTCAGCATTGTGCAAGACATTCATGGATGTATTTCCCATAAAGAGGCTATTGTTTTCACTTTCTACCAGTTTCTGACTTAGACATTCAGCATAAACAGAAAATGGCCTTTTTGGCCATGTAACCTCAAGACAATGTCTCTTACTTTCTTAATATCTAAAGCCAATTAGTAGTCAATAGCCTAAAATGCATTATCAACTTTTTATTTTCTTGCCCTCAGTGTGTTACAAAGAGATAAATTAGGAGTTTCCCTCTCATTATTTTTCCTTTCCTAGACATATCTAAATCATTAGAGTTCAGTAGATGAAGTCTAGAGCCTTTGGAAACACTCCCCCCTAAAAGGAATTATCTTGTTTTGTTTGTTTGTTAGCAAATGCCAGAATCTTTTAATGAGTTAGAGCTGGACAGATGGATTAAAGATCTCATTTGTTTGAGTATGCTTTCAGGTAAGCTTCACCATATGACAATTTTTAAATATAACCAAACACTAAAAATTTTTAAAATAATGTTTATGACCTATTTATCATACCTTTATGTACCAGCAGCTATGTTCAATTTTTTAACATTATCTAGTATAGCTTAACATAACATTTTAAATTTTGATAATTAAAAAATATCTGTGAGTCTGTGCTAAGCATTTCACAAAGAATGACATTCACTTCACTGGATTAGATTATGAAGTACACAATTTACTTGAGTTCCAATAAGCTACCAGTGTACATTATTATAGCCAGAATAAGTAGCCACCAGTAATATTTATTTGTACCCAAAAGTAAAAATTACAATCCTCCTTTTTCTTTTTTTATATGATTAGGAAGCTCTGTTTTCCATTTAGTCTTCCAAGCAACCTTATAAATGAGGTCGTGTTTTGTGCTTTATTTCAGAACACGATTCTTGAAAAAAAAAAGGCAACTAGGTTTAAAATATTTCTTTTCAATTTGGAAGCAATGTTATGCAGTATTTTTAGTTGCATTTCACTAGGTTCCAAACTCTGTGTCATTCATTGTTGTTTCCAATATTCCCACATTAATTTATTTTCATCAGATTCTGCCTTGCTTGGCTTTTTTTTTCTTTTTTCTTTCCTACATCTTTGCTAGTGTTGCAAATAAATCAAAACACAAATGCATTCATGAAGTCAAGCAAGACACAATGGATCTCTATTTCATGTTTACAAAATAGTATCCTAATATTTGTACTATGTTTAATTTCTTTCAGTTTTTCTACCTGTTAATTTTAGCAATATTCACAAAAGATTTTGACACACAAGAAAGTAATGAATATTAAGATTTATGATAATTAATATATGTTAATATTACAGAAGGCACATATTGTCATCAGGGCCCATTGTTTAAGATTGTTATTTATTTGAAGTTTTGATGTAACTTTCCTATAGTTTGACTGTTTCCCAATTATGCAATTTTGTACTCTGTATTCCTCAAATGACTGTGCTAATTTTCCCTGTTCTTTGGGGTTTTTTTTTATATCCTGATTGGTATGCTTCATGATTCTTCCAGTTAATAAGTACCTTCCATTTTGGATTGGAATATCAAATCTTGAAAGAACTCTAGGAGCGCCAATATAGAAGCTACAGCAGAAGCTCATGAGGTACAGCTGCCCCTGAAGGTATGGTTTCAATTAAAAACATCCATGGCCAAAACTACTGATTATCTATTTTTGTATTTTATTGAACTGAAGAATAGCTATTGCAATGAAACTATAATCCTAGAAGCCTAAAATTTGTAATTTCTAGGAATTAATACACCTTTTCCTTTAGCTAGACAGCTTCTTTAAAGCTGAACTGCTGTGAGTCTATTTCCATTAATTATCTGACAGGGTATATTTAGTTTTAATAACAGCAAACTCTACAGACGTAAAAAAAAAAGTAATATTCAAATTGAATACAGCTTTTAGTGGTAAAAACCACCTTGAAATGATTCTTTTTCATTATTATTCATTGTCATTACTCTCACTTTAGCCTTGTTTCTTGTTTTTCCCATTCTTCCTAATCTTCTTATCCTTCCTTGAAAAAAAGATAGTCAGTCAAACTGGGGCCAGCCTCAGCTATTCACGAATTCACCTTCTGGTTTTCTTTCACTTAAGAATTGTTTTGGGGCATATTTAATAAAGGACAAAATCAGAAAGAGACGGTGCTGACTCTGTGCCAGTCCAACACATTACTCAGTCATTAGAGCACTCTTAAATCTTACTTTAATACTTTGACAAAATGAATGAATTTGATGATACATTCACTGCCTTCTGATGTGAGTCACATACAGTCTTTCCTCTTGATGCTGTTCCACTTGGCATTTAGTGACCTGAATATAGAGCAGTATTACACCATGGCAATGAGGTCACTAAGACAGTAACTTATTTTGATTCTTCTTCATACCTGATTCACACAGAATCCCAAAATCAGTTCCTGCAATTTTTAAGAGAAAACTGATGCCAAACTGATTTAACTGCATACTGTGTGTCTAAATCAACAAAATTCAAAATGTGAAAGGTTGTTTCATGAGGAATAAAGCATGGATAGAACATACATAGAGGAGTCCACCATTGTTTACTGTAGTAAGGCTTATCCTCAGTGAAGTGTTTGATATTGTCTCCCATAACGTCTTCTAGGTAAACTGGCAAATGATAATGTTAGATAAATGCATGGTGAGGTGGATTGAAAAATGACTGAATGGTCTGGGCCCAGAGTTGTGATCAGTGGTAAAATCCACCTGGAGTCAAGTCATCAGTCTTATACTCTGTGCTCAGTGCTACGACCAGTGTTGCTTCACACCTGCATTTATGACCTGTACGCTGAGACAGAATGCATGCTGAGCAAATTTTTGCAGATATGAAACTGGGAGGAGGGGCTGATGCACTAGAGTTGTACTGTCATCAGAGGGACCTCTACAGTCTGCAGAACTGAGCTGAGAAGAAGGTCCTGAAGTTCAACTAGAGGAAAGGCAAAATTCTGCAACTTGAGAGAAACGAACCCAGGCACTGGTATATGCCGGGGACCACTGAGGAAGGCCCTGGATTCCTGTTGGACAGCAACCTAACTACAGGCCAATAGTGTACCCTTGTGGCAAAAAAGATGAGCTATATTAGGATGAGCTTCCTGAGCTATATTAGGAAGAGCACTCTAGCACTGGTGAGGCCACAGTTAGAGTGCTGTGTCCAGTTCTTGGTGCTCTAGTACAAGAAACATACGGATTTACTGGAAACATCTGGAAGTAGTCCACAAAGATGGTTAAAAGCATCATGGGTAACCTCACCCAGCCTGGACACAGAAAGGGCTGGCAGATTGAGAGCTCTTTCTCACTTCCATGGCTGGTGGTGCCTGGTAGTCCTTGGTGGAACCATTTGTCTTGTTAATTCTAATAAAAAGCAACCCCCCCGCAGTGGTCAGCACACAACTTCTTCAAGGGACAAGTGGAATTCAGTAACATAGATAGAGCAATAACAGATGTGATACCCTTTACTGTGAGATTAACCAATCACTGAAACAGGTTGTCCAGAAAAACTGTGGAATCCCATCTTCAGTGTAACTCAAAAGCCATGTGGACATGATCTTGGGCAGCTAAGGTAGGATTGAACCAAACGACCTGCAAAGGTCCTGTTCTATCTCAACTATTCTGTGGACTTTCATATGAGGAAAAGATGAGATAGTTGAGACATAATTGTTTTCTAAAGTAGTTCTCTTTTTGTTATTTAACCAATCATTTAACAAGTTTTCACATTCAAGGTTTTCATATTCACAATTCAAAAATATTAATATTCAAAAGCTTGTTTTGTTTGTTTGTTTTATTTTGGTTGTAATTCCAAAGATGAACATTCTATTAAAAAAAAAAAAACAAACCAAAACCAAAACCAAACAAGTCTGCAAATGTCCTAGGTGTTTGCGGTTTGTTCCATTTCTGAGAGATAAAGCATACTTTCAGTGTCTTGAGAGGTATTCATTACTCTCCCCTTAAATTCAACATCAATAGATATTTGAAGTAATACTCAAAAATTCTTATTCTTAGAGGGTTTTTGAACAATGTAATTTCCAACTTTCAGATAATTCCACTATTTCTGGTCCTATCTTTTTCTGTATAAAAATAAATAATTTCAATCAGAAGAAAAGAGTTCAGATTTTCTTTACACATCTCTAAAACATTACTTTCAATCATTTCCTAAGTTACCACTTATAAATTTGGTAAGTATACATATGTATACAGTCATATTTTCTAGACTTTAATTGAAAAACTGAAACTAGCATTTCAGCTGAAAGTTTAACAACCTTCTGTCTTACATATGATATTCTTTTAGATACACAATAAAATGAAATTTTACTTTTGTGCAACAGGAGCACACTGTTGGCTCGAATCAGTTTATCAGTCATCATGTTTCTTAAGCATTTCCTCCAATAAGTTATTTCCCATTTTTGAATTGTGATTTTCATATTTCTTAATTGAACACAGTACTTTTGCCTGTGTCTTAATGGGATTTGATCAATTATTGATTATTGTTCAACAATTATTATTGATCATTATCAATTTTAAATCATTCCTCCAATTTAATCAAGATGTTTTAAATTCTTGTTTTGTCCTAAGAAATTGCAACCACTTCCAACTATGAGAGATTTTATATGCAACAAAAAAAATCCCTTTAATAGAGTGCTTTCCCATGGTACAATTTTACTAAATAAAATAGTACTCTAAAATTATGTTAAGACCTACTTACAGCTGTGCGTCAAACATGCTTCGTAATGTTAACATTATAAAATATTCATAATATTCATTGTTCACTTAGTTCCATATGCAAGGTTAAATGTCAGAAATAGATGGTATTTCACAACACTGTAAGTTAGGAGTATATGGAAGGTTACAACTTTTCATTTTGTTTCAAATAGAGGGAGACTTGCCTTCTGCATTTCCTTTCCACATTTCTGGTTTAAGTACACCCAAGCCCAATGTCCTGCTCAAAGCAGTTCAGGACTTTATTCAATTGGACCTTTAAAATGTCCAAGGTTTATTTACATTGTCAAGTGGGTAACTAATGCGCAGTTTCTGAAAATTCCTGTCATGCACTGATGTACAATGATTATTGTGGCTATATTTCATTTTCTACCCTTATATATAGTTCTGGCCTCCTTTTCAGGATTATGTTTTCACCAGGGTATCAGCACTGTGAGAAAATTGAATTGGTATTTATAGTGATATGGACACAAGATTCCTAAATCTTATTAAAAGCTACCCAAACAGTGCAGGAAATATCATCTCTTCTCTGGACTTCAAAGCCTATCAAACTGACTTCTATGTATTTCTAATCCTAGTGTGTGATAAATGCCATTGAACCTGTGGCTGCATTGTTGCTGTAGGAAATCTCATAAAATATCTGTTGTGATGGCCTGACATGTCCAGAATGTATCCAGCTTGCCTAGATAAAAAGTATCAGAGACATTAATATTCATTTAAATGTTTTGAAATCTGCAGTATTAAAGAAGGTGGGGTGAATTATTTTTCCATTTAACTGATATTTAATGAGTATGCTACACCATAGGGTCATCTGGAATCTTAAGCATGATTATTCTCATTTATAAGTAGAAAAATGCTTAAATATCTGTGTTAGGAACTTTTGTGGTCCCTGGGGTTACAGTATCTGTAAATGTCCCAGTCTAAAGAAGATTGATCTTTTCTGTAACATGTTGCATATGAAAATATTATTTTCTGCATAGTCTGCTTCAGGTCAGTTCAAGTATCATTAAGCTAGACAGGGGATTGTTAAAATAGTATGTTGACCCTGGAAAATAGTTCAGCGTGCTAGGAGATGACTGGTAGACTATCAGCTTTTCAGGGGGTTTTATCTGACACTACCTTGATCCAAATAAAAGGGTCCGTGGACACCATTCAGTTTAGTCCTAGCTCATTTTCAACTGAAAGAAATGCAGTTTGCAAGCTCCAAGATTAGTCTGAAGTGAAAATCAAAGGACAGTAAATGAGAAAATGAGATTTGCTTCAGAAACTATGCTCTGATCTAAACTAAAACAAACTGATGTAAAATTCTAAACACACACACACACACATATATATATATATATATAAATACACCGTGGTGGAGGAAGGAAATGAATTGCCTTAATGTTCTTGTGCCTTCAAGAAGATACTTAGAGATGGTCAATGAAATGCAATAAATGAACCTACACAAAATCCAGGTTTTTTCCGAGTTTAGCCATGGTGGTGATGGTGTTAGAGTTCATTCTTTCATTAAATTTTCAACAGAATTATTTAAACGCATAGTAATTATTTCTTTTCAGGCTATTTTTTTCATGAAGAAGGAGTGGAGTCGATAGTCTTTTTCAGATTGGAACCCGTTTCATGAGAGGACCTTCTTTCTAGGTTCACTCTTCATCATTCACCTTTAAATTTCAATAACGTGTATGTAAGACTATAGGTTTCATTGGATCTGGAGAAGAACAATAATGGAAATTCTAATGATAACCTAAATGTTGTGTTTATCTGGGAAAACAGCCTGAAGTTTGGTCCCTGCTTATTTTATTTATCTGTTGTACAATTTGATATAGTACTTACATAGATCTTGCTTAGCACTGAAGCCTTAGATGGTGAACATTCGCCTGTATGTGTTAGCATTTACCTAGTTAAGTAAACGAAGGCCCCTGAGCTGGTTCAAGTCAGAAGATAAGGACGTTACAATCAT
Source organism: Neopelma chrysocephalum (assembly GCF_003984885.1). Taxonomy (NCBI): domain Eukaryota; kingdom Metazoa; phylum Chordata; class Aves; order Passeriformes; family Pipridae; genus Neopelma; species Neopelma chrysocephalum. Next base: position 21,773,291 of record NW_020897694.1, on the reverse strand, counting down.
CAGCATAAACTGCAACCTTAGAGATAAGAAAATAAAAAGCCCATCTAGAGATGCTGAAGGGATCCAATGACGAACGGGAGGACCCCTGACCCTGATATTACTATTTGTCTGAATTCTTCTGTGAGCAGTGGGGAACTTAGATTGAAAGGATACAATTACTAATGGATTTCTTTGTTTAGGGTCCCTTTTGGAGGCACACAGTTCAAGTTGTAATGCAGCTAATAAATAAAAAGTACTTTCATAGAGGAATCTGTCTTTCAGCTTATTGATTCAGTGGAAACCTAGAGTCAAACCCTGCTGTGGTGGCTTGCAGGTGTAACTTCCATAATATAAAGTTGGTCTTATGTAAGACAAAAATATTACAGTCCTGGAACTGGAGTATCTCACCCCTTCCTTTCTTCTTCCCTATTTCAGCTGAGTTTTTTATTTTAGTTTCTTGCTTATTCTTTTTATTTTCTCTGTTTCCCTCCCCCCTCATTTTACCCTAGCTATACACTGCACCCCTCACCCAAAACTGGGCAAGAAGCACATGCGTTTATATAGTCCATTTGTTATGAATGGTACAGCTCATTTGAATTACAGTTAATGTAATTGCACCTTGTAATTTACTGACTTTATAGATTGTCAGAGTTTAATGGGAAAAGGATAACCAGAATATACAGGCGAGCCTCCTACATATCACTGAGTTTATGCAACTTAAGCTATGAACTTAAGGAGAGATTTGAATAATTATCATGGAGCAGCAAACCTTATAATTACCAGAGAGATCCTCAGCAGTCTTACAGACAGTCAGGTAGATTTTCTTTCCCCATGGTATACAACATACATTTTTATATTTCTTTAATACCACTAATCTGAGTTTGGTAATTGATTGATATTTTTACTTGCTATCACTTGAATGAGTGTATGTAAATTTAGTTGAAACTTAATGATTAAGTTTAGAAAATCCTGTAATACGTGTGTGATGGACCGAAATGTCAGTAATGTCTTAAACATTGTCAAAATCATAGAAAGACTTTTCTTCAAACTGCAAGGAAGCAAGGAGTCTGTCCGTGGCCACCGAAGCACCCCCTCTTCCCAATGCCTTCCTACTGGAATTTGGACTGTGACTAAGTATATAGTATAAGAGATAAGAGATATTGTCTAATCCTCTCAAGTCTGAGGAGAAGTAAACAAGGCTCAGGAAAGAAGAATGTATCTGCATTAAGAATCAGCCCTAGGCAGGCTAAGGGGGTGGTGGGGGAGAAGAGTTTCGGGTGTGTGATGGCGAAATCTCTCCACACCAAACTAAAGGAATTTTGTATTACTACCTCCTGCCCCCCTCCCAGGAAGACCACGTACACACGGAACATTTACATGAGAGGCAGCTGAGAAAGGGCCATAAACCACCAAAGACCCCCAAAACACCCCCCTAATTCATTCCTTAGGCCTTCTGCCACCAAAGGACTACATGTGTTCGAAGTGAGGCAACAAATCTGTTACAAGAGACTGCACAGCTTCCCTCCACCAAGGGAAGTGCTGCATCTCCTGAACTTATGTTAATCCATTGGACTGTTAAGTCTCTTTCTGTGTCTCACATTTACCATTAAATTAAACCCATACTATTGACTTTGGCATTTGGTCTCATATGTACCTTAATTTGGGCAGAGGCACTTCTAATAATTTTAATAACCAGATCATAAAAGCATGCTGATTGCAGTTACTTTCTAATAGTTTTTCTAATAAATTTTCAACAATCTATGAATTTTGGATTACAATACTTATCAGAAAGTTATTGACTTTTTGTCTCTTAATGTCAAAATTCTCACTCTGTCAACTGAATAATAGGAACATACATTGCAAACTGCATCCTGCAGTGCATCCAAGTATAACCAGCCAGTTGAAAAAGAAAGGTAACAAAGCTAGTGAAAAGGCTGGAAGAAACGTCCCACGAGGAGTGGCTGAGAGCTCTGTGTTTGTCTTATTTGGAGAAAAGGAGGCTGACTGATGACTTCATTGCTATCTACAGCTTCCTGAGAAGGGGAAGTAGAGAGGGAGGTACTGCTGTCTTCTCCCTGTGATCCAATGACAGGACACATGGGAATGGTTCAAAGCTTCATCAGGGGAGATTCAGACCAGATGTTAGGAAACATTTCTTTGCTGAGGCGGTGGTCATATCCTGGAACGGGCATCCTAAAGAGCTGGTTGATGGCATTTGGAAAATGCCCAGAGCAACATGCTTTAACTTTTGGTCAGTCCTGAAGTGTTGAGGAAGTTGGGCTAGATGATCATTGTAGTTGCCTTAAAATCGAAATATCCTCTCCCTTTCCCTCTCCCTCTCCCTCTCCCTCCCTCCCTCCCCTCCCCTCTCCTCTTCTCCTCTGTCCTCTCTTCCTTTTTAGATTTCACCTACTGATTTCAGACCGTTTCTCTGTATTACTAATACAATTTTAAATTCTAAAACTACCCTTCAGAGTGCTTGCACTCCCTACTGCTTCATGTCATTTTGAAATTTTTAAGCATACTGTACAATTCTTTCCAAACCACAGCTGAAAATACTGAACAGAACAAGTTCTAGCATAGGTCCCCATGAATTCCCACTAGAAGGGCAGTCTGATAATCTAACTGTGCTTCAAGTAAAGTTATTCTGTTGATTGTATATCCACTTTTTTGGTTATTTCATCTTTACCATCAGTGATTTTTTATAAAAGCGTCATTTGGAAGTAAAGTTTCACTAGTCAAAGTGGATCTGTTTTATTACTTCTTTTATGAGTTCTGCAAGATTTTCTATGAAAAGACTAAATTAAATTAGTTTGACACAGTCAATTCTTGACAGATCCCTACTTGATGACTCTTGACAACTCTATTTTTACCCTCTCTGTATACTTTTATCATATTTAGATGTTTAACTGAATATTCATAGGTTTTTTCTTATTTTCTGCAGTGTTGAACCTAAAGTAACTTGTTATTAACTAATTACTGATTCCTCTTTTTCTCACTTTTATATATAGATCTACTGCTTTCCTTAAACCTATTACAAGAGAAGAGCTGAACCATCATCACTAGTGGTTAAGAGTTTATTTAAGTTAGGATTTTACATGTCAGAACTTCACCAGGGCATATTAGAATCTAATCTATGTAGTAATTTCTTCCTGCCTTATTCTGTTCTATGCTACTATCCTGCCAATCAGTCACAACTCAAATACTATGTTTGAGAGATCAGAACATAATAGTTGATTCGTGGACTTTTTCTGTATCACCTATTTTTTTCAACTAATTGAGGTACTTGTTGTTTATTTATTTATTTATTACTTACATTATTCTATTCTATACTACTACATGTTGTAGTTCATCTTTCAAACTCCAAACTTTATTTTTATGTTCTTTTTTGGTACTTTAAATTTATTTATTTACTATTTGTTTACTATTTTCAATGTTTTTGACTACTTTTTATATTCAGGATATTAATAAAAGAGTTTGTGGTATAAAAAAAGTTTTTTATCACAGTTCCTAACTTGATTTACCATTGAGAAAAATTTACTCAGTTCTCTTTTGAGTCATCCTTGAGTCATTCTTTTATTTGGGTGTAAGCCAAGGAATAAGTTATTAATGTGTAAGTTTGCAAGAAAAAATAGTTACTAAATAGCCACTGTGCATCTCCATTACCATGGTTGTCTTTGATAATTATCGAGCAAAGCCACAAAGTGTTCAGAGAACAAAAGGAGACTTACCACAAGGGATGATGATAACAATTCAAAAACCACGAAGGAGCTGTCATATTACAAAAATAAATTTATATTTATTTAGTGGTGTGTTTTTTATCATTCTTTACATTCAGAATGATTTCTCAGGTGAGCTTTTTAAATATTGCAGTGAGAATTTCACATAATTCAGCTCTTTCCTTCTCCAGCTATTTTGTATCTCACTCTTAAAACCTCATGTCACACAGAGGTAGTTCATATATATAATTTTTTATTTATGTTCTCCGGCATACACTTATACGCCTATCCTAGTTTACTGATACTTCTACAAGGCAAAGCCTGTTCTGAAACAAATTTTAAAGGCATACCATGATGTGTAGTGGTAGCTTTATTGGTTTTGGCTAGTGCTTCTAAGTCAGCAAATGGTTGTTGGGATATGCAGTCAAGTTTTCTATTGTTCTGAAGAGCATAGATGTATTATGATTTAGGTCATTTATCACATCTATGACTTTTAGTTATTTTTGGGCTTTGAATTCAGGAGATTTTTATCATCTCTCTGCATCATGGCATTCAACTCTCAAAGAGAGGGATCTGGAACCATGCCCTGCTTTAGTCTAAAATTCACACTGTCAACTGAATAAGTCTCCAGGCTCTATAGACTGTGCTGATCAGAGCACCATTGACTCTGAAAGGGAACTTCAGCACCTTGTTCATGTTTGAACTGTAGAAAATTGGCATTTGGATGTATAGATCTGAAGTTGAATCAGTTTCTCTTTGTTGCTGCCCTAGAAAGTAGCATATTTTTTATGACATGATTGTAATATCATTTTCCAGGACTCCTAATGCCATGAATTAATAAGATAACAGGTTGACACAGGAGCATTTCATCTTCTGCATAATTAAGGAACCATGACAGTCTAGTCATGCTCTAATTTTGTTTGGTTTTGAAACTCTCACTACAGAATAGATTCTTCTGTTCAGTCTTTTACATGCGTGAGTAATTTCTAGGTAAAGTAGTTAGACATCTATCTTTCACTTCTTTCTTTCTTACCCTTACTCACCTCAGAAATATGTCTTACACTTTCTAGGTATCCCGATTTTATGCAGGTGTGTGTATATTTTTGCTTGTGTGTGTATATTTATATACATACAATAAAGTGCCAGTTAATAACTGATATAACTTTCTAACAATTCTCTTGTGATCCTAATTACTCTTTAAGGCTTTACAATGGAAGTGACTTTGTTCTCTTCTGTGTTCCTTCAGCATAAAGAAAAGAATTACAGTACAATGGGACTGAACTTGGTGCTTTCTCTTTCCGGCATCTGTTTTTCAGTCCTTATCTGTAACAGAAAAGTGAAATGCGTCCTAGCTTTCCAGCTTTCCAGCTGCTAGTATGTATGTATATGCATATTATAATTGCTTTAAAAACCAAAAGCAAATTACATAAAAGAAAAAAAATCATCAAATCTCAGAAATCCATCCTTTTCTTCATGAAAATCTGTCTGTTCTAGGCTCTAAACCAGTTTGTTCAGTATTAAAAGTGAATGGTTAAGATATGAGAAATGTTAGCTGTCTTTTGTTTGTGATCATTCATTCTTAGGTGTATATAAGATATCAATTCTGGAAGGCGAAATGTTTTTGTTCATATTTATTAATATTACTCAGATTTAAGGCGCAAGAGGGGAAACAAAACACTTGAGAAAGAAAAAACATTTTTGTGCATCTCCATCATGTCCTACTCAAGAACAATTTTTTACATTTTTCACTTAATGTTTAGCATGAAACTTTCTCAGAAATTATTATTTAACTCTACCCTCACACCACTATTACTACATACCATACTGTTTGAGCATGTGATTCAGCTAGACAACACTCAGACTTTGAGTCCAAGCAGAGATAGAAAGAGAGTAAAAAAGACAAGGAAACAAAAATTCTTAGAAAATCTTATATTCATTATGTGGACCTATATACATTGCAAATATGTAGATTATTTTATACAGGTCTTTTTTCCATCCTGATTTGATAACTAAAAGATTATTAAAAAAAAACAAAACCAAAAAAACTCCACCCCATAACAAAGAAACCCTTAACCCTATTTTTTTTCCTTCAGGTTAGCAATTATTTCTGATTTAAGCAAAAATTGTAAATGACCGGAGATAAAAATCATTGTGTGAGCTGTTATGACAAGAGAAATACAGAAAATAGTGCAATAAGCCATTTCACATCAAATGGAAAGGGTCTTAGAGTTGCTAGCAACAAAAAGATTACTTTAAGCAAGTGGTCTTCAACTATGATAGTTCCAACTGGTCTGAAAAAAAAGAAATATAAGAACTAGGGGTTTTTTTTGAAAACTTAGCAAAATATTAAATCCAGAATAAAGCCACTTTTCAGAAAAGCCAATAAATTGTAAAATAGAAAAATGCAGTGTTTGTTTTAAATGTGGCTTGATTTGGAAAGAAGTTGGAAATAAAGCTTTTTCCTCTGATTTAAACATTAGGGTAAGTTGTTTGTACATTTTTTTTCTCTAGATTTATTCACAGATGAGTAGCTTAAGAATGCTAACAAAAGTTGATGTTGAAACATATCTCTAGTTTTGTGGGAAAAGACAACTACTTTTGTGGAAAAAGAACGATGCAATTATCACTTACAATCAAAAAGACAAAGCCCACATTCTTAAAAATTTCTGCATAAAACCAAATTATATTTTATGCAATGTTTGAATCAAATTATTTATTCATGTACTTAACTATATATATTGTTATAACTTTGATTTGGTTTTAAGTTGATCATTACAATAATCTGTAACATATATTTTTGTCCTGGAGTATGTAAAAATAACCATTTTTTAAGGGAATTGTGACATTTCTAGTCTTCCTAAAAATAAATTTTTTATTCAAAAATATATAATTATCTAGATAGTTTGTTCAAGTTCCAGCTTCCTGTCTCATCCAGACAAGTATATCTACTCCCTTCAGAAAAAATTGCTCTAAAGTAAACCAAGTAAGATTTAACCCAAAAAGGTCACAAATTTAAACATTTTTAAATAATTAACAAGAGTATTAATTTTGTGAACCTTTTTTTTTGTCGCTTTTGACTGTGCTTTTTTCATTTATGCCATTAAATGAGAACAACTGTTTATTTTTATATTATTATGTGTAGATTTCTCTTAGGCTGCAAACTAATGTGGTCGTATCAAAGCTACTAGGACTCCTCTAGTATGCAAAATTTTTTAAGTATAGTACCAAACTTATTAGTTTCTATGGAAACAGTTACTGTTTTATAAAAGATGACAGACTGTATTTACAGAAACACCAGAAATGAACATAGAATAGCATGCACTTGACAGATTCAGAAAGGATAGCCTTGTCAGAAAGATGCTGGACCATACTTTTATATCAGAAAGAATGCACATCACAGTCATGTTAGATGAGTTGATAGACAAAGAAGGCTGAAAGAATGGAAGATGTAGAACAATTCAAGCTTAGATTTGCAGTGACGACTGTAAGGTCAACATTTCACTTCCTTGTTAAGCTGCAGAAAGTGAATTCTCATACTAGATCATTGGATGTTACACTGACAATGGCAGTCCAGTGTCTAATAAGTATAATTCTGCAGTCAGAACAGTACTGACAAAAGTGAAATTTCTTGCCTAAAGATTCTTGCCTATTCATTTGCTCATTTGCACCTATCTTTCCCTTTAGAAACGTTCCATGCTTTTATATAGTTTCATGATTGGAGCACTTGAAAAATGGAGAGCAAGGCTCCAGGTTCTCCTCCTGAGGTGAAACTCCAGAAACAGTTTTCAAGAAAATCCCCTCAGAATGTAGGAGCTGTTGTTCTGAACCATCAAACTGAGACAGATTCAGACATCAGGGGTTATTCTCCTCTAGTAAATGTTTTAAACATTAAGCTATTATTGTGAAAGTGTATACTACTATTCATTCCACTTCTTGTTAAGGAAAATTTCTATCCCTGCAGGGAAATTCCTCCTCAATTGTTTGTTTGAAATTCAATGATGTCAGTGTGATTGGATATGCATATTGCATTGAGTCTCTCAGAGAGTGTAGACGAGCTGGGTATCTTTCTGTTTAAAGCAGTGTGAGATTTATAGTGAAGATATTTCTAAGTCTCCTCAGATGGTAGTGCTTTTCAACTTAAATTCCAGCACCACCATAGGCAAAATACATTTCTGCCAAAAAAACCTAGAGTATTTACAGACACAAAAGCTCATAGACAGTTTTGATCTTTTTTAATTTTTCATAAGTACTCATTCTAAACACTATTTCCCCTGTAGATGAAAAAGATGGTCTATGCGCATGAAATTGAATTTGTTCCTATGGTCACAGGTATTTTGACAAATAATTCATGTAACACAGAGAGTAATCATTTTATCTAAAGTAAAATCTATTTAAAATTAATAAAATAATATTTTTCAAGTGTTTTATTATTATCTGGTTCATTTCTCTTATTATTGTCATATAGTTATTCTTCTTAATTATATTCCATAGGTAATCTTGTTAGCTAAATGCAAATACTTGTTATACTGTATTTTTAAGTTTCTGCCCTAACTATTGTTGTATTATAAATAATTCTATAAAACTTTTTTCTGAGTTTTTTCTTTTTTTCCTAATCTCAATCTGAACTGAATTATTTATATATTGCTTAAAATACTGTATTTCTTTTTTGTTTGTTTGTTTGTTTGAAGTTGTATCCTTTCTGCATCTCAGTTAAGTTGTCTTGATGTAATATGTATAAATAAATAACAATGCTGGGCCAACATCCAGAAATATACACTGAGAAAAATGGGCTATCAGCAATTCTTGACCACATCTCATTATTTTCTAACTTGTCATGGGAGTTGCTGTGGTATTCACTGTAGTTTTCCCTACTGGTTTTACGTTATCAAGTTTTATTTTCAGGTCAAACAATGAAATCATTAGGCAGTCACTTCTAATATAGATTTCTTATAGCAGTTAAAAATGTATAATAATTTCACAGGTCATAGGAATATTAGAATATATGATTATTTTAAAATAAATTTTAAAAAATGGGAGCTGAAAATAATATTAAAAGACCATTTTGAAATCTAAATATATGGGCTGTCCTTAAAGCACATAAACACTTAACTACTGATTCCTATTCATATGGATCTGGATCCAATACCTGTGATCCCATTCCCACTTTAACATTACAAAAATGTAAGTAAAGGGAGCTTCCTCTTTAACCTGATACCTCCCTTCTGTTACTGTTAGCATTTGAGCAGTTGCTTTATGAACTATATCTGTAAGTAAATGGTTTCTGAAAATTTCCAATCTTACTTTTTTTTTTACTTTATTTTATTTTATTTTGTATTTTAGTTTATCTTAGTTTCATTAATTTGTTATTGCATTAATTTTTGAAACAAATTCCCTAGCTGTCAGAAAAATGAAGGTAAAACAGGGGCAGACTGAAGAGCAGTTGTGAGTTACAACATGTTAAGGAGAACAGGCAACTGCAACATAATTCAAGTACATTTATTCTTAGGGAAAAATCTTAGTCTCATTAGCCTTAGAAACTAGAGAGTAATTAATTGTAATTGCTTCATGGATCAATCCCACCTTCACGTTCTAGCAAGTAGCACATTCGGCAATTAAATGAAGCATAAGCCTTACTTCATGCTTTAGTTGTGTGAACATTCTTCTGCAAGAACAGGATACAACACTTCAAATAACCTCATAAAAAAGGAATTTTCTAGAAACAAATTGGAACAATAGTCAAAGACAAGAGATTAAATAGGCAGAAAATTTTGCAGCATGGGGAGCAAGCTTTTTAGATTTTCTAAATGACAAACAGTGATTCAGACATTTTTCTTCCCTTTACCATTCTTCTCTTACTCAGATAAGGAAGTTCTACTCAGGCATTCAGAGTTTTGGTGTCCGGCCAGGTCTGTTTTTCTCCAACTCACTCTTCAAACTGAAGAAGGGTAGACAAACCTGAAATTTTCATAAGAAAATGAATTTGTTTTGCAGAAATTGAAACTGAAGTACAATAAATTCAAAATTCCTCAAATGAAAAGGATTACAGCAGCCTCAAGCTCATTAGTGATTAGAAACCCTAATTCTCTGTGTACTCTTCTCCTACAAACATCCTCCTCAGCAAAAAAAATTTAGTTGACTCATCCTCAATGTTCACTGTGATTCAATATGAACAGACTATTTGTCTAATATGTCAAATTCTATCAGCCTTCAGGATCTATCCTCTTCTTAAACATGGCCTTCCTGATTTCTCTAAACCACCATGGTGCATTTCTTCTTCTTTTTATGTCTTTAGCTCATAACTTACATTCCCCAGTCATTCCCAAATATTTCATATTCCCCTTCTGTCCCTAAACTTCCTACAATATATTCTTATAAATCAGAATGCTTCACTTTAAAGGAAGAAAGTTTTATAGCTTTTTCATGAAGAAAAACTTCCATCTCTACAGACTGGAATTGTTTTCATCAGGTGCTGGTCTCTGGTTCAGACAACTACATTTCTTTCTCTGGCTGCAGGCATGAGACAGAGGCTAAAAATGTGAATACTTTTTAAAGCATTGCTGAAGGTAAGAAAATCTTAAAAACTGGAAGCAAGAGTTTTATTCATAAACTCTGTGATTCATCATATCTCACATCAGCTACACATATATGCTACAAATATCTATAGCTATATACTTATTTTTACATTCAATGGTTGTGTGCTGTGGTCTGAGGGGGGATCGGGCTGTGACACAGCATGGACAGGTACAGAGACAAGGTAGAGGTGCAAATGGAATACTTTATTGAAGTGTCCAGAGGTTTTATGGGTTTCAGGCAGGGAAAGGACTGGAACATGGGATGGAGCATGAGACAGACAAACGGGGGAACAAATCGGGGTAGGGACAAAGGCAAAGGGGGAGAAACGTGGGAGGAACCAGGGAAGGAGAGGGTGAATGGTAACTGTCTCCTCTCTGCAGCTTCTTCAGCCAGGGGAGCGGGAAAGCAGGGAAGTGAGCATGCCTGGGCATGCCCGGGAGATACAAACCCTAGGGAAACATACAATGTGTATATTTATAAACACATAAGAACTGTAAAGTCCGTATCATAAAGTCCTGTCAATTGCTGTATGTTTTTCTCCACGCCTGGAGCCTCTCCCATCCTGAATCTTGTTCCTTCACAGTTGTGTTTTAAATAAATCATATGTGCCACGGCCCGAGGGTAGGGGAATAGGGATGCAGCACTGCACAGAGGGTTCTCACACAGTAGGAGGTGAGGGTGCAATGGCAACTTTATTGAGGGAGACACTGACTTAAATAGGGTTTGGGCAAGGGGAGGTTCCACAACTGGGGCAGAGCAAGGAATTGACAGGTCAGGGTAAAACAGGATTGGGAGATAAGAGAAAGGTGGGTGTAACTTCTGGGTATCCAGGGGAAGGGACCAATGGTAGCTCTCTCTGCACTGCGGCAAACTCCAGCCAATCAGTGACAGAGGAGCGGGAAAGCAGGGGAGAACAAGGGAGTAAACAACTTTTGGAGGGAAAACTGTGAGGGCAAGTCTGAACAAGCCCTAAACAATATAAACCATAGGGAGTAATATGGGGATAATTGTGAGGGTACATAAAACTGGGTTCAGAACTGGGGAATAACACGAATGTCCATAAGCAAATAGTCCTTTCAGGCTCCATATAATTCACGCCAGGCTTTGTATCTCTCCCAGTCCGATTTCTTTTCCTCCACAATATGAATACATTTATAAATATGTAGAACATATGAAAAATGTATAAGAACTATGTTCAGCAAGGTGTGTCATTTTTCATATACAGAAAGATCGCACAAGTTATTTTGGACTTGCAGGTAAAATTATTTAAATTTCTTTTTCCTATGGTTTTATTGTACTTGGTGGTTTACTTTCTTTTGTTGTTATTTAAGTGTCATTGATGTTTAAGTTATTCATGAACTTGTTAGTCTGAGATGGTTTCTGTGCCTGGCCATTCAAGGTGTTTGTTGGTTTTTTTCTTGTTTGTCTGAAATACTGTAGTGGTAGTGTAGTGTAGCCGCTTATTTAAACAAAAATTTAGAAACTACAGGTTTGACTTTACATCATCCTGACACAAATATAATTTCCCAGGAATAACAATCATACATAGCTTCTGTACATGCAAGATGAAAAGAGTAATAAAGTTGAGAAATCAAGTACTGAATGATTCAGAATGTCTATATTAAACTTTCCCAGGTAATCTAATACAGCTTCACTTTAAAATTATTTATTGCTTACTCTTTATAAGAGTGCTGCTACAGTACTGTTCTACTGCAATGTTATCATAATAGTTTTAGATGTTTCTTGAGCACTTTCTTCATGAGAAAATTGATGTAGAACTTTAGGAACATGAAGTGTTTTTGAGATACGAATTACACCTTCACAGAAATAGCTACCTTTGCAATAATATGTTTTAAACACAAAAGTATTCCATCACTCAATATCCTTGTATTTATGCACTCCTCAGACAATAAGCCAATGCACCCAATACTCCTAGCTCTTAGGCTGTAAGTCAAGGGCAATTTTGGTTTTACTATTTTGAAAGAAAATGGTAATCCAGTATTGAGATTTGTTTTGGAATAGGGCACTTAGAATTAGGTACCTCTGCATATACTACATGCATGAAATAGTTTACATGTAAACTAAGTCTATAAATTCTTATTGTAGTCACTGTAGATTTAGTAAATACAGTAACTGGACCAGAAAAGTATTTTAATCTAAATGTTTAAGGCTTGACTCAGTTGCTTCTACATAGGGTGAAGTTTGAAATACCCTTTGGCAGCTTACCTCACAGTCAGCTGGTGCTTCAGGAGCATGACAATTTTCTAAGCATTTTTGTCATATCTGCCGGATCAGCAAAGGTTTCTCAGATACTACAGGGCAGTTAAAAATGTCAATACCTATTCAAGCAGTTAAATCCTTCCCCTAATAGCTGTTAATCTGATCAGTCTGTAAATATTTTCTACTACACTGATCAACAGCTCAACTGCAGAGTAGGTTGTAAAATTTTCAGTTCTCATTTCAGAAAAGTGGTTATGACAGACACATTCAAGATCATTTTGTGTTTGCTGTGTATTAATAACTTATCTCACTTTATGTAACAGGTTGGCTATAGGGAATCCCAGAATCTAGCAATCTCAAATCACTAAGGAACCTATTATGGGGATCTATAAAACAGTTGCAAATTCCATTTCACAGAATGGGGTTTTTGATTTAGGCAATTCATGTCAATGTTTTAGATATCTACTGAAGCATTCCTTCTAAATTAGCTGTTTTGTATTGTTATTGGAATAGAGATAATTATATTGATTTTGGGGGACAGGAGGCTTCTGCTTAACTTAGGTACCAATGTATGTACATGGAAATTCCTACTGAGTCCATTAATATCATATATATATATGTACATACACCCATATATTCTTGTCTGAATATGTAGAAACCTAGGTATTACTTTCAGAAGGAATAATTCCCAAAGCACTCACTTAAGGATCACTAAGGAATTTCACTTTACTTGAATCTCACTCTGATATTTCACAAAGCTTAAACTGTACTTAATCTACATCTTTTATTATTGTCAGAATATCTTCAAGTCTAGAGATGTAGTCTTAAGGAATTAAAGACATAAATTTCAAGTTTGAACCATTCAGATCAAAATTTTAAAACATAGCTGGCACATTCAATACTATTTGAATTATGTTTTAAGAACCAAATTATAGAAAACAAAATTACTAAAATCTCTAAAATGAGAAAACATGTTTTCCACAAAGCTGCAAAAAGCATTTGAATTCTTCTCCAGCACTAGTGTTATGATGTTATTGTAAATATCAAGTACCTCATAACTAGCAAAAAGATAATAATTATCCTTTTAATCTCTTTTTAGATGATATAAACTTAGTATGTAAGATTTTGTAAATGGTTCAAAATAAGAAAATGTTATCCACATGTTAATAAAAATGGTTTATAAGATGTAATAGAAAAACATATATTTTACTTATATAATAATTCTTTCTAATTAATGGAGTGTATATATCCTTATATCTGTATGGAAAAATAAATGTTCTATGAAATTATACAGATTTAAAGAACGCATCAGTTCTATTTATTACACATAATCTCTATATAACTGTTCAGTTTTTGGTTTCTTTTTTTGTTTGGTTGGGTTTTTTTGAACTTTTTCCTATTTTATGAACAGGAAATGTCTTTTTATAAGATATGACCAAAAAGTGTCAAAATGGCTATTGCCCATCATTAGCGTATCATACAGAACAGAAAAACATGCAACTAATTAAAATAGAAAATGCTCCAAACATTTACTTAAGTATAAGTTAAGACAGAAGGATATACTGCTGGCACTGTCACCTCCAGATAATAATGGAAATAACAGTTTTCATGAGCAGTTGTCATGAGCAGATGAGTGTAAGAAAATGGTTCTGTCAGTTCTTGCTATACAAATAAAATACTGCCAACAAATTATCTGCCACCGTGGCATCAGTAGCAGTAATCTCATGCTACAAACCCCTCGATTGTTAGTGACCTACTCTTTTAATGTTAATATTTTCGTAAGAAATCCACTTCACATAATCATAGAGTCACAGAATGGGTAAAATTGGAAGTTTTGAATGACCTCAGGACCCCCACCAGCAGAAAGCCCAGGGTGCAGAAGGACCAATAGGGTGCCTCTGGGTCCACAGATGGTGACTACCTTCTCTCTCTCTCCCTCTCCCAATCCTCTTTTCTATTTCTTCCTATCTGTCTATCTCACATTCATTGTTAAATAAAATATGTATTATTGACTTTGAATTGTGGTCTCATTTGCAACTTAATTTGGACAGAGGCATCTCTCACTAATCAGTTTTTGACAGGGACCACAGCGGGTTACATCTGGTCCACCCTCCCTGCTCAAGCAGGATTATTCTAGAGCACATTGCACAGGACTGTGTCCAGACTACTCTTGAATATCTCCAGGCAGGGAGACTCCACAGCCTCTGGGCAATGTGCTCCAGTGCACAGTAAAGAATTTCTTCCTCATATTTAAGTGGAACTTCCTGTGCATCAGTTTCTGCCTGTTGCCTCTTGTCCTATTGCTTAGCACCACCAAGAAGAGCCTGGCTTCATTCTCTTGACACCCTCTCTTCAGATACTTATATATGATGAGGTCCCCTCTCAGGCATCTCTTCTCAAGGTTGAACAGGCCCATCTCCCTCAGCCTTTCCTCATAAGAGAGAAGTTCCTGTCCCTTGACCATCTTTGTTGCCCTCTGCTGGACCTGCTGGAGCTCCATGCCTCTCTTGTGCTGAGGAGCCCAGGACTAGGCACAGCACTCCAGTGTTGGTCTCAGTAGGGCTGAATAGAGGGGCAGGATCATCTTCCTTGAGCTGCTGGCAGTGCTCTTTCTAATGCACCCGTGGATACCACTAACCCTCTTGGCCAAAAGAGCACACTGTTGGTCATGGACAGCTTGTTTTCCATCAGGACTCCCAGGTCCTTCTCCACAGAGCTGCTTTCCAGTAGGTCAGCCCCCAGCCTGTACTGTCCCTGGGGTTATTCCTTCATGGGTGCAGGACCCCGCATTTGCCTTTGTTGAATATCAGATGGATCCTCTTAATTCATCTCTCCATCCTGTCGAGGTCCTTCTGAAGGGCTGCACAGCCCTCCGTGGTATCAGCCACTCCTCCCAGCTTTGTGTCATCAGCAAACTTCCTCAGGAGTCATCTACCCCTTCATCCAAGACATTGATGGATGATAATGATGCCATAATGATGCCAGTATTGAATCTTGAGACACATCATTAGTGACAGGTCTCCAAATAGACCCTGTGCCACTGATTGCAACTCTCTGGGATCTGCTGTTCAGTCAGTTCTCAATCCACCTCACTGCCCATTCATCCAGTCCTTACTTCCTGAGTTTGCCTATGAGGATATTGTAAGACACTGTCAAAAGCCTTGCTAAAATCAAGGTAGGCAACATCCACTGCTCTCCCCCCATCCATTCATCCATCCATCCATCCATCTAGTTGTTTTGATTGTAGAAGGCAATGAAGTTGGTCAAGCATGATTTCCCTTTAGTGAATCCATGCTGATTACTTCTGATCACCTTCTCATTATCCTTGTCGATAGAAATGGCTTCTGGAATGAGATGCTCCATCACCTTTCCAGGGATTGAGATGAGGCTTACTGGCCAGTAGCTCCCTACGTCTTCCTTCTTGCCCTTTTTGAAGACTGGGATGACATATGCTTTCTTCCAGTCCTCAGGCACCTCTCCTGATCACCATGACCTTTCAAAGACAATTGTGAGTGGCCCATCTATTGTGTCTGCCAGGTCTCTTACCACTCATGGATGTTTCCCGCCAGGGCCCATGCATTAGTGGATGTCAAGTTTGCCTGGGTTTTCTCTAAACCAATCCTTCTTCACCAGGGGAAAGTCTTCTTTCCAAGATTCTTTACACTGGTCTCCTGGGTCAGAGATCCCTGAGGGTTGATCTTGTCAGTGAAGACTGATGAAAAGAAGGTGTTCAGTAACTCTGCCTTCTCTGCACCCTGTTACCAGGGTCCCCTCTCCATTTAATAATGGGCCCACACTATCCTTAGTTTTTCTTTGTTACTGATGTACTTGAAGAAGTCCTTCTTGATGTCCTTGACATCCTTGGGCAGATTTAATTCCAGATGGGCCTTGGACTTCCTTGACTCATTTCTACGTACTCTGGCAACCTTTCTATATTCATTCCAAGTGGCCTTCTTCCATGTCCTGTGTATTTCCTGCTTATGCTTGAGTAGTGACAGGAGTTCCTTTTTCATACACATAGATCTCTTGCACACTTTGACTGATTTCCTGTTTATCAGGATGCAAGCTCAATCCTAAGAAACCTGTGTAACTACAAAATATATTGGGATCCACAAATTACACAGCTATTACCTCACATGCATGCAGTTGCCTATAGGCAACTAACTGCATATGAAGAGATATATGTCAAAACTGTAATACCTAATCATAATAATGCATGATATTTATTATAGAAGTATCTGAAAATAACCATCTATACAGTTTATTTAAATTATAACTATTCATATATTATATGTTGTGCATGTAAATATATACATTGTATTTAGCTAAAGAACCTCTATGATATATGATATAGAAAAATACGCATTATATAAACTAAATCATATAAATATCCCTTAAAAATTCCATGATAAGGTTAAGCAATTCCAAATTTATATGCTGCCCCTGTATCTCATGGTACGTCCATGTGGCATGGCAGCTGGACCTCGCTGGCAGCAATGTTAACACATGAACTACACCTAATCCCATCAGATGAGGAACTAACCTAGTTACAAGAATAGTGTATCTTGACCTTAAACAACCTGTCAATCACTGTGAAGTTGCAGACAAGACAAAGAACCCCCCAGATGGGCAGATGGTGACTATGAGTGACAATGACAGTCAGTTTTAGGTTCTGGGTGACACATCTGTTAGGAACTGGGTATTCTGTGTTGCATTCTTACCCTGATGGTGACCAGTATGACTCCTTATGAGGAGGAAAATCTAAGTGATTCCAGAAACATCTAAGAGACAACCCAGGACGGTGCACCCTACAGCTGAAATCACTGCATTGGCGCTCTCAATTATTTTCTGAATCCTGACATCACCCTGTGGAACAGAGGAACTGAGTAATTCCTAAAAATTGCATGTATCTGTGACTGAAGTGTTTTGCTGCCAAGCCCATTTAGTCTCCACACTGTCAGTTTTATCTAAAACCACAACAGCCCTATACCTCTTGAGGCAATAGTGCCCTTTATTTTGTGTGGTCTCTCAGAGAATTTGTTTAGTTGCATCAACTTGACAGTTTTCACATCGAGGACAATGTTCTTATCCTCTTCTTTATTCATCTGAGAGAGAAGCCAATTCAAGGACCTGGGTTTGCACAGATTGGGTTAATATGGTTTCTTAGTTGTCACTGTTCCCTTGATCCTTTCTGGTCTTTGTGTTTATCCTGATTAGCCTCAATCAGATGACTTAAAAAAATATATCCCTCATAGGAAAAAGGAGTGCAGACACCAGAAATCTTCTTTGTTCTAAGTTTAAATGTTCTAAGTTTATTGTTAGATACTACAGTACAGGGACCACTACTCAAGATTCCGTCAGAATCAATGGCTTTTTTTTTTCAATGGCTTTTAAAAACAGCTCTTGGTAAACACTCAACTTTGCCTTTCACAAAAGCCATTCTTTATGTGCTCAGAACAGTGGACACCTCCTCTTCCCTCCCACAAAGGGTTAAATACATTGCTGATTTCTTTGAGGAAGGGTCCAAATCATAATGAACTCAATTCAATCCCCCAGTTAAGGATTTTAATCATAGAATCACAGAATAGAATCATAAAATAATAGAACATGCTGAGTTGGAAGGGACCCATCAGGATCATCGAGTCCTGGCCCTGCACAGGACATCCCAAGAAACACACCATGTGCCCAGCCCCCCTCTCAGTGAAGAACCTAAACCTCCCCTGACATATCTTCAGGCCATTTCCCTGAGTACTGTCACTGATCACCACAGAGAAGAGATCAGTACCTGCCCCTCCTCTTCCCTTCACAAGGAAGTTGTAGGCTGCAATGAGACCTCCCTTCAGTCTCCTCCAGGCTGAACAGAACCAAGTGACCTCAGCCATTGCTCATAAGGCTTCCCCTCAAGACACTTCGCTATCCTCATGGCCCTCCTTTGGACACTCTCTAAGAGTTTAATGTCTTTTTTATATTGTGGTGACCAAAACTGCACACAGTACAGTCCTACACTCCAGCAAGGAAATTCCTTGCATCAAGGCACATTGTCTTCCAACAACTTCTTTCTTTCATGGAATCACATGGACTTTTTTCAGTGATCTGTTTGGATTAATTTAACATGATTCCTGTTATGAGTCTTCTTTGGTATGATTTATCATCACAGAATGTGCTAGTCTTGGTGCATTATGCTATCTTCCAGAATGAAATGCATTTTATGAAGAGCATTTATTTTTGTCTGCTGTGAATTTCAATTAGCAATTGAAGGCATGGCAACCATGGATCGTTTTACATAGACACATCTCCACAGTGTCTCAGAGTGAGGTATTGCTTTAACATGAAGTAAAATGGTGGTGTCACTTCACTGTAACTTGGCTCACTATATGGAATGTTAGGTTTTGTGACTAAAAGCTAATCCAGTTAAACACAGAGACCTAACTAGGATCAGATGAATAATGACAGACCATGAAACCTAGGAATGGAACAGCTACTCCTAAAACCATCAAAGGACAGTGATCAGACCCTTATCCCTAGTGTGAAACTCGCCAAAGGGTCAAGGAAAGAAAGTCTCTCTTTGAAACACCATGCAAACCAAACGGGATTACTGCCTAAAGGGCTATAGGATTTATTATAAATGCAGTGAGGAAATGAATTTTAGTACTGTACAAACTTTAAACTGGAATGTCTCAGGTAGGGGCAAAAGGCAGGGAAAAGGATTCATTAAGGTGGAACGGGGAAGAACAACCATGGGAAAACAGAAGGAAAATAGTTAAAAGGAATGAGCTGACTGTAAGTAGGGTCTGATCAAACAGATCTAAACTTACTTGACAGAGTCCTGTGTTTGATTGACACATTCTGTCCTTTCTTCTCACTTAATCATATTTCAAACTTATTTTGTCTCTATGCTCTGAGTGTCTGTGTATAACAGCTAGCAAACATCAAGGTGAACTATTCAGGAAGTAATATTGAATTGCAATGACAAATATCTGGAGAAAGAGAGATCCCCCCACAAACAAGGATTCCAACCGCCCTGAAGGAAACCAGGCACTGGGGAAAGACCAAGACTGGAGACCAGTGACAGGGTAGACACAAATGTGTATCACTGCTAGAAAATTTGATAGGGTGAGAGATAGTGACTGCATAAGGAGTCTGTGGTCTGGCATAGCTTTTGGACAGACTTGAAGTGTGTCCTAGTAATTGAGAGATCTATCAATGTGAGTGTGCCTGTGAATCAAGAAAATGAGAGTGATCAATCCTGATCAGCCTAAAAATAAGCCCAGCATTGACTCCCCAGTGCATGCTTGTACATGTGTTTTTATTAGGAACACATCCTCAGCTTCACCATCAACTGCACCTAGGAGTACAGAAACATATGCGTTTGTTGTGCTTAGACACAGTAATTTTCTGTGCCTGAAAGTCCACACGATTTGAGTTTATCTTCTATTGCAGTGAACTGGGATGCAGAAATCCTCCAAGTCCTGAAGTCTTCCAGATCCAGCTACCCTTAATAAAAATAATTTCTTGTCTGATGTGAATTCCAGCTTGTGATTCAAGGAACCACAGGTGCAGAGACTGTTTTACAGGGAGGAATCTCTACAGTGTTTCAGGGTGAGGTGTTCACTTAACACAAAGAGAAAGCTTTTGTCACTTCACTATAGGACTTGACATCCTACTCTGTCCTGTTGTGTTGCCATCTGCCCAGTACAGTCAAGAGTTACAGATGCCAAAGCTCATTTGAGCCAAAGCTGGAAAAGCTTGGTTAATCTAAATACAGATTCTCTTAGTTTTGTTTTTTTTTAAAGATTCTTCTTCAATAAAAGATAAAATGTTACCAGAAAGGTTTGAGGAGAGAAATAATGAAAATATATCATGAAATAAAAAATAGGATTATTGAAATGTTTTTTCTTGTTATTTCTAAATATTTTTAGTAACTGACTTGTTACATGTAATGTAAATGAATCATTTTAAAATATTACTTACTAAAAAGTTAAGAGTTTTGTGTTTAAATATTGAATCTGATTAATATAAAATGTTTTTTCCCTTCAGATTGTATTTTATGAATAATGTATGAAACAAACATAATGAGAATGGAGGAACTATTTTTATATTAAAAAACAAACAAAACAAACCCCCCCAAAAAAGCTCAATCCAATCCAAATCAAACCATTTCTAATACGGTAAAACTGTTTCCATATCAGCAAAACTCGACTCTAGACTATAGTCTAGTAATACCACTGTACTGCATATCTGTAGGCACCAGGTACCCACTAAAGCCATTCTCTCACTCCCCTCTGCAACTGGACAGGGGAAAGAAAATGTAATGAAGGGTTCATAGTACACTAGGATAATGAGAAGCAAAATAAAAATCTTAAAAACACCTTCCCCCCACACCTCCTTCCTTCTCAGCTTTACCTCTTTCTCCCCCAGTGGCACAAGGAGACAGAAAATGAGGGTTACGGTCCAGGGAGAGGAGTCCTTCCCCTGTGTGGTGGTTTGAACCAGGTTTTCCCCCTGAAGCTAAGAGAGTGGTAACCCCCAGAGGGTGGTGACCCTTGGGGCTTGACCCAATCAGCGCTCCTGCAAAATGTAAACATATCTCTAGACCGGAAAAGAAGAGGTTGTACTTGTTGTTGGAGAAGTGTGGCCATGTTGTGAGCCACGAGGAAGCAGGGGCTGGAGCCCCTTGGGGCCTCCAGCCACCCCCAGCCCCTTGGCTGGGGCTGCAGGGACTCAGAACAGTGTTAAACTGGGCTAAGTGCCTGTAGCTAAGAGCTGGGGGAGTTTCTCCCTGGTAAGCAGCAGTAGGAGACACTAAGAGCGGCGGCAGAGCAGCAGTGGACAGAAAAACGGTGGCACAGAGCCAAGAGATAAGAAGAAGTAGTAGAAGCCGGCATGCAGCCGAGGCAGACACAGAGTTGTCTGAAGAAAAGGAAAGCAACAGCAGAAAGAGAACCAAGCCACTGCAGAGAGAGAGTTTCGGGGGTAAGAACTGAACAACCAAAACTCCCCAAACTCCCTGGAGATTCCTCAGAGAGAGAGGAGGATGATGATGGACTCTTACTTGAAAGAGTCTTGGAGTGCAGTATGCACTGCAGAGAGGAGCTAAGAAGCTCAGACTGTCCTGAGAGCTGAGCCAGGACGGCCAAAGGAAGGTGTGTGGAGGGGGTGACCTTGGGCCCCCTCACTGCTGCTAAGCTTCAGAGAAGCTAGCAGCCATCTTGAGGCAGAGCACAGAAGCTCTGTAGAGGGGCTTGACTCCCCTGAAGATACCAGACTGTCACGAAGGCTTCTGCACTTCGTCGACATGACCGTGGTGGAGCAACCTTTGTCTGGGGTAACGCAGCCCACGGAAAGACCCTTCGTTTGCATTGGGGGGCCAAGAGAGGCTTGGAGGCCTCCCTCGTGTGTATTGGCAAAAATCCAACAACTGCTGCTTCATGAAAGACACAGAGAACCTGCTGCTCTAGAGAGAACTGCTGCTCAGAGACTGGAAGGGGTCTTTTCTTCTTCTTCCCTCCTGGACTTTTATTTGGAGGGAGAAGAGATTTGGCCCATTGTAAATATTATATGTCATGGTAGAGAGAGAGTTAAGATTGTATGTAATGGTATCATACTATTTATTTATGTGTACAGTCACTGTAATATATTCCTTTTCCCCCATTTTGAGTCTCGTGTGGTGTCTGGAAAACCCATCTCACATGGGATTGAGATGTGGGAGGGGGGTTAAGAATCAGGAATTGGATTTTGGGATTTAAAACCATGACACCCTGCTCCAGAGTGAGGTCCCTTCCATGGGAGACAGTTCTCCCCGAACTTCTCTAACATAAGTCTCTCCCACAACAGTTCTTAATGAACTCCTCCAATGTCAGTCACTTTTCCATGGGGTGCAGTCCTTCAAGAAACAGCCAGCTCCAGTGTGGGTCACCCACATGGTCACAGGTCCTACCAGGAAACTTGATACAGCATGGGCTCATCTCTCCACTGGTCTGTAGGTCCCTGCCAGGATTCTGCTGCAGCATGGGCTTCCCGTGGGTTCACAACCTTCTGATCTCTTCACTCTCATAACCAGTGGGTTCACATCTACCTGCTCCAGCGTGAGTCTCCTTCACAGGCTGCAAGTGGATCTCTGCACTTCTGTGGACCTCCATGGGCTGCAGGGAGAAAACCTACTTCGCCATAGTCTTCACCACAGATTGCAGGGGAACCTCAGTTCTTGCACCTGGAGCACCTACTCCCCCTCCTTCTCCACTGGCCTTGGTTTCTGTATATTTGTTCCTCTCACATATTCTCACTCTTCTCTAGCTGCAATTGCATCTGCCCAATAACTTTTTTTTTCCTTCTTAAATATGTTATCACAGAGGTGTTACTATCATTCCTGATTGGTTCAGCCTTGGCCAGTGGCAGGAGTTGCCCTGGAGCTGCCTAGTGTTGGCTCTGCCACACATGGAGGAAACTTTTGATAGCTTCTCACAGAAGCCACCCCTGTAGCACTCCTCCTACCAAAAACCTGCCCATGTAAACCCAATATAACATCCTTCTCATTTAGGTAACTTCAGTGGAACATAGTGAAGTAAAAATATATTTTAAAAGTGCATATTCCTATGCAAGGCTCTAATTTTATTATTTTATTTATTTTTAGATAGTGTAGAATTTATCATGATCAATGACTTAGAATGAATGAGAGTTAAACAATACTATATTACTTTGATTCTTCTAGGAACAGACGTACGACAGTTATCACAGCCTAGATGACATGAAGCAATTTGGTTGTCAGTCCTAATCTTTAGGCCAATTAAGATACACAAGGAGGAGAATTCAATTCTCTGGAAGGAGCTCTGCTCTGGAGGAGCAGCCCTTGAGCATACTTTTTTAAAATTTATTTATTTGTCTAGATTCCAGATGCATAGTGGATATGTTTTTACACATAAACTCTTATTTTCATTTGTTCATATTTTTATGCTGTCAGTCTACCTAAATATCTGTATTTACTGTGTAAATGATGGATTGTATATACTCAATTTAGGTTTTGCTTGTGCACAATGCAAATTTGTTTCTTCCCTGAAGCACAATGTCCAGGGAGATAGAACTCCATACAAAAACAAGGATTCAGTTTAAAAAGCTTCATTGTAGAAAGTTTCAAATAACTCCTCTTTAAGTGACTTACAGTTCATAGAATAACAGAATGGTTTGGGTTGGAAGGAATCTTTAAAGATTCTGCTAGTTCAACCCTGCCTGCCATGGGCAGGGACACCTTTCACTGTTCAAAGTCCTGTCATGCCTGACTTTGAACATTTCCAGTGATGAGGCATCCACAACTTCTGTGGGCAATCTATTCTGGTGTCTTGCTCCCCCACATAGCAAAGTATCTTCCTTATATCCGACCTAAACACACCCTCTCTCAGTTTAAAATCAGTGCCCCTTGTTTTGTCACCACACACCTTAGTAAAGTCTGTCTTTCTTATAAGCCCCCTCTAAGTATTGAAAGGCTGTAATGAAGTGTCCCAGGAGCCTTGCCTTCTCCAGGTTGAATAACTCCAACTCTTGAGGTCTCTCTCTATAGGAGAGGTGTTCCAACCCTCCAATCTTTTTCATGGTCCTCCTCTGGACCTCTAACAAAACTTATTCTATCAGGTATTCAAAAACATTTACTTATTCTACATATTGATTACAAGTGAATACGTGTCCTATTTCATATTTGGCAAGGTCCAATATCATAATGCATGACTATCTACTGAGGTAAATTGCACTCAGCTCCAGGTTTTTCCAGTAACTCATATTCTTAGACTACACTACTAATATTACCTGACTTATATATCTGGGTTTTTGCCCTTTAGAAGCTAAAGGTTGAGATGGTGGTGGTTTCTTTCACCACAGTCTGAAATCGGGAGTCAGTTGCTCTGTGTGCCTTAATCCAGGTAATACTACAGAATTCAGTGGTGGAGCATATGCCTTGATTTTTTTTCTTTTCATTGTAGGAATTTGCACAATGTATTTGCACAATTAAAAAATCAAGGTCCGTTTCGACAAGTTCAAAGTGTAAAATGAATATTTCACACAGCTCTGCTCCTCAGGTCTAGTGTAAGAGACAGGGAAGCACACCGTTATTTACAGTGAGAAGAAATTACAAAATAAATTGTTATTTGTATGAAAGCTGTTTCTGTATAGAAATATCCTCATAAAATGGACCACCCCTTTCACAAAAGCCTGCCTGTTATAATATTCTAGGACTTGTAGATTTAATTCCTCTTTATGCCACCTACAGTGAATACAGAGACACATTATAAAAGCAGAGCATTATGAAAGGGACATTAAGAGCCAACAAGAAAAACTGGATCACGGAGTGAATCACAAAATCCCTGATTTTTTTTTTTTACCATAACTTTTGCTATCACTTTCCTGATTGGTGGCAATTGAAAAGAGGCTGACATTTTCCCCAAAAGAGTTGTATATGGAAAACTGTATTTGGAAGAGTACAATTATGTCTGAGTCACAAAACTAAATTATTCATCTTAGGACTCTTCAGGTACAACTACAGTTCAATAGCTAATTATTTTCCAAAGGACAAGAGTGTTTTAGAATAAGGGAAAAGGTATCAGTCATGACAAAATAGTGTATGTTACTTCACTAAAAGAAAAACTAAAAGTAGAATACTTTTTGACAATTCTCAGAAACTTTTGACTTCACAACCAACTTGTGCTTCAAATAAACTAAAGTAAGACATAGGCAATTTCATAATATGCATTTAGATATTTCTCAGGAAAAGAAAATAAGGATGGTTCCATTCAAAGGGGTTTGTTAGTTGATGTTGTCTTTTCCTTGGAAGCAGGGTACACTTTTGCTACCCTCCCTTACATACCCAGTGGCACAGGCCAAGCAGTGGTAGGGCAGATCTCTCCCAGGGGGATGGGCCAGCCTTAGATGGTTTGAGCTGGTTGGAAGCAGCTGGTTGGAGGTACCATGATCATATGACTGCCATTAGCTAAGGAAACATAACCAGCTGACCAGGGACAATGGTCTAACAGATCACAGGGGTGGGGAGGAAAGCACTTTGTGTCAAGGTAAAAGAGGGAAGTACACCTCCAGAGCCCCAACAGGAGCCAGAGGAAGAGGTGGACACTTTTGCCATTGGTACTGTGCTCCTCCTTGGAGGACTGCAAGGCATCAAGTTGTATCCTTCCCTTCCAGTAGGTACATTCACCTGGGAAATCTGAAACTGCCAAGCTGTGCCCCTGAAGGACATTGGAAGGGCAATCACAACACCCACACACCCAACATTGTGTTAATGAGAATTTTCTGTATTGATTTTTATATGACTGTTACTGGCATTGTAACTGGACTAGTAATAGCTGCTGACAGTACTTTTGATTGGACTGTGAAAACATTAATTATATTAACAATAAATCCTGGTTTCATAAACACCATGTATTTCCTTTTGCCCATAAAAAGATTTTGAATAAAAAGCCTTAAACCCCATTAGCGGGTGTTGTTGCCCTTGGCACTCAAAGCCAAGGACCTGTTAGAGCTCTAAAGTAATGATGACATTGTCCAGACCTTGGACTGGAGGATGGGCTAGTGCTGGGGCAAGGATGGCCTCTCACCTGTAGGAGGGGAGCTATGGTCCAACTGAGCACATAGTCACAAGGAGTAGGAATGGTGCGAGGAGGTGGATAAGCAGCACAGCCCCAAGGAGGAGAACAGGTGACTGATGCAGTCTAACCAAAGATGTTGCAGAGGCAGGAGCCTGAACCATACAGTGCAGGGAAGAAAGTTGGTGAGAGACAATAGTCAGAAGAAAAATGCATGGAGACTGCTGAAGTCTGCTGGAAACTTATGGCATCTGGAAACAGAGGGAAGTTCCTTCTTTGTCTCCAGAACTGAGGTTACCAAAAAGATAGTGTTCTGGCAACAGGTTAGACGCTAGTCAAAGTCACCATCAGACCCACCTGAGCTTCGGTCAAGTATGGCACACTAACTGGGAGAGGTAGATGATGACTTCCAATCACAGGGGACAGACAATCTTACTTATTTGCTGACCTGACTTGTTCAGGTCCGTTCTGACTTGAGATATTCTATGATTCCATGAATTTCAGTGCTTTTAGCCAAGCTATTAAAAATGCCTTGTCTAAATATTTTTGAAGGAAATATTGTTATTTTTTATCCTCTTAATACCTGATCAAAAACTTTAAAGAATGAAAAAAATAAAAAGAACAATACATATAGAGTTTGTAGAGTGTGTATCATCTTTTCATGACTGCTACAAATTTTTAAAGGTATCATAGAAACAAGAAGAAGAAAGAATGGTTATGGATGTGTCATTACTATCTAATAGACATTTTCCTTGTTGAGGTTCACTATATGAATTGATGGACCTGCCGTAAATATTAGGCTGTACAATAGCTCAGCTGTTATTCAATGGCTTGCAAGAAGGGCAATGAAAAGATTCCTAGACTTGTTAATCAGCTCTGATTTGTGGGTAATATTTATTGCAGAGAGAGGTGGTTTTTCAAGACACATTCTCTTTTAGGTGTCATCGTTTTTTCTTTTCTCGGTATAACCACATGTAACAATGAAGCAGTATGTGGGCTCCTGCCACTTTTTAGGTATGTACATGAAGGAAACTGAAAAGAGCCATTTGTTTTTCCTGCAGCATTTTTCTGCATGTTGCAATTCCAGAATCTTCAAACCAAATTCAGCTGGAAGTCTTTAGCATATTTCTTACTGTGTGTACATGTTTTTTTAAAAAGTGATCAAATTAACCGTTCAATTTCCATGTCTCTAAAAGCATTAATCCTGATGGAATCTGAATAATAAGCCCTTTTGGAGAGGTTTGGAACATAGCCCCAGCTTCCATCTCAGGAATGGAAGCGTGGATCTGGGATTAAATCCATGTGCATTTACCAAGTGCTCGGATGTCATGGTGGTAAACACCTTTAAAAGTCTAAAACAAAAAGAACAATGACATGTAATAGTGAAAGGATTTGCAGGAAAATATAAATCTAGTTGACTCAGAAAAGAAAATTGAAAAATGGCCAAATAACATTTGTTGAAAGAAAGCATCTTCAAGAATCTTTGTTGAGTAGGCGGTTGAATAGAAGAAACACTAGTAACATTTTATAGTCTGTATTATGCAGAACTGGCTTGAAAACAATGCTAATATGAACATTAAATACAACTAGAAAGTTACTTATATACATTTAAAAAAGGGGCTAAACCAAGAAAAGAATGGAAACAAAGAACAAGAAAGTTCATATAGTGTTATCTTGGTGTGTTTTCATATATTTATGACATAATTACTTTGGAAAGAAAATCTCACAAGACAATCACCTTCTTTTGTCTATCTCAATTTAATGAGGTAAATCATAGAATCATATGATCATCAAGGTTGGAAAAGACCTCTTAGATCTTTGAGTCCAACCATTAGCCTAGCATTGCCAGATTCACCACTAACCCATGTCCCTATGCACCATGTCTACACCGTTTTTTGAACACTTCCAGGGACGATGATTCCACCACTTCCCTGGGCAGCCTGTTCCAATGCTAGGCCACCCTTCTGGTGAAGAAACTTTTCTTAATATCCAACCTAACCCTCCTCTGGCACAAGAGATCTTGACCTATCTTGTATTACCTGGGAGAACAGATCGACCCCCATTTGGCTGCAACCTCCTTTCAGGTAGTTGTAGAGAATGATAATTGTAATTAAAAAAAAAAAAAGAAAAAGAAAAAAAAAAGAAAAAGAAAAAAAGAAAGATTGCACTTTAACATAGCCATGGTATTGTTTAATTTATTTTTTTAATGAATTCATTTTAAGATGCTTTAATTGTTAACTTTTTTATACCAAGAAGAATACAATATATTATGAAACTTGTGGAGTCTCTGTGAACCTCTAATTTAGAGACCTTCAGTAAGAAAAAATATTTGAATTTCAGTGTTCACTTCAGAGTTTTTAAAAACGCCTTGCTGCATATTATGAAGGAAATACTTTTAAGCAACTTTCCTCTTAATATCCAGTAATAACCTTGAAAAGAAATATTTTGTGAAGAATGAAAACAAGCAAAATGACTGCAAAGCCATATAACGGTTAAAACTGAGTGCTTCAAGGTGACCTCTTATCTGGATAGGCAGGAAGATACTTACATATGTGGTAGCTTGTAGAAAAAAAACCATAGTGAAGAAGAAACTTGCTTCAGGTAAGATGTATATACAGTTAGTTAGTTTACAGGAGTGCTACATCCCCACTTGTGGTTCTGTTTGTTCTTACATCTTTGACTGAGTATAAAGAAACTGGAAAACAGAACCCCTGGTTTACTGCCTTTATTTTTCTCAACAGCAAATGTATGTTAAAATACATATTTTAATGCTTGTATGATATATTAGCTGTACATTAAAAATATTCCTCAAAAGAATAGTGTCTCTTCAGGTAAACGCTTTTTCTTCTGGGAGAAATTAAATAATTTCACAAATACTATTCAGCACTGGCTTAGATCTGCTCTCACTGAAATACTCCTGTGCTGATATATCTTTATTAGCATGACCAGGAAAAAACTTCCCTTTATTTCTGTAAACATGTCTTGCAAAGACCATAATTAGATTCTTGCTGTTCCTGCTAAGTTCTGAACAGCAGCAAAAAAAAGGCAACTGTTGAGTTCCAGAAAAGTAAGCATTTTATTTTTTTTTTTTAACATCAGTATTGTGGGATAATATCTCAGGATATTTGGACAGATTTTTTAATTTTTTTTTTTTTTGGAACATGGGCATAATGTAGTCAGGGTGCTCCTAGAGATTTTGCATCACATTAAGTAGTTGTGCAAGCTTTTTCAGTCCCCAATGCTTGAGCATTTTAACTGAGCACTTTCTTTTTATTCTCTTTCTTCTGCATATAGTGTGATTTTCTTGTGAGCAACCAGTTTCTCTCTTTTTTTTTCTCTGTTTTACAGCATAAAGCTCACTCTAGGAGGATCAGCTAAGGTGCCCAGCTTGTAGAATTTCTACTTCTCCCATCTCTGGGGGTTTTTTTGGTGTTTTTTGTTGTTTTGTTTTTTTTTTTTTTTAATATTCTAATCAGGTACTTATGTTCCTCATTTCCCCAACAGACTATAGAAAAACTTAAACAAAAACCTCAAGTTGCTAGGAAAACCTGGTGATCATTTGGTCCACCCCCCTGCTCAAATTAGAATGAACTAGGACATGTTGCCTCACATCCATGTACTGTTAGGTTTTGAATAGCAACAAGGACATATGCTACAGACTTCCTGAACAACATGTTCTAGTGTTTGACAACCTCTGCAACAAAAAGTTGTTTTTATTCTGTTAACTAATAGGCTTGTTTTCATTTTTTTTTTAATTTAAATTCAAAATCCATTTTAGTTCAGTGAGTCTTTCATTTTGAAGAACGGGAGGGGTCTTTTTGTCTTGAATTGTTTGGAAGAAAGTTAGAAAAGAGAAGAATCATAGAATGATGTGGATTGGAAGGGACCTTAAAGATCATCTAGTGCCAACACCCTTGCCATGGGCAAGGTCACCCTCTACTAGAGTTCCAACCCCACCTGCCATGAGCTGGAATGCCACCCACTATAATGGGTTGCTCAGGGCTCCATCCAGCCTGGCCTTGAACACTTTCAGGGATGGGGCATCCACAGCTTCTCTGAGCAACCTGTTCCACCTGACTACCCTCTGAGTAAAGAATTTCTTCCTTATATCTATCCTAAATTTATCATCTTTTAGTTTAAAATATTTCCCCCTTGTCCTGTCACTATTCGCCCACGTAAAAAGTCACTCTCCCACTTTTTTGTAAATCACCTTTAAGTACTGGAAGGACACAATGAGTCCTTTCTGGAGTCTTCTTTTCTCCATGCTGGACAAACCCAGCTCTCTCAGTCTGTCTTCATAGAAGAGGTGCTCCAGCCCACTGATCATCTTCATGGCTCTCCTTTGGATTCACTCTAACAGGTGCATGCCTTTCTCGGGCTGAGGACTCTAGAGCGGGATGCAGTACTCTGAGTGGGTTCTCCAGAGTAGACTAGAGGGGACAATCACATTCCTTGACCTGCTGGACACTGCTCTTTTGATGCTGCCCAGGATGAGGTTGGCTTTCTAGGCTGTGGACATACACTGTTGGGTTATGAGAATTGAAAAGAGAGCTCGAATTAAACATTCCTCCTGAAGAAGATAAGAGGATATGGACTTTTATGGACTCTTTAAAAATATGTGATTCAAGTTTTATGTTGCATTTCATATTTTACTGTATATTTCCCAATATTTTGTACTTTAAGGTCTAGTAGTTTCCTTTATCCCTTGTGGCCATGAACCCTGTTTTCCCATTGGTTAGTTTTTACTGCATTGCAGCAGTTTTCCCTATATGGTTGTACCTTCCCTTCGTTTTACGTACTCTGCCCTTGCTCCTCCCTAGTTACACCCCTTTTCTAGTTGGTTCTCTTCTTGCCTTTTATAAGACGGGAGCCATGTTTAATAAAGAGCCATTTCATTCTCATCCCTGAAGTGTGCAGACCTGTTTTTGCTTTGGGACTGTCAACATACAGCTTTTCACTCACAAGAACCCCCAAGTTCTTCTCTGTAGGGCTGCTCTCAGTCAGTTGTTCTCCAATCTGTACTCTTGTCTGGGATTGCCTTGACCAAATAATTTATGCTCTCTCTTCAGCTATCCTTCTCTTCACCTGAGATACCTATCTTATATAATTTCTCTGAGATCTAAGATTGGAAAAATGTTTACAGCGTCTTCAAATTAAAGGTTTCACTGAATAGGGATTTTATGTGTTTGAAGGCTTTCTGGAATTAGGGCCTAAAAACAAGAGAATACTTGTCTTTTCTCTTGCTCTTCAGTGATGTTTTCAGTGAGAATCCTAAATCACAATATTAATTAATGGAGAACTAATGCCTGCTTCTTGGACCAAAGGAATGGCTTCAGTAATAGGCAGTTCTAGTAGATTGCCACATGTTCTAGAGATTAGGCACTAAAGTGAAATGCAACATCAAGTCTTTATTTATATATTGTACATATGCATATATGTGAAATGAAAGAACGAGCCATTTAAAAAACTCCAAACCAACCAAAGAAAAAACACCAACAAAAAACCTCTCAGCTTTTGAAATTAACTTCACACTGTTAAACATACTCTTTACATACTGATATAAATAACAATAAATCAATAATCCTTACTCCTGAGAATATGACTTTATTCCATCAGGCCTTGTAGCACTGCACAAGTAATGGAAAGGCTTTTAGTCAACTCAGAGTTCACTTCAATAAATGGGAGGTCACCCAGAATCTCTTTCCTGCTGGTCCTTGGTTTCTATTAGAATAATGTAACTTCTCCAACTCAGTTGCTGGCTAATGGATCTCTAAACCTTTAGAATGTAACCTTGACAAAATATATCAACTTGCAAGTAAATTTTGTTTCATCTGATATTATCAAATATGAAATAATTGGATGAAAGTTTTTTTGTCCTGTCTTCTAGTTTTAAAGCAGGATTTTCCCTGTCTACAAAGATGAAAACTATTTTATGTACAAGGTTATTTCAATGATATATGAGACACTGCAAAAATGCTATGCAATACTGTGTGTGAGGATGCACTGTAATATTTTAAGTAATGCAATTTAAGTCTTAGAGTTTCTATTAGTCCTAAAGAAAAGAAGGGCTTTTATAGTTGAAAACTTCTCCAATATTTAATCTAGGAGTTTCTCAAAGAGGCATATGAACTTTTTTCATTCTTCAAAAATAAGAATAATAAATAAAATTATTTGTATTGTCAGAATGAAATTTAAAATACTTAACATCGTGAATCTACCATCCTTATCTTCACTGAATAGAACATTATCTCAAATAATAAAATAATAATGGCCAGTCTTCGCGAATGAAGATTTGGGGAAAGGTCTTTTACCTTTCCAGCCTGCGCAATGGATTTTTTAGGTGAGACACAGCCTGCGCTGAACTGAGCCCACCCATCTCAAAGGAATGCAATTGATCTCAACCCTTCTACAGTCTGTTAAACCGGCTTGGATTGGTTTTGGCTATTATAGTACTGTAATAGAATACTTGAGCTAAGAGTGTGGTTGCTATAATCTCACTATTGAGTAAATGGAAAGAAGTAAGTATTACTTATCTGAACTATCCTCTACAACTTGCTGTCTTCCATCATAAAATATAGTCACAATATAAACATCTCATTTATGAGCCTAAAATTAGGTGGACTAAATTCAGATCATTCACTACCTTCTGCAATTACTGTAGCAAAATATTACCATGATGCTTATTAGAAATAAAAGGAAAAAAAAGAGAGAAAAAAAAGAAAGGAGTATGCCAACAAACTTTCAGTAAGTAAAATTCCCTGAATCTGAAGGAGAAATTCAACATAAAACAGGGTAGTTGATAATAGTAACATATTTTCACTATTTTATCTATAAAGAAAGTTATAACTAGCTGATTTAATCTTACACATTAACTTTCAATAGTAAAAATTTAAGGAGGAAAAGACAAGTACAAATTAAATATCAATTCTTTTAGTTTTTGTTCTCCAGAGACAGATATTGTGTTGATTTTTCATGAAGATGTGACTTATTAGATTATTCTTTTCATAAGTTTTAGCAAATGTAAGATAGCTTTTCGTATGTTGGTAGGAGTGGAAAAAGAAAAAAAGTTATATTCTTTAGTTCAAAAGACATTGTTAAAGAATAGGGTATATGAATGCTTTATTGAGTACCCATCTGCAGTAAGCAAAAATGAATAAAGATTGGAGCATGTTATATGGACATGCTACTATGTACTTGAAAGGATTTAAGAGTAGTTTTGCAATGACAATGTTATAAATACCCATTTTGTCAAAATAGGAGCACTGAGAAGTGGTAATGGGAACACAACATATGTCCCTTTCTGTTCCTTTTCCAGTAGATTAATTTCCTGCAACAATATATTGCAGCAGTATCTGTTTTTTCTTAAAACCAGAGGGCTGCAACTGAACTAGATCCTTATACAGCTAATTCCTTATTTCAGGACTTACCTTACCTAGAATACTGTTACTAGTGTTTATATGCTTGAGTGTTTTCTTTTAGATTCATATTGTATGGACTTTTGTCCCATAATTTTGAAATAACACATATTTTCCATATAAATAATCACTGGGCACTATTGGTTATTGTCTTCATAATAAATATTTTAAGGAATTGTCTAATAATCTGGTATTTTTAGAATAACTAGGTTTAAAAAACCGCTGTAGTATGAGATCATAGTGTATCTAAAAAATGCTCCCTCTGAGAGTTTACAGCAGGTCAAGTTTATACTGTGTTCTAAAATGGAATGAGATCACTGCACAGCTTACACTGAAGAAAATGGCCATGCCTACTACAAGTTCATGATAATAATGCAAGTACATGCTATAAATTCAGCTTGTTCTTTGAATTATGGCAAAATACTCTGATATGAATCAAAAATATGAAGCCTACAGAGAAAATAAAAGCCTGTTTGTGAAATGCATGGGACTAGACTAATTAATGATCTTAGACTAACTTCTTAAGGTAATGGCTTGGGTGAGTTCAGATAAAAAGCTAGTTTGCATAAGTTAATTCTAAGTAATGTTTATCTACGAGAAATATTGGGGTTGGATTTTTTGAGGGGGGTTTCTTCTGTTTGTTTAGGAGTTTTTGTGGAGGGATTTTTGTTTGTTTATTTGGTTTTGTTTTTTTTTACCAAATAAAATAATTTTTTTGCACTCCTTGGGAAATTTCCTCCCCCTAGCAATAGGAAGAAAATAATATTTATTGGGAAATATTAAAATGTATATTAGGTGATACCTGCCATACAAGGAGAACTATGCTGCTCAATAAAAATAATAATAATAATAATAATGGCCCATCTTCGCGAACGAAGATTTGGGGAAAGGTCTTTTTACCTTTCCAGCCTGCGCAATGGATTTTTTAGGTGAGACACAGCCTGCGCTGAACTGAGCCCACCCTTTAATCCTAAGGTTCATCTGCCGGGGCCAAGCAAGCTTGGACAATGGCAGTGAGGTCCTCAGGACGTAGGTTTGTTTAGAGTGACCTTCTCATAGATGGATGGCCACACAGGGCTAACGACCTCCATCAGGCCAGGAGACCGGGGACTCAATAAAAATAGGTTGATCATTAAAAGGTTTATCTTTCCTTATGTTCTGCTTCTGTAAGAGCTTTGCTCATAAGATCGCCCTTTTTGTTTCAAATGGAATGGTTGTTCAAATCATGTGATGTTCAGATCCCTTAATGTTATGCTAATAAATGCAAGGATGATAAAGGAAATTACCCATTAAATATCTTGATTTTGAAACACAAAAGTCTCAAGAATACAGTGAATTAAATCTATTCTATATCTGTATAATTTTGCCATATATGATGTTAGCAGTTGTCCCCAGTTGACTGTTAGTAGTTACATATAAATTGTGATTTATATATCACATGTAAAACAGATTTCATAAAATTGAATACCACAAAATAATTCAAAATGTCAGCTAGAGAAAAGACTGGAGAAAAAGAGGTAAAACAAAATTAAACCACAAACTATTTGTGTCATTTGGAATATCTAACTTAAGTATCTTATTGAGAGTCTAGTTCACAAAAGATATGCTTCTGGGCCCAGAGTACCATCCCAACATCTGAAAGTATACTTATTGCATTGACTGATATATCAGTCTCTTGATTTGAAAAAAGATCAATTATCCTTAGTGTAAGGCCATAATAAAAGGTTATTCTTAGTACCCTCATGTTCTACAAATCTGATGATTAGAGCAGCAAAAGAAGAGTTAGAATATGTAAATCCCAGTCTTTTCTTAGCCAAAATGGATTGAACCTGTGCCTCCCGTAGCTGAGGAAAGTTCTCTAAGTACTAGACGAGGCAGTTGAGACCACCTGAGGATCCAGGTAATTGTGTTCTCTATTCCTTATGCTGTCGCACATCTACTTTAGATTCAAGAAGATATGAGTCCATGAAAGAATACAAGAAAAAGTTTACAAGAATAAAAAAAAGAAGTTTTACTTTAGAAAGCATTTATCTGGGAGGTTCCTTCTGTTCCTCTGGCTTCAAGGCCCCAGTTTTTTAATCTGCCAGGGATTTTAGGATTCTTCAATTTAGGAATGGAGTACAGCTTGTTAACATTAAGCTTATAATAGCTTTTTAAAGGGAATGATGTCACGGCAGAAAAATTAAGACTGAAGAAATACCAGCTGACAGCTCTAATGCAAATGCAACTGATCTTTCAAAAAAAATCTGGAATTAAAATTCAAATCTTCCTGTTAAACTCTGTCATGGGCAAAAAGGAACCTATCATATATATGTGGAGCTAACATTTATTGTTAGACCAAATAATGCTTTAACACTTTAATTATGTATATGCATTTTTTGTATGAATTAGCTAACTTACCTATTTGTACAGAGAAGCTTCATTAGGAAGGCTTTAAATAAATTAAAATAAAATAGAATAAATTAAAAAAAAAGTGAGAATCCAAAAGTAATTATTGATTCTCTTCCTTTGACATCATGCTTTTCCTTCTAATGTCTATCTTCAAAAAACTGTGCAACAGATCTAAGGTGAAGTAGAAGACAATCACTGAAATCATGAGCATGTCCCCACTCCACCAGCTATCCCAGGGCCCTGCTCAAGCCTTTGGGGTGGCATTTCTTCTTCCCCAGCCTGTTGTCGGCTTGTCTGGAGGCCCTGTGGAGGAGGTGCAGGTGTTCCTGTGACACAAAGGGCTGCTGTTCTCCCATCCTTACCCCAGCCAGTGAGAGGCACTCCCCAAGCCAGTTCCCTTTGGGAAGCAACAGGAGGAGAGGAGGAATCTGCTCCAACCATCTCTGACTGTCTTTAATTAGCTCCAGCTGGCTCCAACTGGCTACTACCATCTCTGACCCTGAAAAGACCTACCCTGCACTGTCATTGCTGGGGCTGCATCATGCCCACAGTGCATTTCATTATTCTCTGCATTTTCTTTCGTGTAATAATGGTTAATAAACTGTATTACACATCCTCTCCAAATATGAACACACTCATAAAGAGCTGAACCCCTTCATGACTACCCTGATTCATCCTGTGTTTTACCCATCTGTCCTCTCACCCACACTGTTATATGCCAAGTAGGATGCAGGAATGGGAAATTGCTGTATTGGAAGTCAGTGACCTTCACTCTGTGCTCTCCCCTTCTCCACAGACCCTGTTATTTTAGCACAGAAGACAATAAGATCTAGTTTACTGCTTACCCTTTGTCTGTTACTGAAGTCTTATCCTTCATCTACCTAGAAATGTACCCCAAGGGAAATCACACAAAAGTTTTCCCAGGGACTGAATTCAGTCTAACAATAGTGTCCCAGTGACTATAGGGGAGGTCACTGAGAGGAGTGAGCCAGGTCTTAACAGACCAGCTTGGTGGCCGGACAGGGGTGTAAGCTGAAACAGGAGAGGTCCTTACTGGAAATGAGACTCTTGAAGGCAGTCATGGTGCCCGCAGAGGTAAGCTTCATCCTTGGGGGTTTAAAAGATTCAAGTGGAAAAATACCCAGGCATCCTGCTGTGATCTCAGAGCTTGTCCTGCTCTGAGTAGGAAGCTGGACTGGAGACCTCTCAAGGTACCTTCCAACCTGAATTTTCTTGTGACCATATGATCTTAATTGCCCTTCTTTTGCTTTTTAATTCTTTCTTTTGAGGAAAAATACCCCTTATAAACGAGCAGAAAATAAGATAGCTACACCAAAGGGTTTTTAGACAACTTTTTGGAAATGCCTTTTGCTTTCAAAAGACGGTTGTTATTCCTATAATAACCTGAAAACCAACCCCTTGGGAATCTTTAGCTTGCTTTAGCATAGCTTTTTGCTTATTTGCTTGTGTTCTTTGCATGAGCTTACTATGATAGTTTAATAGTGCATTTTTGAAGTATTTCTTGCTTTCACATAATAAATATTATGAAAATGCATTCCCAATATATTTGTTAAAATTAAAATTTTGAACTAGATCTGATCAGATTTACTCTGGCTAACATTCATGTGAAAACAGTGGTCTAAAGTGCAGCCCTACAAGACATCACACAATTCCAAGTCATTCAAACAACCAAGAGGAAGGTTGTTTCGGTTGGTGGTTTGGGGTTTTTTTTTGTATTTTCACAGGATTTTTTTCCTGCTTCCCTTTGCTTCAGAAGAATAATAATTAGTTCTGCATTTAGACCAGCAGCAAACTTTAAGCTCCAATAATCTTCACTGCTTTCTAGTCACCAGACTCATGGGTATATATTAATCAGTAAGGCACCCCCAGCACAGCCTATCATTTTAGTATGTGACAAGTTGCCACTCTAGTGAAATAACTAGTAGAACAAGTAGTAACAGCAGAACAAGATGCAGGTCACAATTAAATAACAGTAAAAATTTGGACTGTGGGAAATAAAATGAAACCAAGTGTATTGCATTTCAGTTAAAAACAAAGGGAAATATTTATCTTTATGTTACCTGTTTTTTTTTAATATATATATATTCTGTTGTTTGTTTCTCATCTCATTGAAATGTGGCAAAAGCCTGCTTAAAACATGTAAGATCAGAAACATGGGGGAACCCCCCCCATAAGTAGGAAATTATTTGAATACAATTGTTTTAATAGGAATTGCATTGTGTTTTCTGTCCTTGAAACTAGAAAACTTATTTTAGTCTTTTTGTAGCTCTAAGAAACATAACCTTACAATATGGCATAAAAACATTAAAGCATAAAATCTGAAGAGCTGTAACCTAAATGAAAACCTCTGTCCTTAATTATCATCATGGTGATGTAGTTTTTGACTAGTAGAGTTAAAAGCTTGATAATATCTTCACTGGGAATAGGGCTTTTGTTGAAAATTAGAGCTACATCTTCCTCAATTTAAAAGGAAAGAGTAGTGTTAAAGAAATTCTGCAGTTAATTCTCAAATGTGGAATTTCCATAATCTGAAACATCTTTAGAGAGTGACCCTTAGAAAATTATCTAATAACCCTTTTCTTTCCACAGGCTCTTGAGGAAATTAGAATTTAAAGACTATAGATGTTACTTACTTGTGTGGTAAAACAAAATATGTTGTTATCAGTGTTTGTTCTCTTCACTGATTAAGATATCTGAGAGAAAATCCTGATTATGAGATAAAGTAATATGGATTTGAAACTTCTATTAATGATGCCCAGGAGATAAATGTGAGGGCAAATGATCTTCAATGGGAAACTGGTAGAGTTTTAATCATTTTAGTTGGGTTTTTTCTAGAAAATAGGTTGAAAGCTGTCATGAATAGTGCTGTTCTTACCATGGTGGCTGGGCATGGTCTGGATGAATTTTCCTTGTCAGTTCTAGCCTTATTTTGTATGATTCTGTTTACCAGCTGACAAAGTTCTACTTTTAAAATAATTATATTTTTTATCCTGTCCTTCTTGTTCAGAAGATGACTAGATATCAGACTTTCAGCACAAATATGTTCAGGTGTGTCTGTTATCATCCCCACTTTAAATTTACTAAACTATAATCTCTTCAAGTCTTCCAGAAAATCAGAGTACTCATTCTTTTGACTGTTCTAGTAACATTCTTATTTACTCGCTGCTGTTTGAATGAGCTGTTTTAAGCATGGGTTAATGGAAAACATGTTCTCTCCAATGCTTTGCACAATCGTAATGATACTTTCCAGTTCCTATTG
The DNA here is from genome assembly GCF_003984885.1 of Neopelma chrysocephalum. Taxonomy (NCBI): domain Eukaryota; kingdom Metazoa; phylum Chordata; class Aves; order Passeriformes; family Pipridae; genus Neopelma; species Neopelma chrysocephalum. Next base: position 21,734,137 of record NW_020897694.1, on the reverse strand, counting down.
CAGAACTTAAATCTGATTGACACTAATAATATTTGTCTGAGTCACTGTCTTACTACAACAGGATTCATGTTTATTGTGGGATCCATTCAGATGGCACAGTGGTATGTCTGAGATGGATGCAGGCACCTTTTTTGGGTCTAAGTCAAAGAAAAAAATAAAAAGATTGTAAACCAGAATTCAATTCCTCCTCATCACATGGTACAATTAGGTCATTCTTTACCTCTGTTATTTCCTCATGGTGAACACCTAACAGCTAAAAAAAGTTTGATAATCCCTGATGCACTGTACATTTTCTCTCACTCTAACTATCTAAAAGTTAGATTGTCTATTTGTCTTTGTTCCTTCTCTGGTCAATAAAGGAAGTGTAATAAAACTAACTAAAAAATAAATGTTTAGTAGGTGTGATAAACTTGTCCCTACAATGAATATAGAGAAAACCCAAATACCTTATTTATACAACTTTCAACAGCTTTAGACATCTATGTATAAACTGTAGGGGAAGTCTGCAGTATCTACTTTTTCTAATGTAGTTTGAGTAAAAACAACTGATATGATAGAAAATCAATGCAGATAGTGTGTGTGAATGGAATACCCCAAACTGCCTATACTGAAAGGCTTGTTTACCAAAAACTGGTAATATTATGAAGAGGACAGTATGACTTTAAAACAGCCACCAGCTGAATTAAACAGCAATGAGGGGATTACCTGCAGACTTTTTAAACAAGGATGTCATCAGACTTCGAAGAGTTTTAGACTAATCAGCTGCAGCTATCTGAGAGGTTCTGTTCCCACAAGCAGTGCCCCTGGGGCACCCTGACCCTTGCCCAGGTTGATCAAGCACAGCTGCTACCCAGCAGCCGGCTGGCAGTGCAAATGTAGTTTGCAGGGGCCCCGCTTTGGGGTGCAGGCATGTAAAACATGTAAAGATCACAATTGCCTTAAACACTGTCAGGGTCACAGGAGGAACTAGCCATAAGAAAAGCCACCACAGCAGCAACTTGAGATAAGCACAGAAGGGAGGAATTTGCAACAGGAAGGTGCTAATTCCAGGCCTGGTGAGGCAGATCTGGGTAGAACCCTGGCTAATGCATTTGGACAAAAATTCCCACTGTGGTAGACTGTAAAAAAACAAGCAACTGTTTATGCACATGCCATCCCAAATGATGAGAATGTCATCTATGTCCCATGGATACCTGGAACTTGGACTGTATAAAGATGATACCCCAGAAGAATTAATCAGGGACCTCCACCACCAAGAAGACCAGAAGAAGAAGGACCAATGGGATGCTGCTGGATCCATAGAGTGGTGATATCTTTCTACTTAATCTGTCTCTCACTCTCTTTCTCTCCCCCTTTGTATTTCTTTCTATCTCTCTCCACCTCATATTTACTGTTAAGTAAAATCCATACTATTGACTTTGACATTTAGTCTTGTTTGCAACTTAATTCAAGCAGAGATATCTCAGAATTATAGAATCAACTAGGCTGGAAAAGATCTCTGAGGTCATTGAGTCCAACTTTTGACCCAACACCACCTCATCTGCTAAACCATGGCACTAAGTGCCACATCCATTCTTAAATACCTCCAGGGACAGTGAATCCATCACCTCCCTGGGCAGCCCATTCCAATGCCCAACCACTCCTTCTGTAAGGAACTTCTTCCTAACGTCCAACCCTAACCTCCCCTGGCACAGATTAAGACTATGTCCAGTTGTCCTACTGCTGGTTGCCTGGGAGAAGAGATTGACGCCCACCTGGCTACAACCTCCTTTCAGGGAGTTGTAGAGAGTGATGAGGTCTCCCCTGAGCCTCCTCCAGGATAAACAACCCCAGCTCCCTCAGCTGCTCCTCATAGGAATGTGTGACCTCACCAGCACTGAGTACAGGGGAAGAATCACTTCCCTAGTCCTGTTGGCCACACTGTTCCTGATCCAGGTCAGGATGCCATTGGCCTTCTTGGCCACCTGGGCACACTGCTGGCTCATATTCAGCTTCTTGTCAATCAGTACTCCCAGTTCCCTTTCTGCCTGGCTGCTCTCCAGCCACTCTGTCCCCAACCCATAGTGCTTCATGGGGTTGTTGTGGTCAAAGTGCAGGACCCGGCACTTGGCCTTGTTGAACCTCATACCATTGGATTCAGCCCATCTATCCAGTCTGTCTGGGTCTCTTTGCAGAGCCCTCCTACCCTCCATTTATCTCTTAATAATCGGATCTTAACAAGGCACATCTCCTAGAGTACTTTCTCACTGGTGGGTGCATCAGCATCATGTCAGGAGCAGCAGGGCAACACAAAACCGGGCTAGCATGTCTCCTGCAGGAGAGGTGTACACATAGGGGAGACCTCAAGGCCGTGGTGGAGGGGGAGCTTGTGTAGCTGTGAGTGTGTGCATGTATGTAAGGTCATTAGAACTTCAGGAGATTAGTTATGGAGGAGTAGTGTCAGGACTCAGAGTGACTGACAGGTCTTATTCATCTTTCCCAGCCTTCCCCAAGATCTCCTAAACTCTGCCTTTGTCCTGTTACTGGTGGCCCTTCTCCTCAAGATGAATGCTGGGAGAAGTCCCACTGTCTCACCTGGGAAGTCTTACTTGGCTCCCAGTATGCCTTCCCTAACAGAGCAGCTCCATTTTTGCTGCTCTCTGACAGATAGGTGGAATTTCTAGATAGTTACTAGTATTTGATAAGTATCTAGTACATGCTTTAGTTATTTTATTGGTTATATTGATCCTGAATGTGTAGTTCACAGATAGCTGTTAATGATGTCACTAATCAGTAAACCACCATGATCCTGATTTGATATAAACCACAAGAGGTGAGTAGTTTTTACCTGCAACAGCAGGGGAAATAAAATTCAAACTAGTACATGGGTTTGCATTCTGTACTATTGAGTTTAATCTTCTCATTATTATTCTGCACCTCGAGGTCATCCAATTAATTTTCAGAGGGGGGAGAGGAAGAGGAAAGTCTGTCTGTGCAGTAACAATATTTCACAAGTTTTGCCATTATCAAATTTTATTAACAATGATCTTGGCATCAAAAAATAAAAAAATAAAAAAGCCTATTACATAAGAGTACATAATTTGTCATTACTACACTGCTAACCCTCTTTTAAACTCCTACCTCAGGCTTACCCCAGGGTAACCACAATCTCTTCTCTTCAACCAAATGCTAGTCTCTTTCATTATTTTATTACTGTATATTACCATAGCAATTCCTGAAGTAGAAATAAACAAATTATATCATATTCCATTTTTTGAGCAGATAGAAGTCCTTCGAAGAAAGATGCTGTATTCATCTATAATAATAATCTTTTCCTCTATCTTATCCCACTTTAATTGCAGCCATTCTGGATAAAAAAGCAAACCAAAATGTTCCTCCTTTTTGTGTCAATATGCCATCATTTTTTAATCCATACATCTTGATCACAAGCCATAATGTCATGTATTGATTTTTTGGCTATATCTTTTTAGCAAAAACTCCAATTTCATGAAATCAAAGAAGTAGAAAATCAAATTTGCAATTTATGTTACTACAACCACAGAGAAGAGAAAAGAGGGGAGGGGAAAGGAGGGGAGGGGAGGGGAGGAGAGGGGAGGAGAGAAGAGGAGAGGGAAGAGAAACTTTTTGAAAGTACCTTTTCCTGATACTCAATATTAAAGAAAACTGAATTGGCTGTATAGTTTTTAAGGGCATATATAGCTTAGAGAATTATCTTCAATGCTGGACCCTTATCATCCACACTACTGAAGAGGTAACTCACTCTCTGTCTCTGTTTTTGACTTGTTCAATTAGTTTTCTTCAAACTAATCAGGGCAGAAGTAAACTACTTAGTACAACTGTGCTTCAGAATGAGAAATACTCTTAATTAAGAAGTACCAAACCTACCTGTCTGACTTGTCCAAACTGGAGGATAACAACAAGGAGAGCAAAAGTACATTGAAGGAATCCTACCCTTCTTTACCCCTGCCCATGATTATGGGATAAAAGAATTGCATATTTATACAATTCTTATTTTTTCTCTCTTCTTAATGGCAATCCTCCTCCAGTATGAGTCAGGAAAATTAAGATATTTCACAAAAATAATAGTTTTTGGAAATGACACTTTTTTCTGCACTGGTAATGAAATAACATAAGCAAGATGCAACTCAACATTTCAGCTAACAAAATTTGTATCTATATGTCTTATATGTAACTGGGTAGTTTCAATTGCCTACACTTAATTATCTTGGACAATTTGAGATTCCTTGGGGATCTGAAAAATACAAGTGGGCCGCAAAGACTATATTAATGTCTTTATTTGGAAAGGCAGCTGGAGAGTATAAGCAGTGTCTTCTAGGGCACTTCAAATACCATGAAACACAAAAATCTAGGTAACTGAGTAGGTCTATAAGAAGCATTGACCTTAGGCTCCTTTTTTTGTCAAGGCTCCAAACAGAGTTCATGTGAATTTTTCAGAATCACATTTCAGAAGGAGATGAATCACTCCTAACATACTTTTTTTTCCTCCACTGATCTTAAAAGAAGCTTAAAGACCAGCTCTTCTTAGCTCTTAGAAGCTTAAAGACCACCTCTACGCAATAGGCCTTTTAGTAAGATAGTCTAGTATTTAGTCAGAGTCCAGCACTGACATCATAATACTGAAATAAAAGCAGTGGAAGGTGACTGGATATTTCTAAGCTTTCCTTCATCAGCTTCTGCCAAAATGAAATATTCCTAATGGGTAAATACGTATCCTGTGAATTACTACAAGAGAAAAATTCATATGGCAACACGGTAAATAAGATCTTGAAAAAGACAGGGATAGAGTCAGCTTTTGGTTTGGTCCCAAATTTCTGAGGAGTCTATGGTTATTAGTGAAAAAAAAAAAGTCTTAACGCTTTCAAACAGTCCTATTCTCCCAGTATAGAATTCAGCAGTGTTAGCATCAGAATAGAAATCCAGAGTAAAGGGTTTTCTACATCTGACTACGTTGTGGTTTGACCCCTGTAAGTAGCTAAGCACTACACAGCTTCTCATGGGTTCCACACAGTGGGATGGAGGAGGGAATGAGGAGGGTAAAAGTGAGAACACTTGTGGGTTGAGATAAAACTGGTTTAACAACCAAAGCGAAAGCTGCACGACCAAGAAAAGCAAGACTAGGAATTCATTCACTGCTTCCCATCAGCAGGCAGGTGTTCAGCCATCTCCAAGAATGCAGGGCTCCATCGTGTGTAACTACTTAGCAAAACAAATACCATCACTCTGAATGTCTCCCCTTCCTTCTTCTTCCCTCTCCCAGCTTTTATTGTGGACCATGATTCTAGTCAGTGTGGAATATCCCTTTGGTTAGTTGTGATCAGCTGCTCCCCACTGTGTCGCCTCTCAGCATCTTGTGCACCCCCCAACTACTCACTGGTGGAGTGGGATAAGAAGCAGAAAAGACCTTGATGATGTGGAAGCCCTGCTCATCAACAGGTAACACATCAATGTGTTATCAATCCTTATTCAGTCACAAATTGAAAGCACAGCACCATACAGGCTACCATTGAGAAAATTAACTCTGTCTCAGCCAAAACAAGTACAAAGAAGTTTCACACAAGCTTCATTGTAACTATTAGGCTATTATTCATAGCAATGAAGCAACACCACCATTTTGGTCTAGAGGTAGCTTGGCCTGTGAATTTATTCTCTGAATCAGCCTAACTTTCAAGCCAAATAGGCATTTCAAACTCGGGTGCCGGTGCCCATAAAGATGTCTGAGCCAGGAGAAAGTTATGAAGCAGTTTTAAGTGCAATGGTCAGCAAATCTAAGAATATCCATTCATTTTGCACTTCGCTGCTTTTTCACTGCTTGATAACATACATTTTGAGAAAGACATATTTAAGACTAATTGTACTTTGGTTTACTGGCTATCTTAGTTAAAATGCATGAGGGAAGTGTATTTTGGATCAAATTAACAGTGACTGCTTTGGCTTCCTAATCAAAATAAAACCAAGAAAAAAAACACCTGAAATAATAATTAAATCTAAAATAAAGCACTTGCAATCAACACCCAAAAGTCTTTTTTTTTTTTTAAGTAGTTTGCTGGGAGCATTTTTTATTTCAATTTAAGAAATAAAAACCACTTTGAGTGGAAGTCTGGCTTAGATTTAGTCACTGATAGTTTGGTGCTTATGATGAAAATGCTTGATTTAGTTGCCTGATGGTGGCATCTAATACCTGTGTAATTATCCAAGGATGTACCAGATATCTGAATGGGACTGATAGAAAAGACAAATAACTAAGAGGTTTATATGACAGTTGTCTGTTGCTTCAAAGAGTATTTGACACATATATGTTATTTCACCAAAATTATCTGCATATAAGTTTCATATCTAAAGCAAGCAAGAGGAAGTTGGCTGATGCCACTTCAAGGCCACTCTTCATAATCTCAGCTGTTCAGGTGACTGGCTGCACAGTGTCTGAGTTAGTACCAGAGGACAGCGTGAGAGACGCTTGCGTACGATGCGAGCAAGTGAATGATTTGCTGTGCATAGTGGTAGAGCTCAAGGAAGAAGTGAAGAGGCTAAGAAGTATTACGGAGGGTGAAAGGGAAATAGACTGGTGGAGTCATACCTTTTTGACCCCAAAACAAGTCCAGCAGGAGACAGTGAAGCCCTACCCTCCTGCCATCAGGCAGACGGAGCAAACCAAGTAGATGGGGGGGAATGGAAACAAATCTCTGATCAAAGAGGTAAAAGAATTTCCTTCTGATCCCCATCACCTCTCCTGGTGCCCTTAAAGAGCAGGTATGACACCCTGGACCCAGAGAGTCAGGCAGAGGGCAGTCAAGAAGAGGATCTGTCTGGAGGGTCTCCTGGTTGCACCCTGTCTAACAGACGGTTTACAACCACAGCTATAAAGAAAAAAAGAAGAGTGGTTGTAGTAGGTGACTTCCTTCTGAGGGGAATTGAAGGCCCTATATGCCAATCAGACCCATCCCACAGGGAAGTCTGCTGTCTTCCCGGGGCCCGAGGGAGGGATATTAGTAAGAGACTCCCTCAGCTAATCCCGCCCTCCAATTATTATCCACTGCTGGTGGTCCAGGCTGGCAGTGATGACATTAATGAAAGAGGTACCAAGCTAATTAAAAAGGACTTCAAGGCACTGGGTCCATTAGTTGATGGGACAGGAGCACAGGTGGTGTTTGCCTCAGTTCCTGCAGTACCAGGGGTGAATGAGGAGTAGGAAAACCCATCTTATCAATAGATGGCTAAGGGATTGGTGCTACTGGCAGAATTTTGGTTTTTTTGAGCATGGGGCAAATTCTATGGTACCTAGACTGCTAGAGTCAGATGGGTTTCATCTATCCAGCAAGGGTAAAAGCATTCTAGCCCATAAGTTGTCAGGGCTGATCAGGAGGGCTTTAAACTAGGTTTGAAGGGGGAAGGTGTTGAAACCAGGCTCTCCAGAGATGAGCCTAAGGGTGGAAAGCCTGAGTTAAGAGTCAAATCAGCAGCGCAGCTGAAGTGCATGTACACCAGTGCACACAGTATGGGTAACAAACAAGAGGAGCTGGAAGCCATCGTGCAGCAGGAAAGCTATGATGTAGTCATCATCACAGAAACGTGGTGGGATGACTCGCATGACTGGAGTGCTGCCATGGATGGCTACAAGCTCTTCAGAAGGGATAGGCAAGGTAGAAGAGATGGAGCAGTGGCTCTGTAGGTTAGAGTCTCTTGACTTGAAGTCAGTAACAATAAGGTTGAGTGCCTATGGATCAGAATCAGGGGGAAGACCAAGAAGACCGACATCCTAGCGGGAGTCTGGTATAGACCACCCAATCAGGATGATGAGGGTGATGAATTGTGGGAACAAGCTGAGTTACTCTGCACCTGCATTTAGTTAATTGGAATCAAAAGGGAGGATCGACCTTGGCTAAGTTCTTTGAAAGAGAGAATGTTATTTCTCAAAGTGGAAAATCACTTTAAGCAGGCTGCGTGATAAGTGTGTGTTTTTCTCTCGTGGCTGAAGACAGCCACCACATGATGCGAGTGTGAATGTATGGAATCAGGGTACTGGTTTGGGACAATCCTGGGAATTCCGGCTGACTAAAAGAAAAACACCGGGTGCTGTTTACAAGAGAATATGAATAAAAGGAGAACGCTAAAAAGTGTCGGTGGCCAAGTCCCGAAATTGAACTCTGTGTTTGCAGCCTCATTCTCTCCTTCAGTGCCCATAATGAATTATTCTACAAGCAGCTGGTGGATGTCTGAAAATCACCAGCCCTTGTTCTTGTGGGTGACTTTAACCTGTCGGATGTCTGCTGGAAACTCAACACAGATGAGAAGAGGCAGTCTAGGAGATTCCTAGAGTGTATGGAGGATAATTTCCTGCGCCAGCTGGTAAATGAGCCTATCAGGGGTGGGGCCCCTCTAGACCTGCTGTTCACAAACAGAGGGGGGCTGGTGGGAGATGTGATTGTCGGAGACTGTCTGGGGCACAGTGACCATGAAATAGTAGAGTTTTCAATACTCAGGGACGAAAAGACGACCATCAATAAAACTTCTACCCTCTACTTCCATGGGGCAGATTTCAGCCTACTCAGAAGACTGGTTCAGAGGGTTCTTTGGGAAACAGCCCTTGAAAACAAAGGTGTACAGGAGGGATAAACATGCTTCAAGAAGCAAGTCCTATACGCAGAGGAGCAGGCTGTCCCAGTGTGCTGAAAGGCTAGCTGGCAGGGAAGATGGCCAGCCTGGCTGAACAGGGAGATTTTGAAGGAAATGAGGGGGAAAAAGAGAGCTTACTGACTATGGAAAAAAGGGCTGGCTACTCATGAAGAGTTTCAGAATATAGTTAGGTCATGTAGAAAGAAAATTAGAGAGACAAAGGCACAATTTGAACTCAGTCTAACCACTTCTGTTAGGGACAATAAGAAGTGCTTCTACAAATACATTAGTAACAAAAGGAGGAGCAAGAAAAACCTCCATTCTTCATTGGACATGGGGGGGAACATAGTTATGAAAGATGAGGAAAAGGCTGAGGTATTTAACATCCTCTTTGCCTCAGTTTTCAACAGGTTGACCTGAGGACAAGTGGCTTCCAGAACTGATAGGCAGAGACAGGAAGCCGAATAGCACCCCTGTAATCCAGGAGGAAACAGTTAGCTACCTGCTGAGCCACTTGGATCCTCACAAGTCTATGGACTAGATGGGAACCATCCTAGGGTGATGAGGGAGCTGGCGGAAGAGCTCACCAAGCCGCTCTCCATCATTTACCAACAGTCCTGGCTCACTGGGGAGGTCCCAGATGACTGGAAGTTGGCTAATGTCATGCTGATCCACAAAACGGGCTGCAAGGAGGACCTGGGAAACTACAGGCCTGTCAGCCTGACCTCAGTGCCTGGGAAGGTTATGCAGCAGATCATCCTAAGTGCAATCACATCCAAAGGATGGACAAGGGATCAGACCCAGCCAGCACAGATTTAGGAGGGGTAGGTCCTGTCTGACCAACCTAATCTCCTTTTATGGTCAGGTGACCCCCCTGGTGGATGAGGGGAAGGCTGTGGATGTGGTCTACCTGGACTTCAGCAAAGCCTTTGACACCATCTCCCACAGCATACTCCTGAAAAAAGCTGGCAACCCACGGCTTGGACAGGGGCACTTTCTGCTGGGTTAAGAACTGGCTGGAAGGCCGGGCCCAGAGAGTGGTGGTGAACGGTGCTACATCCAGTTGATGGCCGGTCACTAGTGGTGTCCCCCAGCGATCAGTGTTGGACCCAGTTCTATTTTATATCTTTATTGATGATCTGGATGATGGGATTGAGTGTACCATTAGCAAATTTTCAGATGACACCAAGTTGGGGAAGAGTATTGATCTGCTGGAAGGCAGGAGGGCTCTTCAGAGGGACCTGGACAAGCTGGAGAGATGGAGTCCAACAGGATGAGGTTCAACAAGGCCAAGTGCCAGGTCCTGCACTTTGACCACAACAACCCCAGGCAGTGCTACAGGCTGGGGACAGAGTGGCTGGAGAGCAACCAGGCAGAGAGGGAGCTGGGAGTTTGGATTGACAGGAAACTGAACACGAGCCAGCAGTGTGCCCGGGTGGCCAAGAAGGCCAATGGCATCCTGGCCTCTATCAGGAACAGTGTGGTCAGCAGGACCAGGAAAGTGATTCTTCCCCTGTACACAACACTGCTGAGGCCACACCTGGAGTACTGTGTCCAGTTCTGGGCCCCTCAGTATCGATGGAGGGGCATGAACATAAAGCACACAGACCAATGTGGTCGGCTATATGTTCCATTTATTATTTAAATAAGTCAACTTTTATACAGTTTAGTTTGTTTTGGGCACATGCTTACAACAAGGTGATTGGATAGCTCAGTCTGTACACGCGTCTCATGTCTCTAGTTCATTGGACCTGATGTTCTGTCCACGGGGCCTGACATCATACTTGACATGTAGAGGCCTTCATAATTAGGGGCTTTCTGAAATCTGCAGGTGTACCTTTATCTGTACTTTCTCAAGGCTTTCTTGCTGTAAACATACTATGTTCTCAAACCTTATAATTAGACACACAGCTAACAAGTATAAACATTACATATTTTCACACAGTCTATAAGTATAAACATTACAGCTTACAACTTCTAAAGTCATGTCAAGCAAGACCTACAGAAATGCAATAGAAATTGTTCACACGATTTGTATCCTGCAACACCTCAGTTCAGGAAGGATATTGAGGTGCTGGAGCAGGTCCAGAGAAGAGCAACAAGGCTGGTGAAGGGACTGGAGCACAAGTCATATGAGGAGAGGCTGTGGGAGCTGGGATTGTTTAGCTTGGAGAAGAGGAGGCTCAGGGGAGACCTCATCACTCTCTACAAATCCCTGAAAGGAGGTTGTAGCCAGGTGGGCGTCAGTCTCTTCTCCCAGGCAATCAGCAGTAGGACAAGAAGGCACGATATTAAGCTCTGCCAAGACAGGTTTAGGTTAGATATTAGGAAGAAATTTTGTACGGAGGGAGTAATCAGACATTGGAATGGGCTGCCCAGGGAGGTGATGGATTCACCATCCCTGGAGATTTTTAAGATGAGACTGGATGTGACACTTAGTGCCATGGTCTGGTAACCATGGTGGTGTTGGATCAAGGGTTGGACTTGATGATCTCGGAGGTCTTTTCCAACCTGACTGATTTTATGATTTTATGATTCTATGATCCTATGATCTTTGAACAACCAAGGTAGTTGGGAGAGGTACCTGATGATTGGAGGAAAGCAAAACACAACAGGAATAAGGACCCAGGCAACTACAATCCAGGCAGCTTTATCTTGATCCCTAGGGAACTTAATGGAGTAACTAAACCTGGAAAATATTTCCAGCCATATGAAGGACAAGAAAGTAATCAGGAGTAGTCAGCATGGAGACCAATAACTACCAGTGTACCCCAGGGGTCAATACTGGCTCCAGTCCTATTCAGGATCCTCATTCATGGTCTAGATGATGGGTCAAAGTGTGCCCTGGAAATTTACAGATAACACAAAACTGAGAGGAATGGATGATACAGTAGAGGATTGTGCTACTATGCAGAAGAACCTCAATGAGCTGGAGAAATAGGCCATCAGGAACTTGTAAAGTTCAACAGGGAGAAGTGCAGAAAATGCCTTGTGGATCCTGGTGAACAACAAGTTGAACATGAGTCAGTAATTTGGTGTTGTGACAAAAGTGACTAGTAGTATCCTGGACTTCATCAGGAGGCATATTGCCCGCAGATATGGGGAGGTGATTTTACCTCACTACTTAACACTGGTGAGGTCACATCTAGAGTCCTATGTCCTGTTTTGGGCTTCCCAGTATAAGAGATGGAGTTACTGGAGAGAGTCCAACAAGGGGCCACAAAGATGACTAAGGGACTGGATCATCTATCCTATGAGAAAATGCTGAGAGAGTTGGCACTGATTAGCTAGGAGAAGAGAAGGATTGGGGGATCTCAAGGAGGAGTATCAACATCTGAATGGAGAGTGTAAAGAAAAAGGAACCAGGCTCATTTCAGTGGTGTCAAGTGACAGGACAAGATGTAGTGAACACAAACCGAAACACAACAGGTTCTGTCTGATCATCAGGAAACACTTTTTCAGTGTGATGGTGACTGAGCAGTGGAACAGGTTTCCCAGAACAACTGTGTAGAATCCATCCTTGGAAAACAGGGAGATTTGACAGAATGACCTCCAGGGTTTCCTTTCGATCTCAGTCATCCTGTGATTTTGTGGTTCTGTGAAGTCAGAAGTATCTTATTTGGAAATAATCAGAACTTAGATGTTGTAAATATGTATGATGATACTTTATTCTAAAGTTAAATTTTTCAACTCAATTGTAAGTTCAAAACATACAAACTGTACAAAGAGGAGTTACCATTATTACCTAACAGTAAGAACCTTAATAATATTTGGCAGGAAATAATGGGAATATTGATATTTACATCATATATCAAAGTACCTATAAATTTTATAGTTTGTAAGATTAATTGAAAACACAGCTGTGTTCTTTCATCTGTATATGTGTACAGACAGAAATCCACATATTTTAAAATTTGCAGGTGTGTAGTATAATACATAAAAAGTACCTTTTTGGCTTGTGTGTATACATACAAGCCACAAAGAAATGTCGTGAACAGCTCTGCCTATGGCATATGTACATAAATATATACAGAGAAATACATAATGTACAGATGCCTATATTATTAAGACAAACTACTTTTACAATACTGTAAAATACAGCCCAGGTAGAATGATTTTGTTGAGCTACGGTACAAGTTCCTTTATTTTTTTAAAAGCTATGCTAACCTGGAAATTAAATTAGAGTAGATTAGAGATGTAATTAACCCTAAATTCACTAAAGATTCACTAAATATTCAGATTTCAACATCATGGGTTTGTCTCGCATGGAAATGTGAGCATTTTGCTTTATTATACCATAGAAGACATTGAAACTACCATGAAGAAAATTTTGTCTAGTAAAAATGCTATTGAAGGGTAAATTTGGGATCAAAATCATAGAGTTAAAGGTAGCTAAATAATAATAATATTGCAAGATTTCTCACAGTTACACAAACTACAAGATACAAAGTGTGTGGATTTATGAATTACTTTTAAGAAAACACCAATTCTGAAGCTGTAGGTTTTCTTCCTTTCATAAGAATACGTTAATGAATGTAAAGAATAGTCTTTAGTAATTAATTAAAAGTCACATGCTGAATAAATTACTTAATTCCTAAGGACGTAAAACTTGGCAGAAACATCTGCCTTTTTCTTATAAAGCCCGCGGGAAAAAAGGAAAGAAAGTATTGTTTCATTATCTTAATTAGTCCCAAGAAATAAAGGAGAATATAGGCTTTCTGATATCAAAAAGTAATTTGTCTTGCAGTAATAGTAATGGTATGGAGTTTTGGATGTTTGACCACACTACAAATGCTCAAGAATTTTTTAAGAGTGTGTGTATACAGAGATGTGTAGAAGAGATGGTTTTGCCTGGCTACCTGATATTTTTTCGGGTGACAAGCTACATTTTCTCTTCCTGTAATTGTTTCAATTTTTCAGTTGGTTAGAGTACCCTTTAGCTTTACTCTTCACTCCTGCTAGCATATTTTAAAGTTATATATCTCCAATGCCTCCCTTTCAATTTTCAGTGAGAAGATCTGACTGTGCAGGGGGTTCCGTCAGTACTGTCCAGGATCTGAGTGGTGGTAGCAAGCATATACAAAGAGAGAATGTAAATCCTATGATGCCTTATCTGACTCAGAAATGAGTGTTACCATGCTCTCTACAACATAAATATTTACATTTCCCTTATGCATCTCAATTAATAGAGTATGACCTTACTGTGCTTTTTCAATATGTAAATGGGGCTTTTAAGAAAAGGGAGAGTGTTTTTACCATGTCCTATAGAGGTGGAAAAAGGGCCAATGGTTTTATACTGAAAGAGGGTAGATTTAGACTGGAGATAAGGAAGAAATTTTTTGTGATGAGAGTGAGCAGACAATGGAACAGGTGGCCCAGAGAAATTGTGGAAGCTCCATCCCTGGAAGTATTCAACAAAGTCAAGTTGGATGGAGCATTAAGAACCTGATCTAGTGAAAAATGTCCCTGCCCATGGCAGGGGAGTTGGACTAAAAGGTCTTCAAATTCAGGAGGGTAACTGATCTGTTTAATTAGCGCAAAATTAAATAGAAATGTTTTAGATTTTAATATGCACTTGTTATATATTAATATCTTATATAAATACAACACTTTATTATATGTAATATATATATTAAACTATAAATACATATAAAACCTGATACGTATACATATATACACATACATACACACATACACACACACACACAGACATATATATATAAAGTTTAATATGTATAAATAAAGCATTTTTTCCTGAGGACATTTCAGCTTCTATAATTTTCATTCTTTCTTGGAGTGGGAATTCAGTGGTAGTTCTTTCAATATGTGAATAAAAAAGCAAGAAAAAAAGTAAAGGAAAATAAGAATATCAGTTACCCTGGTTATATTGTACTGTGGTTGCAAACTCTGCATATATTATGCCTGTTCTGATGAATACAATCTTGTAATTCTGCTGAGAATGCAATTAAGGAAATTCCAGCTCTAAGCAAACTATTTTAATTAAGTTCCAACACACATAATGTTGCAAGCTGATGACTGTTTCAGGAATATGTGAGAACTAATGCTTATGTGAATTTTTTTTCTTTTGACTTTTTGTCACTCTATCTAGTGTAATTGTGTCTCTAGATAAATCTAAATAATAAAAAAAAATACAAAATACAATAAACAATGGCATGATGATGCTGATAAAAACATTGTTCCATACTGTTTTGGTTTTAGTTTTTTTTCCACTGTGATAACAGTTTGGGTTTTTTGGAAGGGAGACTTTGTTTATAAACTGAATCTGTTAAATTTTCATTGTAAGCAGTACCCTTGGCAAGCAGCAAAATCTTGGTATGGGGCAAAACTTCTTGGAAATCTGGAGGGGTCCCAGCTGACTGGAAGCTGGGTAACTTCCTGATTTTCAAGAAGAGCAAGAAGGAGGACCCCAGAAACTACAGGCCTGTCAGTCTCACTTCGGTGCCTGGTAAAGTTATGGAGAAAATTATTCTGGGAGGTATTGAAAAACACCTGAAAGACAACACAGTCATTGGTCACAGCCAGCAGTGCTTCATGAGGGGAAAGTCCTGCTTATCTAACCTGTTTTCCTTTTATGACAAGGTGACCCACCTAGTTGATCAAGGGAAGACAGAGATTATAATCTTTTTGGATTTCAGTAAGGCTTTCAATACCATCCCTCGCAGGATCCTTCTGGACAAAATGTCCAGCAGAGCTAAATAAACACATCATGTGGTGGTTGAGCACAGAGGGTAATAGTGAATGGAGGAACATCAAACTGATGACCTGTCGCTGGTGGGGTTCCACAGGGTTCCAACTTGGGCACTGTGTTCTTCAATATCTTCATAAATGACTTGGACACAGGACTGGAAGGAATACTAAGCAAGTGAGGGAAGAAATATAAAAGCAGCATATTGATTTTGTATATATTACATGTAACACGGCATATATTTTCAAAGTATTGGTTAAGGATTTTTTTCATTTTGTCATCAGGAAAATGATGAGGTATGATAAGAAAGATTTATGAGAAAAAAACCCAATGGTAATAGACCTCTCATATTTTTTTCTTCCCTTGTGTCTTCCCTTGATCAAAGACACTGAGAATTCCCTATGTTCCTCTTTCATATTTGTTAAAAGTTGCATTAAAAATACTGAATCTGCCCTTTCCATTCCCTCTCCTTTCTAAATTAATCTGTATATTACAGATTGTGTGATTGCATTATTTTTTTCAAGGACATATAACATCTTCAAATATGCAAGTTATCTTGTAGTCATATATATAAAAGTTATATAAATATATATATATACACACATACATATATATAAAAGCAATCAAATTTCTATTACCTTCCAGGAAAAAAAGCCCTAACCAACAAACCAACAAAAAATGCCAACATTTTCACTCTCAGAAGACAGTAGAAGTTTTGTATTTGAGAAACTTAAACTTGTTTGGATATTTCTTGTGAAGTTAAATGCATACATCTATATTTTGAAGTTAACATAGCTCCAGGCTAGTGTTAAATAGCACTGTTTACTGGCATAAGATAGTCTTCTTAACATGGTTGGCTGCTTTTTTTTTCATTTCATTGAGTTTCTGTAAACCACCCATGAATCCCTAAAATCTGTTGCTTAAGTTAACTTCTTCAGAGATAAAATTTTTCTACTTTTTAACGTAACAATTCAAATTATAGAACAAAATAGTGTCTATGAAAAATTCACCATCACCATACCCTTCAATTTGTGAAAATGTTACCGTAAAATCCAGATAATATATACAGAGTCATGACAGAAGAAATGTTTCAAAATTCAGTGTGTTTAGAGACAAAATCTGTATTTAGGTTTATTTAGGAAAAACGACTCATTAGACCAAATCCTTGTTTCAAAGAATTTTCTTGCGCCAGCCCTTTTTACATTTAACACATGGAGCAATAGTACTATTAATAATGCCTCATGTTTTATTGAATGCAGAGAGACAATTCAGCAACACAGACACTGGGTTTCATACAAATATGTCCGTCTACAATCTCTAGGTACGTAGGCAAAGTATAGAATCACAGCTAATTAGAACCAGTCTTGGAATAAAAAGATAGTTCTCCTGTTCTGAGTTTATATTGCAATTCCTCCCAGCTCCACTCCAAGAAAGGAATATCTGAATAATTCAGAATGCAGAAAAGGAAAATGCTTTTAGAAAATTTGATAAAAAATTGCAGAGTGTTAAGATCCTAAAAATTTTTAATGATATTCTCTTTCTGGGTCTGGCTGCAGATTGTTGCAAATTATCACTGCATTTAAATATGCACAATTATCCATATGCATGCTCCAACACTTGTACTTACATATTGTATGTATGTACACTGGACCTCTTCAAAAAAATGGTAGTCCTGATATAGGCATCAGGACAGATGATGGTGAGGGGAATCAAGTCCCATGATAGATGTGTGCTTGTACCATATGGCTGTAGTACAATTGTTTATAAGGTTAACATGAAGGAAGCGTTGCCTGATTACTCTCTCCTGCTTCCTAGACTGTGTACCAGGTGCGATGTTTGGAAAGTTCACAGACATACTCATCTTATGTGCTTGTGATATGGGATCACAAAGCAGGGAAGAGACAGGGATGCTGACCTGAAAAATGCAATTCA
Source organism: Neopelma chrysocephalum (assembly GCF_003984885.1). Taxonomy (NCBI): domain Eukaryota; kingdom Metazoa; phylum Chordata; class Aves; order Passeriformes; family Pipridae; genus Neopelma; species Neopelma chrysocephalum. The sequence continues at coordinate 21,716,868 of NW_020897694.1, read as the reverse complement.
GTCCCTTAATGGGGTTCCAAAGACTAATCCTCATATTTAGCCTATGAGGTTTTCAGGTATTGTGTCCTTTTCTCTGTCATTATCTTCCATCTTAAGCAATTGCTATAAACACATTAGTGGAGATTGCTCTATTTACTTCTATTTAGCCTCATTTCAAACAGAGTAGGTTACCTCTGCATTCTCTAATATTGTTTGTGATAATAGTTTATTTAGAGCTTGTGGGAGAAAAAGAAATAGATAAATAAATTCTGTATTTTTTGGTTTCCTCTGGTATACCTCATTTAAGTCTGTCAAGAAAACAATCAAAAATGAAGGGCTTTACCAGGCATGAAATCTCATTTTAAAATGCTGTGTTTCTAATGTCTCTATAGCTCTTTGTGGCTTTGTTTCTCTATTTTAAAGCTTCTTTGTTCCACTTTATTAAAAGGGGAAAAAGCGCTACTAGATCTTTGTGACTTAAGAGTTTTGTCTTATCAACAGAGAACACAAGGAATATTTGGAACCTGCTAGTATCATTCATTAGAAATTTGCTGTGTCCCTCTCAGTAATGGTATATACATTTTTTCCTCTATGGTCTTGCAATGAATTCTTCAATGTTTTTATTTTTATTTCCTTTTGAAAATGTGACATAATAAATCAATATTTAATTTGAAGAAGAAGGAATCTAATTTTAATTGCTCATCTGCATTTTCTGGATTAAAACCTCATATCTTTTTAAGGAAGTTAAAATCCTCACTCATCTTTTTGATATGTGTTTCTGACATTAAATTTTCTTAAGCATTTGCAGTAATACACAGAGTATAAAAACTTTTGGTTTTATTTTAGGAACCAATCCCCTTTTCTCTGACCTATGTCTTCCTGGCATACGTGAAGTTTTAATTATATTGGCAATTAAGAATGAAGACAAACAATTTTCTGTACAATAAAATTCACATCAAAATTTACTAGCATGAAAAGCAAAGTGTCAAAATATTAATATTAATATGGAATCCTGGCGTTTTAAAAACCTTAATGAAGGGAAATCCCAAATTTAATAATCAGACTTTACTGAAGACAGCTTTTGATCAACAAGAATGTATTGGTACGTAGATCTGTCATTTATCCACTGCCTTTTGCAGTATAATGAACATACTTTAATAGAAATTCAGTTCTGACAAAAGATTCCAGGTAACTGAGTGTCCAATTATCTTTGGCTTCCAGTGAATTTATCAAAAGTGTCCCTTTGGGATAATGAGAACTTAGCCTTATTAGGTTGTGAAAGGGGAGGGGTGATGGTTAGATGCACAGACATTATCCAGAAGTGGACTTTTAACACAGGTTGGTTTCAGTGTGTCCAGGAATTGGAAAAAGTCAGAAAAGCAAACCAAATCAACGGCAACGAACAAAAGGGTTAAAAAGACAAATGTAGAATAAACAAGCTAAAATAACTGGGATATATTCTCAAGATCTGAACAAGATCGCCAGAGTGATGTAACCAGGAAAGACCAAAAAGCAAATAAGGAAGGAATCCAGAAGCCAGCATAGTAAGAGGGAGAAGAGAGGAACGATTTTTTTTAGGTGAGTGGGGCAAGTATATTGGGATGAACTGTAGACAACAACTAATACATAACTGTAAGATCTGCAGTCTTCAGTATCCGTGTAACATACTGACATAATGTTAAAGGCAACACAAAGATGTTAATCTGTCTTTTCCATAATTTTCTCCTTATTTGGTGCTCTTCTGCAACTAGTATGTCAATGCTAAAGTATGCTCCTGCTAATATGTAAAGTTAGCCACAAAATATGCAGGACTACTAAGTAGTCACTGGAAAAAATCCCAACCATACACAGTATTGGAAGGGCCAGAATCAGTGATCCCACCTGCCTTTCCAACTGCTCTTCAACATGTTTAGGATTCCTAATTTCTTCATTTGTTCTGGAACTATATTTTATTGTTGTTTTTGCTGCATCATGTCAAGTCGAAATTAAATGGCTGGAGTGTGACTTTGTCCTAGATGACTTTCACTCCAAATTTCAGGAAGTAAAGTACATTGGATCAAAGTGTCATCCCTTAAGTAGCCCATTAAAACATCCTCGTCAGTTAATAAGTCTCCCTAGTACATCACTTATGGAATTGTTTGCATAGAAACTCAGTAAAATCACTGTGATACAGAATTTATTAATTCTGGTAAAATACTCCAAATAGCACTTAATCAAATGTTTATGCAGAATGGTACACTCGTATGTATAAACTATATCTCCATTTTATTGTATTCCTAATTTCATGTACTTAATTTAGGAGAACATTGACATCAAGGTCAGATATAAACTTCTGTACATCAGACATATTTGATGTTATCTGAAGTGCAAAATTTAGTTTACACATTTAAGCTAAGAACAAATTAAATTTAATCAAAATTAACTATTCTACACAGGTGTGGGGTTTTTTTCTCTTACAACAGAAAAATATCTTCCTCTTTTAAACTTCCCTGTATTTCACTTTTAGCTGATTTTCTTATGAACTAACAACTAATAGATGTCTTAGATATATTCCTGAACAAAGAATACATTTCTGTACTGTTCTCTTGGTAGTTTTAATTCCAAATACACTTTTAATAAGTATTCATACTTCCAAATGATTTTTCATGAGAGAGATCCTGTCAGAATTGCTTTACTTTCATAACAAGAGTTACAAAAAAACAGAAAATTTTCTTTTACGTTTATTCTTGTGAAATAATCCGGTGTCTTGAAACATTATGATTTGAGTGAAACAGACAAACTATGAAGAGAAAACCTGGCTTTCTGAGAAGAGCTGACTGGGATTTCAGGTTCTGATTTCTAAGAGAAATTTAAGTTTTACTTTATTTTTACAGATTTAGCAAGAACTAAGTCTTCTGCACATTTACTTAACTACTATAGAACAATCAGAACATCACTTTTTTCCATAAAAATTTTGTAAGTCCTACAGGAATACAATAATGCTACTAATAGTTCTATATTGAGATTGATTAGTTTGTTGAAGTGAATAATATCCTTGCTCTTCTTTATTTAAAATAAGTTCAGTGCAGGTTTAGTACATATTTAAGTGCTTAAACATTTAAATTACTATTACCACAATAGTAATTGTCACAATTTGTAAAGCTTTAGGAAGTTTTTTGTTTGTTTGCTTGTTTTGGTTTTTTTACATTGAACTATTGCACAAACCCAGGTCCAAGATATAAATCTTTCATTCAAGATTTATCTAGGATTGAAATGAACATCACTATCTTAATGTCAGTCAAAAAATATAGTGATAAGACACAAAACTCAAATAATTCCCACATATTCATTACTCAGACATGAATCTTTAAAATCTGTTTTAATTATGTATCATTTAATGTTTTCCTTAGACCCTGGATGCATTAAAATCTTTCTTGTTTCAAGTCTTTTGCTGTTTTGCATAACAAACTTCTGGTCAAATATAATGTACACTCTTAATATCGCTGAGGAGTTTTTTTAAGATAAGATTTATTTTTCTAGAGATATACCATAATATTTCTTGTAGAATAGCAGGAAGATGGAGTAACTTTCAGAATTTTTAAATGAAATTCTAAAAAAGACAGTCACTTAAAAAGTGTTTACTAACATAAATCATGCTTTTTTTTGTCCTTTCAAAGTAAGGCCAGGTTGATCGAAAGTCTTTTTGTTTAATGTACTTGACAGATGTTACATACTCAATAATACAAGGAAGGTCAGCGAATACATGTCTTCAGACAGAAAATAACCTGAGCAATATATTGTCTCTCATGCTATAAGAAATGCTATACAAAGTAGAAGGCGTAACTCTCAACCCCAATAAACAGTTGATGAAAATTTGTTAAAGTAGTACTGGAAAAAGTCTCTGGGGTACCTTTACCCATAAGTATTAATAAAGTGATGCGTGAGTATATATTTTGTCAGAACTGGGATTTTTATTAGACACAGTTCAGATTTAGATTAAATTATTGCACTAAAACAGTGAATTCTGGGGAAGTTTCAGAGTGAATCTTGCTCTAAATCAGAAAAAAAAAAAATTGAAAGAGGCATTTGTTTACATAGATTTTTAATCATGTTTTAAATATCATAATAATCTATGATCTAATGCATAAACCCAATGTCAATTCTGTTGTTCTGTGTAGAAGCTTTTCAATCAGAACATAATTGCTGATTGCTGCAAATGCTGAGGCAGTGCGAGGAGCACCAGCAGCAGGACATGCCAGGGATGTAAGTAGGCAAGTAGGGGTTTGTCTGAATGGGATGTGTTCCCTGAGCATATTGGTTGAGACAGCAAGAAACAGAGCCTGCACCCAGAAGCAAGTGAGCTGCAAAGAGGCTAAAGCAATCATCTGAGCTGACTGCGATGGAAGACATTACCCAGCAGGAAAACAACATGCTGTCTGCCTGGCGAAAAACCGGTGTTTCTCCTTCTCCTGAGCTTCTAGGACCATGTAGAACCAATGCAGACACACAGATGGAGCTGCTGTTCAAGCATCTGATCACCCAGGTTTGTAGCTGTGAGATGCATGAAGGGATATTCCTAGAGATGCAAAGTGATTGCAAGCCTGTGGTAGGTGTGATCAGATTAATGAACTGCTCTGCTTGATGGCTGAGCTGCAGGAGGAAGTAGGCGAACTGAGGAGTATTTTAGAGTCTTAGAGGGTGATTGATCAATGGAGCTCTAGTCTGCAATCTCCAGTGCATGTAAGCCAACTCTATATGCATGTATATGGAGACAGTGTCAGGATCTGGGTTTTTTTGCCAGGAGGAAGACAGCATCCCAAGGGATAAGGAGGGGTGGAAGAAGTTTACAGCACAGAGTGGTAAGAGAAACCTCTCCTTGCTCTCTAAGATACCCTCATCAAGTACGTATGAGGCCCTGGGTATGGTAGATGAAATGCCCTGGGTAAAGAATTGACTGAAGGGCAAAAATCAAAGAGTTGTAGGAAGTGGGGCTACATCTGACTAGTAATCAGTCACCAATGGCATTCTTCAGAGTTCAATTCTGGGACCAGTTCTGTTTAATATCTTTATCAATTGTCAGGATGCAAGAGTTGAATGCACCATTAGCAAGGTTACTGATGATACCAAACTGGGAGATGCTACTGACTCTCTCAGGAGACAAAATATCTATTAGAGAAATGGAGATAGATTGGAGCAATGGGCAATGATCAAAGGGATGAAATTTAACAAGTCCAAATGTCATATTCTGCACCTAGGATGGAGTAACACTGGACACAAGTATAAATTGGGAGAGGAGTGGCTGGAAATCATCCCTGCAGAAAGGGATCTGGTGGTGGTGGTTGACAGTGGGTTCAGTAGGGTTCAGTGGGTTCAGTGGGTTCAACAGTGTGCCCTGACAATCAAGAGGATAAACCCCACCCTGGGGTTCATAAAACACGGCATCACCAGATGATCAAAAGAGGTCATTATCCTGCTGTATTCAGCAGTAGTGTAGCCTCTTTTCAAGAACTGTATGCAATTTGAAGCATTGCCATTTAAGAATATTAAGGTCCTTAAATGTGTCCAGGGTAGGGCAACAAAACTGTTGGAAGGGCTGGAAGGAATGTCCTATGAGGAGTGACTGAGGACTTTGGGCTTGTCTAGTTTGGAGAAAAGGAGTCTGAGGGGTGACCTCATTGCTCTTTACGGCTTTCTGAGGAGGGGAAGTGCTGAGAGAAGTGCTGATCTCTTCTACCTGGGATCCAGTGACAGGATGTGTGGGAATGGTTCAGAGTTGCACTGGGGAGCTTCAGACTGGACATTAGGAAGCTTTTTTTCACTAAGAGGGTGTTCAGACATTGTAACACTTTTCCTAGAGGAGTGTTCAATGCCCCAAGCTTGTCAGTGTACAAGATCCATTTGGACATTGCCCTCAACAACTTTTCAACTTGTGTCCGGCCTTGAAGTGGTCAGGCAGTTAGACAAAATGATCATCCTAGGACCTTCCAATTGAAATGTTCTATTCTAATATGAATTCATCCATTAGGGGAAATAGAGCAAATATCTATGGAAAAAAACAGGGAATACTTGTACTTTTTCTGGAAAAACTGAAGTAGAATATTTATACAAATTTTGTTCTTTAAAAAAAATGACAATAATTCATACAAATTAAACAAATTTTCATTCAAACTGTAATTATGTTTGTTCTAAGCAGTCTTTCACATCACAGAACTTTGTTTTCTTTATTGCTGTCGTGTGTCATTCTGTATCTGTTTCACTAGCAGTCCTTGACTTATAGCATTTGAAGGTTCAGAATTGTTTTTTCTGTGAAAACAATACAACATTTTTAGTCTACTGTACATTCCCCCTTAAAAGACATAACTGATTATTCACAGCAACATAACAAGAATAAGACTGTGACAAATAATCCAGTCTTCCTTATTCTTGTTTAACCACGGGGTTTTTTTTGCTGGTCTTATTTCTACTACTATCTGACAAGAGAAAGAAAAGTTAATGTCCTGAAATGTATTGTGTGTTTGACTGTAAGACACGTGAAAGGGAAATAAATTTATATGCAAATGAAGAGCCACTTCAAGCTACATATGTCTCAAGGCTCTGCCAGATTCCAGAATGGTTGCAACTACCACAAGAGGTTACAAACAAAAGGACAGTTGTTGAGAGCTGAGAAAAAAAACCCACAAACATTTCAGAATATAACAGCCAGGGAAGTACAGTCAGTACAGCTGTTAAGCTTCAGTCGCCCATTACATCAAAACATCCCCGAGGCTCAATGATCAACACTGAAATGCATTTCTTTGTTCATCAGGTTAATGGAGTCAACCATTAAGGTTGGATGGTGATGTGTGGTTTCCAGTTATACTGGCAAGTCAAGTACTATGAGGCAGTAGAATACAATTGTACCCTCAAGCACGTGGTGTGATTCTTGGAGATGGTTCTATGCAGGACCAGGAGTTGGACTCGATGATCCTTGTGGGTCCTTTCCAACTTGTCATATTATGTGATTTTGTTATTCTGTGTATACAGTTAATTTGTTAGCATTTAAGGGATAATTTTAGTCCTGGACAATTTACTGTCTTCAATAATTCCTGGGTACCGTTGAGCAGTTGGAAGAGACCAGAAGCAAAAATCCCGACTGCAGTTATTATGTCCCAAAGGAAAATACATTTAACTGTGCAGTTGTAGCTACACCTTACCATTTAGCATCTGAGTCAAAAGAGTGTCCCTAGCACTCTTTAGCTCATTAGTATCAAAACAAATCAGAATTTCACATGGCTATTGTCGGAAGTGACCATGAATAAAATTGACTCATACAAACTAGTAAAGAGGAATGAAAGAAACAAAATACCTTAAGATGTGCTACATAATCCTTTGAAGAGCTGAAATAGGGCCTATTTTTTTAACTTATGCTTTCTATTTCTTCTGTATCGCTATATTTCAGTAATGTGGAGGTAAAACATTGGTCAGCGTCAGTTTTATCATTATGATGTCTCTATTTTTAACCTTGTTATGAAAGTCATATTCATTTAAGGGAATCAGTGTTTACTACTTTATATTTTACAATGCTGTGTTGACCTCTTTGAACCAGCAAATAAAACTAGAACTGCTTTTAGTTGGGTCCTTCTGATGTTACAGCTTTACAGTCATGATATGCCTCCAGAGTTAGTAGCCTAGCTATCATTGGAAAGAGCATTTCTAAGGACAAAAAAGCAGCTCCCCATTTTTTATATATTTTTTTTGCAACTGGCATTTCTTTTCCCAGTAAGTGTTTTGTTGCATAGTCTTTTATTCCTTTGTGCAGCCAACATGATAGGTAGATCATGTCCTAGTAGTAGAAGGGAAAGAATACAATTTAAGGAGTGCTATAGACAAAAACACAGAAGAAGAGTGGAAAAGAGGATGATACAGTTGCCAAGAATAGGAGTCTTTGTTTATACGTGCAAAACTAGGAAGGAGAGAGGTACAAATAGGACTCAGGAAGGATGTGGCTTTATGCTATTCCAAGATTTTTTATTCTTGTGCATACAAGTTATGGTAATTATTGACTAAGAAATATCTAGATAAACATTAGTGTTTTGACAATATTTCCCGCAGCATGTGATACTTACTAAACACTTTAAACTAAAATTCAGACTTATTTCTACAGTGCAAAATAATCTTGTCAGATATTGTATTTTATTTGTTGCCTTACTTCCTGTGCCATTCTCCCTTCCTTCTCCTTCTATTTTATTCTATGGCATATAATATAGTCATACCACTCCAGATCAGAGTTCAAACAATATTTATGCTACATACCTTACCTATTAGGCCATAAGGTCAATGTGTAATTTTTTGTGAGTGAAAATGTTAATTATGATAATAAATACTGCAAATCTTTAAAACACTGTTTCATGTTATGCCTCATTTTCTGGCAGCTGAATTTTGTTTCTCTTCAGCACTGTTATGTAAGTTGTTAAATATGCCTACATAATAATTAGAATTAATCCAGTTTGTTCAGTGGCATAAGTAAGTCTTCTCTTCCCGGGTACAAAATATAAGTCCAGTTTTATTTCTTCAGACAGAGCCCTAAATATGTTTCCTGGATTACAGGCAAAATAATTAACTCAAATAAAGTTTTCTTCTTTTTTAAGTGTCATTTCTAACTGCAGAGTGGTAATGTTCAAAATGCCAAAGAAGTGCTGAAGTAATGTTGGGAAAATATTTGAAACCTGATCCCGCACTATTTCTGACTTCACGGAGTTTTTATGTTTAATGTATTTCATGTGGACATTCTCCTAGCAATACTTTTAATTTGAGACAAACTTGAACTGTCTTGACAGCATCTTAGAATACTTATAGATGCTTATGACAATAGTCAGAGAGTTCAAAACTGGGAATAAGCTATGACTAATAAATTAAAAAACTGAAGCTATAGGACATCACTGATCATCCAGGCCCAAATTATGAACGTGTTATGGGCTAGGGGCTAAAGTTTTATATACACATTCACTTAGCTTCAAGGAAGTTTGTTTGTTTTTTTTTCATGTGCACCTTCAATTTGGTTTTCTCTGGAAGCCTGATAAAAAGGTTATGATAGTGCAACGCTGCTATATTGTCTCATAAGATGATATTTAGGGCTATTTGTACATATAACAAAAACTCCAAAACTCCTGAACAGTGTGATAGTATGCTGCTGGCTGCCTTTACCATTCCTACTCAACTTGAAAAATAATATGAAAAGAGAAGTGGAATGCAAAATTACTGAAGATGACAGAACTATAGAAGCCACAGATAATCAGGCGTTTGTTGCTTACGTTAAGAAATTCACAATGCAATATGACAAGGTCTATTTCAGAAAAGATCTATATTTTTATTTAACAGAGCTTTACAAGTCTAGTACAATTTCCTTTCTTTTCCACTTGTGGCCCATATGTTACATGTTCAAGTCAGAGTAGTTAAATGGTGAGGAGAGGACAGAGTTGCAAAGGCAAGGCATGATTTTGAAAAGGAATGTGTGATCAGTCATGATAAAAACAGCAGAGTTCAAATATGGAGCAAAGGCCCTGAGACTTGACATGGAGAGGTCATTGTAGGCCTTGATGTTAGCATATCCTTGGTGTACAATAAAAGTCAAATTAGAGAAGATCTGTGTTGGATTGAGAGGAAAGGAACTGGAGGCAATTGCTATAATCTATGAGTTCAAGGAGTTCACCGATGAAGGGAAGAAGTGATACAGAAAAGAAGTGGGACTGAAGGGTTGACTTTCAGAAACCGCTGAATATTACAGTATGATTATATTGTTAGGAGAAGAAACAGGAGAAAGGACAGCAGGGCTCAAGAAGTCATGGTGTTGAAGTGGGAAGAGATGGAGTCACAGGCAGGAGCAGGGGCCAAAAGATGGAAGGAGGATATAAGTGAAGAGGTCACGTTGGATCTTGTAGATCTTTACTAGAAACTACAGAGATAATATAGATAAAAGGAAGAACCAATTCTTTTATATGCCGTAAAAATAACGATCCCACCTCCTCGTTTGGACTGCATGCTAGCAAAGATTAAACATCAAAAAGAATGGCATTTGATTCACATCCTGTTAATAGCCAAAGTCTGTGTAAATGATATAACTTGATAAAATTAAGTTAATCTTGTGGAAAAAAAAATATATTAGCCTATAACTGAACAGAGTGGTCCATTCTTTCTGTAATATTTCAGTGCATCCATTTATGTTGGGAGAGGGAATTGGAGAAAAAAGTAACAACAAAGAAGAAAAATACCATAAAATTTCCATCCTAACAGAAGAAAATATGTCATGATGTTACAAATGTTTTCATTGACATAAAAGAAGATGAATTTTCAAGTGTTTCTACATTTATATATAAGCTCATTTTTCCCAGATAAATTTTAGTAAATAATGTATTTCATTGATTCCTGTCAGAAAGTATTACCACTGGGGAAACCTAATGGTTATAGTTAACTCATGGACTAAATATTGTGTAAATATTGTTTCCAAAGAGTATTAACTGGGGGAATAGTCCCAAAAAAATTCTAGATGCTCAAGTGCTGGTTCTTTTTCATTTCATGCTAAATAGTGTGATCAAACCCTTAGAGTCTGTGAAGTACACAAAAAGCTCACAGAATTTAAAGTAGTGTATACCCTACTCTGGCACAAATCTATATTATGGGATTTTTATAAGAAATTATATTTCTTTTTAGCACAGTGTGTGCATTTATAATGATAATGAATTTTATGATACCCATCAGAAAGTATTTTTGAACTCTTTACTGTTTTCTATTCCCCTCTAGAGTGCAGTTTTTTGTGAATTCCAATATTTTTGTAAATTATTTGACAGAAATAAATTCCCTAGTAGATATTAAATTGTTTCATATAAATCTGAAAGTTTTGCATAAAACAGAAAAGTGGGAGAAATTAAATTCAAATAATACAGAATCAGGTTAAATCATACTTTATTAGGTAACAGTCTTGATATTTGCATCTGCGGTGATCGAATGTGGCATTAGAATACTTATGTTATCTATTTGATTTCTGTAGCCTATGGACATTTTGCTGCAGCAGTTCTGTTGTATAATGATCTCAATTTACACCATAAATAAATAACTGCTTTCGATATACTCTCACTGAAGCAGCAATACCACTCCTCATGATAACTCCCCATTTACTGTGCCTATGGCACAGAATGATTAAATGCTTCATTTTACAATATTGAAGAAGACAAATCACTACTCTGTAGAAAGTACCGTTTAAATAACACATTGTGTAAAGAATGGTGCTAGTACATAATCATTTCTATGCATCAAAATAAGTGCAACAAATACCTTTTCTTTGTTGCTAATTGCGAAGTTATATATACATTATCTCAATTTTTAATGTAAATATAATTTAATTATTGTTATCAGGTCTTCCTTCATACCTTTCTTTACGGTTCATCTTGAGGGCAGGATAGTCTGAATGTGGCACTTAGTGCCATGGTCTAGTTGACCAGGTAGTGTTTGGTCATAGGTTGGACTGAACGATCTCAGAGGTCTTTCCCAGCCTAACTGATTTCATGATTCTTTTTCAAGTTACAACCATCAGGCTCCTGTTCCAGTAAAAATCCTCACAAGTATCAGTAACTGGTCCTATCTTCTTTCTCATGCAGGGAATTCATATATTCATTTGAAATTCCAGTGAATAAAGGAATCAATTAATTAATCTTTAAGGAAGATTAAGAAAATTTGCAGTGACTCTCTCTACCACTTGACTACAGATTCTGGAGAAGGAAATATTGCATTCTAATCATGGTAATATAAGTATCAGACTGTCTAGAGATGTAATCTTGACAATCCACCTACTGACTCAAATATTATGGGGCAGCTGTGTTGTGCAATTGCTAGACTAAAATGCTCCTATAGTGCAGAAAAAGATGTCTGCAGATCCCTAATACCCAGTTTGAGTATTATTCCATAATAAATTAATCATACCATATCTTTCTTAGTCTAATATATGTAAATATGTAGATTCTCTATAATGCATCATTTCATTGAGAAAATAGCAAGCAAAAAATAAAGTAAATAGCCTCAGAAACATCATGAAGAGTAGAAATGAAAGAGAAAAAATCAAGGAGAAAAAAGGAAATGCCAGAAGCATATGATAACCTGGTAGCAAATCAGTTTATTTTATCTGTGGAAAATAAAATTTAAATATTGTGGGGAAAGGGAAAATAAAATGGAAAGAAGGTAAATAATTTTCCTTACTCAGGGTTTATTTGGTTTACAGTTGAACATTCTCCCCAATGTACATTCACTTATCTAAAATCATGGATCATTGTAATCTCTCTTGATTTGGGTTCATTTCTCCCACCAGTTTACTTTTAAACCAGCACACATAGTCATAAATCAAATCACAGATTTTAAGAGGAAAGTGAAAATATTGCTGAAAGTTCACTCCCAATCCATAGTGTAGAGTTAACACATGGTATTTTCACTTTTTCTTTTTTTTTTCGACAATAATTTGAGCAATATGCTTATGTTTGGGGAGAAGGAATTTGCACGTGGATAACTATTAAAATTTTTTCAATTATTAGAATAATAGTTATATATAATAAAATGTCCTACTTTTAAATAAAGGGGAAAAAAAAGAACATCCTAAAAAATACCACACTGACTTAACTTTTTCAAGCTAGGCATTTAGAATGAAGATGAGATTTCATGTTTCTGCAACAGACACCTTCAAGGGTATTATTTCATAGTGAATTCTACTGAAGTAACTATGACCAAAAAGAATCTCAGGCATTATCAGCTAATCTTGAAGTATTTTGGGAGTCTTGCAGTAAAAGAACACAAAGCAAAGAGAAAAGGTATTTGGTATGAAGACTTATCTTGATCTGTAAATACAATAGGCTACCTTCTTTCACTGCACTGTGTAGAATAATTAAAAGCTAATAACAGTGTGCCACAGGAATGAAACAGTCTTTTTCCGAGACTTTTTTAGTCAATACAATCTTAATATTGAAAATAAGCACCATTTTGTTATCAGTTTTGGAACGTTTCAACTTTCTTTTGAACTTTTTTTTCTTCTTGTTTAATTTCCATACATCAGTTTGTTCTCTTTGTTATGCTAATAATTTTTTTGCAAAAATAAATTTTACTGCCTTTTCTCATCTGTAAAAAACAAACCAAAGTGCTATCTAAGAGCACATTTACTTGAATATATCATGAATGATCACTTGATACTCAGTATATGAACTGCAAAATGACAGATTTTAATTATTTAATTTACAATTAATTTAATCTGTGAATCACCAATTACATACAAGATTATGATGGTAGCATTGTTCTAGTTACTGCTTTATTCTATGCAGTTTACCTTATCACATTTTTATAATCTACATACCTAGAATTTTCCAATTTTTATTTTTAAAATAACTGAAGTCTAACCTAAACAAACCTAAACACTGTTGCTTATGGAATGTCTTCTAGTCTCCATTTCGGAGATTCAGGGGAGAGTCTGTCAGGGGTAGTTTGGTGTACTGTGTAAAAATAAAAAAAACAAATAAACAACCCCCCCAAGTTTTTTAAAAAAGGAGAGAAAAATATTTAGAACTTTTATTGGAATAGATATGTTTGAACACATATTTTAAAATGTATCTATAGCCATTTAAAATGTTTTGTGGTGTGGAAATAAAATCTAACAAGTCAAAAGTTTATTATCCCCACCTAATTAAAATGTTTATCTGTCTAATGAATACAGAGAGTGTAATATGATGTGTAATATACGTCAGTACCATAGTGATTATTATGTATCAAGTAAAGGATACATAGGAGAAGACCTATACACTATTTATCTGTTGTGCTTAATACTCTTTGCTTTTTATTCCTAGAAGATCACCTCCGAGATCAGTTAGGCATTTGGAACTGTATGCCATACATCCAAGCATGCAAAGAAAAATAAGTTTAGTGTCACATCATGTATTTTCCTAGTGTTCCATGATGTGACACAAACCAACTTGCTGCTACCTAGTTTATTAAGAAAAATCCAAAACCAAAATCCACAAAAAACCAAACAAAAAAACCTGACATGAAGATGGATTTGAAACTTATTTAAAGGATTCATACTATACTGAAAAACTACAGTAATGATTACCGTGAAAAAAAAAGAAACATCTCCTTTACAAATAATGGTTTGTTATTTAGAAAGTATGAATAAAACAATTAAAAATAATTGCTGGTTTTTTTGTGTCAGAAATGAAAATGTTAGTTTGAGTCAAAAAAGTCAGGGATATAGTGAGTCACAGAACTTTTAATGGCATGGATATCCTTTCTTTTGCTGATCATTTTGTAGCGTGTAGGACAGTTACATATTCTCAGCATTGGGTTTAATGCAGGCTTTTTGAGAGTTCAGTAAAGCATAGTATTCTTTAGGTTTGTGAATAACAAGAAAACTAAGCAATAACTGCAACTATTGAAATTACTATTTTTCTGTTATAAATATTATGCATATTTAAAATATATGTTATTTTTCCTATAAAAATAGATACTAAAAACCTATTGTAAATATATAGATATAGGAGCATAAAATTAGGTACATGCACCTAATATAAAATTGCTCTGTATAAATATATACAAAATCAATCCTCCAGAGAAATCTCTGTAGTCACTTTTGCCTCACATTTTCTTTATAAGAGCAATTGTCTATTTAAGCAAACTACCAAGAAGTTTCCTAAATCCCATCACTTCTAATTATGGATTGATGCATAAGAATAAATAACACTAGTAAACTGGTATTTTCTCTTTCCACTTGCTAATGGGAGTTATTTCAGATATGTAAATTACATGACTGTTGTAAGTTTGCAAATATTATAACTTTTTTTTTTAAAATCCTGAGTTGCTGTAAACTGGAGAAAAACTGACTTTTCCTTCCACTTTTTTTCTTCTTTACCTTTTGTTACATTTGTAATTTTCCTTAGCAAAGACTAAAAAGATTTCAATTCCTTTACTCTTCAGAAAAAAATATAATAACCATATGTTGGATTGCTGAGTTCTTAAAAAAATGTTTTAAATCTTCTTGTGCCCATTACTCTTTTCAAAGATGTCCAATACAGGTATGAGATTTACTCCATTTAACGGGTTTACATTATTTGTGTATTTGTTCTATTATTGTCTTACAGAGTGCCCAAAACAGCATTTTCTTCTACTCTACTGTTGATATTACCATCGGTGTAATAATTTTCTCACAATCCATTGAATTCTAGTGTATTTTATTGACAGATAGAAATACAGTTAGAAAATAAGCATTTTTTCCTGGTTTTATCTTTTCAATTTTGAGGAATGCATTTTCACACAACCTGAAATTATAAAACTCCAGTTAGAAAGTCAGAGAAAGGAAATAATATAATCTGGCAAAGATTTGGTACCTATTAGATAACATTTTTACATTGCTCGAAATTCCAGTGGCTAGAGATAAGAATGTATTTGGTATTAAAAAAAAACCCCAACAAATAAACAAATAAACAAACAAACAAAAACACTAAAAAAGCAACACAAAGAAAAGCCAAACATCACCCTCCACATCAACCTGGGAGTGGGATTAACCTGCACTAACTTCAGTCATATTTAAATTAAGTATTTATTCTCAGGTAAACACCAGTCATCCTTCAACCACCAATGGAGCTACACACCAGAGAAACATAATACAGACAGGATTAATAACTTGCTGCAAAAATTTCTCTTCTGCACTGGTTATATATATATATCCTGTAGCATGGGGTTCTGTTGCCTGACCATCAGTGTCCAGTATCACTTGACATACATGAAGCTGTTATAGATTTCTGCAGAAGATCATTAGATATGATGGTCAGACAGCAGAGGCCTTTTGCATTAATGGTCAAGGGAAAGCAAGGGGCTGCTGGAGACCAGATGATGTACCCCACTATCACAAAAATTACTCTATATAAACTGTGTGTATATCACTGAATGCATAGACTTAATTGGATGGATTTAAGACCTAGATGCCATTACTGAAATTTGGTGGGATGAATTCTAGAAAGTACAGAGGACGAAGGAGGGGGGAGGGGTGCCCTCTACATTAAGAGGTGGATGGAGTGTAAAGAAACCTGAAGATAATATTTGACTTTATTGCAGACTCCTAAATGTAGACATATTGCTCTAGAAAGTAGTGCCACCCCCACCTTCAAAACAGCTAACACAAAGCAGGATTTATCTACCCTTAGCTTTAAAATCATCATTTACACATGAAATATGCAAAGAGTGGTTTATTATAGACTGTTAAATAGCACTGGAAGTGAAATGATATGTATTACAGTCATTACCATTGCATTACCTTTGAGATGGATAGCATTTTCAGAATTCTAGTTTGTTAAGAACTACGACATCTGTGCTCTCTAAAGTATGTTATAAAGAAAAAGTTTTATTTTGGAGTTCCTGGCAATAGTAGGAAATTTCTCAGAATTTCTGTTTTTAAGAATGTCTGAAGCATTTTTAACTACAGTTTTAAACTGACTGAGCAATTAAAGGTTAAAATCAAAGATTAACAATGAAACATGAAAAACAATAGAAATAATAAAAGAAAACACAAAGTTTCATACTCTTCTATTCACTTAGGGCAAGCAAGTAAAGGTCATTTTCCCTTGATTTAAACAAATTGTCTATATATAAATTAAAAAAAAATAAGGAAAGAAAGAACAGGGGCATAGGCATTATCTATATAAAGTTCTGTTTACTAAAACATAGTGTTTTTTTCTAGTCCTCTAAAAATGAAAAACTGCTGTTTCTATTTTTCCATGACTGATTCAGTCAGTTACAGATATGAATCTGAATGAAATGTTCCTGTGCATATTTTTAACAGGAGCTAATAATTTCAAAAACAATAGGTCTAACATTAGGTCTTACTACTCCACAGTATTCTCTCATATTTTTCATGCCTGTAAATATAAAAGGTAGGCTAACAATGATGATTTAAAATTACAGTTTGTTTCCAACTCTGCCTTCACAGCGACTCAATGGTGAAAAGATTCTCCCTCTCATTTTCTCTGCCATGACAGGCCAGGAATCTGCTGTAATATAAAGTAACAGTGTGAGTGATGCTGACTAAAGGAAAACACTGAGGTAGCCTAAGAAAATTTAATTATGCCTAATCTTTAAATCCTAACAAACAAACAAACAACAAAAAAGAAGTCTGATTCCACTGGAATTCTCTTTTTTTTTTCCCGCAGAAAAATCTACAATGCACTGAGTCACCATGACTGTCTCTAACTAGATACCTTTTCCCAGTGTTTTTTTAGTTGCCTGAAGTGTGTCCTCAAAATAGTGTTTTTTAAAAGGCACCGTGTTATCTCAAATTATCTTGCAACACTCTTACTTAAAAAGTAAATAATTTACAAAAGTATTTACGTGTGGAAAAAAATGGTTTGGGGTTTTTCTATATTGTTGCAAGCATACATTTGCTTCCTACAATGTAATAGTCCCAAGATTTGGTCCAAAACAGTCTTAATATTTTTATAAAATTTTATCACATGAGTGTATTTATGTTCTGATCTGATGCTTTGCAATAAAAGAAGGAGAAAAAACCCCAAACAACTAAAAATCTTTAATATTGATTAAAGATAAAGATAAAATTAAAGACAGCATGGAGATTTTTAAAAAGAGACTGGATGTGGCACTTAGCGCCATGGTCTACTAACCGCAGCAGTAGTGGATCAAGGGTTAGACTTGATGATCTCGGAGGTCCCTTCCAACCCAGCTGATTCTATGATTCTATGACTCTATGATTCTATGTTTGGTTCAACTGCTATTTTTCAGGATTGATAATTATATTTTTAATTTATTCAAATTAATGTTCTATGTACTCATTCTTGAAAGTATGACTGAAGTCACGACTTTTCAGAAAAATCTTAGCATATGTCATTGTTGTGGTTTGAGCTCTCCAAAAATTCAATTTCCAAACTTCCCCAAAATTTGCTTCAATGTAAGAGGGGTTTTTAGACACAACACATCTATTAGCATGAGGAAAATTATATCAAAATTTATTACTAACACAATAAATGCTATAGAAACTAAAAAGAAAAAAATACACAATATTAATACAATCTCTACTGCCCCTGGGGCTCTCCCACATCAATCCAGAAGAAGAATCCTCTAGGATGATAGCTAAAGTCTCTCTCTCATTGGGGTATTGAGGAAGGAGTCTTCTTTACCCCCATCAGCTGCTTGGCCTCTGCTGATGTCTCCTCCTGGACTACAAGGGAATGCTCGTTTTACCAGGGCTTCATCATGATTTACAGGGGGTCAGCTTTTGAGTCCTTTCCCCCCTGGTTCGTGAAGGTTCCTCCCAGAGAGTAGGATGTCCACTCTTGCTCTCCAGGTGCAGGGTTTCTGGGTTTTGCTCAGTCTTTATACCCCAAATAGTTTTTACCAAAAGTCCTTACCCAGAAAAAGCCTGCTTGGTTTGGCTTCTCTGTGTTTCAAGCTGCTGCAGCTTCAGCTCAACTTCCGCGTGTCATGGGAGGCATTCCTCCCCCTGCATTCCTCCTTCAGTTTTCAGCTGCCCCAGCCCAAACCTTGTGTAGGGTCTCCTCCGAGCCCCTCGGCCCATCTCTCTGTTGCTCAGTCTCAACTCAGGGTCGCCTTCTCCCACCCCGTTGTGGAGGGGGAAAGTGGCAGCTAGACTGCTTGGAGTCTTTCTCTCATCCTCTGCCTGGAATTCTTGCAGCTCTGCACGATCTCCGCTGCTTCTGCAGCTCCCAGGCCACCTCTCAGCCCGTCTCTGGCTCGGCTCCAATGCCGTGCCTGCCTGCCGGGGGGGCTACGTCCAACCCCCTGGCTGGCCTCTCAAGTCCACGCCACCACCTCTCCTGGGCAGCGGGGGGAAAAACACCCCCTAGCCTTTGACCACAGGCACCTGGTCCAGTTATAATACTGTTCCAGGCTCCCCACAGCCCGACCAGGGGGGAAAAGAGGGCCTGGCCCCCCGCAAGGGGCCTGCAGGCCTCTCTCCTCTCACCTCATGGCTTCCATTCTCTCTCTCTCTCTGCCAACAACTTTCTCCGGCTGTTGTAATATCCTAATGTCATAGGGGTGACACACAGCTCTGACTGGCCCCTGATCGGAAACTCACCTGGGACCAACCACTTCCAGCCACCCCGGGGGGAGGGCTCAAATAATGACAAATAATAATGATAATTGAAAGGTTGACCTGAATTTTTGGTTGCTTCCATCTACAGCAAACCTACTTCATGGATGTACTTCAAAGGTCCTCCTGAAGACATCAAATATAAATATTTTCTGATAAAGCATTAATAATCTGTAAATTTGTGTATGTTCTGAAGGATTAATCACACTTGTACTGGGGAACCCATCTTAAGAACTTCCATATCAATATTTTACCTCTATCAGAAAAAACAATACAACTTTATTAAGTTTACTGAAAAGCCAATAAAAAGAAGCAATGCCTTTGAAGACCTATAAATTGGAGCTCAATCTGCTCAAGGTATAGAGCCACTTCTTTCACTGTCTTTATGAGAAATCTTCAGAATTTAAAGGACATTTGCCTCACAAATCAGTGGTTTGGCTGCTTAAAGAAACACTGCAAAAGGTATTGGCAAAACGAGGGTTAATATGTGAAAATGCAGCTTTACAGAGTTTGATTGCAAGGGTCAATTTACTACTTTTTTACACATTTTAAAACTTAGAAAGGAAGATCAAATTCAAAGCAAATTATTTGCACAGAAGCCTAGAATGCAAAAGGGGGTAAAGATGCAAAGGATATGGATGCAAAGATAAGGGTGCAAAGGGTTTAGCAGCACTTAACCATTGAATACTTTAACATTTACAAAGCAATTTGATAGTGTTAACTACAATTATAAAAATTACTTAACTGTAGATTTGACATAGTAATATTCATACCGTAATCAATTCTCATGCACACAGGTAAAATGGTGTGTACATCTCTTTATGTGCAAAGGTACCTATCAAAAATTTCTCTTAAGTTCAGTGAAATACTCATGTCAAAACCCTTCGTGTTTCCCAACAGGCAAGGCCTGCACCTTGAGGGGCATGGAGGTGTGTCTATAGGGGGATATTTCTGTTTGTTCCCACCTTTACCAAGCAAGAGCTCCTGCTATGATCAGGGAGCGCTTCATGGCATAAGTGGTGCAGTCAAGGGATGCTTTACCACTCAGTTGGTTTGGCTAAGGTTTTTCATGAGTTTTTGAGGTCATAAAACAGACAAGATGATGGTGGGGAGAGGTGGGGATTCCAATTTAAATCTCTGAATAAAAGGTGCTTATCTCTATTGCTTTTAATAAGACAAAGTGATTAAGTTCTTAAATGGAACCTAAGTTAAACAATTCAAATAAGCCAGATGGATCTAAAGCATTTTTAATTTTTTTATGACTATTTTTTGCAGGTTACTTTACAGATTCCTTAAAGCTTAATGGTGTGCTTTAGTATTTTCATTTGTATTTATTTCATTTATAAATTACTTCCTCTCTGAATTTAAACAATGTTTTTCAGCTAAGTGAAAACAATGTTTAAAGGATTCCTAAAATTTTCACTTGTTTCTCAGATATTCCACTCAAATTTTAAGACTGAAAAGACTACACTGCCTGACTTCTTATCTATATTTATACTTTAATGGTGTCAAAGACTAATGGCACAGATCTGTTAGTGCTAGGGTTTGTTAGGCATGGAAGCCATGAGCTCCAGACAGATATTTTAAATCTTGTGTAGCTATGAGGAGTTGTTTCTGACTTTCTTTCCAGAAAAAGTAGAATAAATCTAAAAAAAAATTGTTGAATATCTGTTTAGGTCATGCTAAATAAAGATATTGGTATGTTTAGCTACCAAAAACTCACCAGGCACTGCTGGGTATGAAAGAGACAAACATAGATATCTTGGCCAACTGATGTATAGTAGGATATCCTAGCCTCAGGTTACCACCATAGAGATGTGAGTTCTCCATCAGTTTGACATCATCAAATCTACCAGCACTGCATGAATAATACAGTTCGTCTGAGATATCTCACGTAGTCTCAGATATACACATTTAGGCAAATGAACCTAGCCTGCCTTTTTATTTTGGTTAGGTGTCCATAAATTCTAAAGGGAGCTTGAAAATCTAGTTTAGGCATTCTGAATTTAGTTTGCATGAGAGACATGCTTTTTTTTGGATGGACTGGTTCATCTGGAGGAAAATAAAATGTTTAAATGAGGCAAACAGGATTGATTTTCCAATTTCTTCTCTCTGTCACACATATTTCATAAGGTGACTGCTTATCTTCCTGCTTTAGTTAAGACTTATTCAGAATTCAAGACAGTCTTAGCTTTTCAGCCTTGAATCTAAACACATATCACCTTTGATTAATTTCAGACCTTCATCAGCTAGGTCAAGATGAACTTTGGATTTATTTTTCTCACAGGAAATATTTTAAAAAGTAAAGAAAAAAAAAGAAAGTAAAACAAAAAATACCCCAAACAATCCTATCTTATTTTTTACAGAATAAGCCCCAAATTCATTGGTAATTCTAATTACCAATTAGAATTTTGTGATGGAAAGAAAATAAATTATTTCAAAATGAAATAAAATAATTAAGAATTTAAAGAATTAAATAATTAAAGAATTTAAAAAATTGCTAGAACATTGACCTCACCGAATAATTTATCTTCTCTTACATCAACACTTCAGTAAGTAAAGTATAAATGAAGTTTTTCTCCTTTTAATTTTCCTTTTTTTCCCTTCCCAACCACTTAGTTGTTGTGAAACAGATTCTTGTTCTTTTCCATACTATATCAGATAAGTTAGTCTTCTTAATTTTTTTTTGATCAATAGAAAAGATAGAAAGGATCTTCTAAGAAACAGACAAATTAAAAATTTAACATTTTATAAATGCTCTACCACATAGATATATTGAATTCTCTACACACTTTAAATAGCATTTACATTTAAGTAAGTAAATAACTACAACTAAAATAATTTGTTAACAAAAGAAAGAAAGAAACAATCAAAAAGACCTCAACAAAAATGAATGGCCAAAACCCAAATCTTTTTTGACAGCTTTTATACAGAGGTACATGTATCCTTATTTATCCTTTAAAAAAAAAATAAATACACGAAGAATACCGGATATCCTGTAAATCCTTCCCGAATAATGCACAGTTAACATTTCCTGTGATTGGTATGAACTCTGATTGCACAAATGGTCATCTCTGGTGATTCAGATGGTAATTCTTTAAGATGTTATAAAATTATTTCTGTTGTTTATTTTTCTGTTTTCCTCAGGGAAAGGGGTTTAACATAAATGAAAATCTTTCCATCATGCACTATTTTGAAGATCAGTATTTTTTAAATCCCCAAACAGTATAGCAGGTAGCAAAACAAAAGTATTTAAAGATATTAGAAGCAGGATAAGCAACATACAAGTGATCAGGGGGAGCATAAAATAAGTAGTGACTATGTAAAATTAAAAGCCATATTATTAATAATATTTAGTTAGTCTGAATAATAACATGCTAAAATAATCATAAGAATAGAAAAGCAATTCCTGAAATTCTTATTATATTAAATTGCATATTTTTTTTTTAATCAGAGACTATATTGGGAAGATCCACGTATCAGACAGAAAATCACTATACAGTTATTCAGTTAATAAATATTGTCTTTCCACAGATATATCTTCCCATCTAAGGAAATTGATAACAGCCTTTCATTGTTCTCCAGAAGTCTTATAAACCTGCCATTATAGAGAATGTCAACATTCTATAATAAATAAATTTGAAGAGCCCTGGATCACCTGTATTTTATTGACAGTATTAACTAGTGGAGATATACTTGAAAATTTGGAGTAACCCAGGGGGGAATCAGTCTTCTTCAGTATGCAATGAACAATATTTAGTGATTCATATCAACTAGCTGTTTCCTGATTAGAAATGATGGCTTGGTTACTGGCAATCTTAATCAACCTGTTCAGTAGAATGTTTCTGCTAGGGAATAAAAAAACAATTTGATTTTTTTTTAGATTAAATTTATGTGGGACAAGGAAGTCTACTTACTTTTTCCTATTTGAAAGAGAATATGAAGAAGCTCCACACTTTCGCTCTTTCTGATTTGAACTGTTAGACAGGATGAGTCTGAGATGATGTCTAATACCAAGAAGAATTTAGTCTTTTTTCTTGTAAAGAAATGTCTTATCCAAATAGATGAGAGATACGTACTCACTAGAACTCTTTGACATACTTCTACAAAATTCTCTGCTATAAAGCAAGAGTACAGGCATTAACCCCTTTGTTCCACCACCTAGCTACTTCTTTTTAATCAGCATGCAGAACAGTAGCTCACTTAAAAATGATTCTTGTAAAAAAACCCAACCAACAAGACAATTCTACTCCTCTATGTTTAAAATGAAAAATTCCATTGTCAACTTGTGAAAATTTTTATCTATCGGTTAATTCCAAGATACACTGCCAGTGTGAAAGCGAGAGAAATTTTAAATTTAGTAATCTATTTAAAACTGACATAAAATACTTACATTTTCAGGTTACTTTTTTATCTTTCACATTACATCTCTCTCTTGCTCCCCCTTTTCTTTTTGGCCTTACTTATCATATGCATGCCTGCTCATCATAAATGGCCATGATTATTTTTAGTGGGTGATGCTGCAATCTACTTCACTAATTCCGAGTTCAATTCAGTGAGAACAAAAGATCTGCAAGGAACATGTACAGTTTCATCTTTGGAATGTGAATTTCTTATAACTGGGAAAAAGTTAATTCTCTTTAAACTTTTTCCTTTTTTTTTCTGGTCTCCAATTTACTCAACTTTACCTCAAAGAATTCAGCAATATCATAATTGATTCGCTTTGAGATGTTTTGATATGAAAGTTTTTTCCACAGATTTATTGATCTAAGAAAAAATAAAGGACAGATTTAGTTTTAGGGTGTCTTTAAAGGTCCTTGTTGAACCGTAAGTATTTTTTCTGAAAAAAAGATGATTATAAAAGTCCTGGTTGAAACCCAGAGGTCTTCCATGTCAACTACATAACTGAACCAACACAAGCAAAATATCACCAGCACAGTTTCAGTAGCATTATAAAAAATAATCATTGCTTGTCACATGTTGATGCCATAATACAGAATGGATATCATTGTGGAATTTTTTGAGAAGCCAGATGTGATAAATTAAATAGTTAAACCCACAAAACTAAAGAGAAATTACATCATTCTGATACTCAGCTACCTTGGTTGCTTTTCAATTTCCTCTAAATACAACTTTGTAAATATTTTGCCATCAGTTCTTGCTGAAGAGGATGTTACTAAGGTAGCTAAACCTTTTTAACACTTGAAACATACTCTTAATGACTGTGATTACTGGAGGGCTTTAAGAGTGCTTAGATCAAGCTGAAATATAACTTCCATGTTATGAATACTTACAGGCTGAAGGGGAAATTCAAACTGTAGCTGCTCAGCAATGGTAATTCATGATCAAGGAATGATTTGGAAGGGAGAGACAGAATGTCTAATGAGATTAAGAGAGAAGGTATACCACAACATTGTCTTGTAGCAATTATGGAATGTGGGTATTCAGGGATCACTTTTGATAAAGAGAGCTGCCACTGGAAGTTGAACCCAACACCAGGCTGAGGCACCTGATGTTGACCTTCATGGGATTGGTGCTGGTGCAAGGATCTATAAGGAGTTGCCTCATGCCTATCTTTGCAAACTCCTTGTAGAGCCATTTATGGTGGTAGGATTCTGCTCAACGCACTGCTCACTAAACCTTTTTATAGTTAAGTACAAATGTCTATTTAATTTGCCTCAAGAAATACAATAAAAATTCATCAACAAGACTATTGATTACCTTATACAATACTGTAGAGTGATAGACAAGGTCCTGTTAGCCACTGTACAGGTATACATCCAAATACAAGAGCCTGTCTTAGTACACAATTAGATGTTTATTCTTTTGTGATGTTTTGATGAAAGTCATGAAACATTTTCTGTGTTAATTGATTATGTGCACAGTATTTTATGTACTTTCTAAAAAAGCTTGAGCCAAAGTTTAGCCTTGGATGCCTTTAGGGAATTATCAGGACTGTATACTTCCAATATTTAGCAATCAGACCAAGATATGAAAAATTGAATTATAGAATTCTTAATTATGAAGACCAAAGTTTGAGAACAGAACCATAAGTAAATTGCCTGCTTTCATATATTTTTACAGGATCAATCATATTTTCATTGATTGTAATACAAGAGAAATTCAATGAAACCCAGTTGTACTCTATGAGAAGCAAGATTTTTTTAATAATCAATTGATGACTGTCAATAAAAAAAGAAGAAATTAAAAGGAAAACAAATATGTTCTGTCATGTTCTGTGTGTTTCCATTTTCTTTTCCTCATAGAAATGTAAAACTAAAAAAAAAGAGGTTTCGTTTTTCAGGGATTTTTTTTAAGGATAAGATTTATCTCCCATATTTGAATGTTTACAATTTAGATCTGAATTTGCCTTACAATCAATAGCATTAAACAGATACTCTTAGCAAATTATTTGTCTGACATAGTTTGGACAGTCATTTTTGGATGACGTGAATCACAGCTTACAAGTCCTATTTCTTGTCATGGTCTGTAAGGGAAGTCACCTGCCTAGCTGAGGTATGGACGTCACATCTCAACTGACTTGCCTGAACAGAGTCATCTGAGTCATGCTACTTCAGATATCAGAGTTAAATAATATTATTGCTTCCATTGATCAAATAAGTGCAAATTCATGCTTAGAATATATCATATATGACTAAATCTATACAAAGCCTCTTTTGCACTGTTAAATAAATTTAACAATTTGGATCACATAATTTCTGTGTCCTGAAGTGCTAATTTTAAATGTTTAGAGTTCTCTTTAATTGCCAAAAGTGATCCTCCTAGTTTTATAGTTCAGGACTACTTTGTAAATGAAAATACATGTCCATAAAAGATAGTAAAATTGCAAAAGACAGTATAACTTAAAGAAACAAACTGCAGAAATCTTTGAAATCTTTTCATTGTTTTTTTTCTCAGAAGAATCAAGATCATAGTTTTTTAATATGCTGTAACACAAGTATTTTTATCTTATATAATGATTTGTTATTATTTTCTTCAATCTTTATTTGTTATTATTATCCTTTTATCATCCTTCATTATTATTATTAAAAATAAAATTCTTAAATATAAAGTTTGATTTGTTATTTTAAATTATTTGGCTTTATTGTAATTAGTATCAGTAGAGGCAATAATACTAATTGTACTGGTAAGACTAGTAGTAGTAATAGTAAAAATAATCATAATATAATAGAAAACAAATAGTTATTATAACTATAATAACTATTTCAAAATGCCATTAAGTTACAAAAACAAAGACAAGTCAGATGTTCACATGTGAAAGAGTTTTTAGGATATCAAAACAAGTCACATATGTTAGAAACACAAGTACCCTGAACAAAAGCTTAAAGTGACTATACCTACAGCATACATCATAATTATGTACTGTCACTATTACCTTCAATAAAATGTCTCATTATGTAAAATATATTTGCATACAACTATAAATCAAGGACAAAAATAGACATAAGTTTAGACTGCTTTCAATAGGTAAAAGATGTCTTTCATAAGAACTCAGAAAATCAATAGATTCACTAATTTACAGCAGCAGTATATTTCATCTGTTAATTTTTCATTTATATGTCATAGTTTTGTTACAGTAACAGTGAAATACTTGAATAGATATGCAAGTCCATGTTCTGTAAATGCAGTATTTAATTATCCATTGTTTTCTAAATAAATGATTCTGTTTGTATTAATTGCAGCACAGACTTATCCTGGTAGTAAGAAATAGCAGTTGTAATTAAACATCCCTGATGAAATCCATAGAATTCATTGCCAATGACTGAAGACAGAGCCAAGATATGTAGAAATTTTGAATATAGAATTTAAACACTGATCTTGAGGATGAAAATTCTGAATTAGGCACTTGTCCATATCCCCTGTCCCCCTTCACCGTGTCCCATTCCACCCTCCAAAAAACAAAAGATAAGTAAATAGTCTATTGATGATAACGGTAATGATGTTAGTAGCTCATAGGATTCTTACCTTCCCCTAGTCCCATTAAGTTACCTCAGCAATCCTTTAGATGACTTTTCATTTTTCATAAATATTTTTTCAGAGCTTTTTACTGTCAGTTCAGACAACCTTGACAAAGTGGCCTCGAAGTTTATTTTCATCTCTTCTAATATCTTACTTATATTTGATTTGCTACTTTTACCAGTTCTTTGATATATATTTTTAAGTATACTAGGTACTGGTCAATAAGATATTGCATTCCTATTGGTTATATTTTCCTGGTGATCACTTACTGCTTACTTTTAAGTTTGTTGTTTTCATAGCTCTTATCTCAAGTGCAATTGCTATTTTAAAATAAAGCATTCATCCTGCCCAGAAAAAAAGAGTACCCTTTTTCCAGTTACAAATTATTATTAAAAAAAAAAGCTGTCTTGTGCCACAAATATGGTCAAATTATTTTCACTAGTAAAATATAGGAAAGAAATATGAAGAAAGAAAGGTTTGCCTGCACAAGGCCTTTTTAAGCAAGGCACCTGCACAAGTACCTATTTTTGTTTCAGTCTTATAGATACAGCCTAACAGTGGTTCTGGTTATGCTATCAATTACAGGAAGTTTCTGCAGATTATTGCACCATTCTGTGCGTGACCAAGTTATGTATTCATTGTAATATGCCTTGAAAATATTACAACAGAAGGTTACAAATTTTCAAGATATATAGCTTTCTCCAACGGTAGGTTTCTGTTTTTCTTCAGGATATAACTTTGTGATAGTACAATTAATGACACCATTAACACAATTAAGCCATTCATACTTCTTTGTTATATGGTCATTAGTTTTGTTATGCCCTAAAACTAACTCCTTTCAAGGGCAGTACTCCCTTAGTGATCAATAATTGGCCATCTGTGCTTATAGCCCTAAGATTTCCACTATCATCCTGCGTTTGTATCTGCAGGGTCCCCAGATGAAACATTCACTCTACATAAATTCTTATTCTAAGGTCATTGTTAGTTCACTCTATTCTATTCAGCAACAGTTTCTTTGGATACTACATATGAATATGTATATAATACCTTCACAATTATGTGTTATTAAGACCTAATTATTACAATGATTGTGCCCTGGTTTTGGCTGGGATACAGTCAATTTCCTTCTTAGTAGCTGGTAAAGTGCTGTATTTTGGACTCAGTATGAGGATAACACATAGATGTTTTGGCTAAGTTTTCTGCTAAATAGTGATTACTGTTAGTCAAGGAATTTTCAGTGTCTCACACCCTGCTGTTGAGGAGGTGCACAAAAAGCTATGAGGCAGCATGGCCGGGACAGCTGACCTGAACCAGCCAAAGGGGTTTTCCATACCACAGAGTGCCATGTTTAGTATTTAAACTAGGAAGAAGTTGGCCAGAAGGGACTGATCGCCGCTTGGGGCCAGGCCGGCATCAGTCAGTGGGTGGTGAGTAATTGTATTGCGCATCACTTGTTTCTCTTAGGTTCTGTTACTCCCTCTCCCTCACCCTTTCATTATTATTTTTGTTGTTGCTATTATTATTATTATCATTATTATTTCAATTTTTAATGGTTCTTAGTTTAACCCATGAGCTTTACCTTTTCTTTCCAATTCTCACCACTGTGGAGGTGGGGCTGTGTTGTGCTTCATTGCTGGTATGGTTAAATCATGACAGATTGCCATTATTATACTTGCTTGTTTAAATTCTTTTCGTTCTCTTAAGGGTAAAAATTTATAATAGAGAATATTAGAAGAGAAAATAATTCTTCCTAGATGCTGGGAAAGGTAAACTTGTAAACTTGGACAAATGCCACCCTCCTCAAGGTGCATAAGTCATTACACTTACCAGAGAAGCTACCTCAAAATAAATTTCTGCTAACAGGTAAAGTTTAAGTACTTTATATCTGAACCACCATAATCATAAGAGACTAGAAATACCAGAGAAGTAAAAGTCACGAAAATTTCTTGTTGCTCTATTAAACACATACATTTGAGACATTTGTTACTTCTTCAGGAAATGCAGAAAACAAATACTTCAACATATACTTAATGGATGACCTCTCTGTTCTTGCATCAAAAATAAGATTAAAAAAGATCACTTTTATGTTGTACACTTGTATATTGCGTTTGCTTGGCAAGCTTTTGTTATCAAGGGGATGACTTCCATGAGAAGATGCTAGAAGCCTCCCCTATGTCCGACAGAGGCAATGCCAGTCAGCTCCAAGACAGACTTACTGTTGGCCAAGCCCATGCCCATCAGAGATGGTGGTAGCACCTCTGGAACGATATATTTAAGAAGAGAACAAACTGCTGTGCAACAGTAGCTGGAGAGAGGAGTGAGAATGTGTGAAACAACTGTAGACACCGAGGTCAGTGAAGGAGGGGAATAAGGTGCTCCAGGTACCAGAATGGAGTTTCCTCTGGAGCCTGTAGTCCAGACCATGGCGAGGTAGGCTGTCCCCCTGCAGCCCATGGAGGGCCCTGTGGTAAGGACCCGTGTTGGAGCAGTTAGAGCAGAACCATATTGGAGAAGTTCATGGACGACTGCCACCTGTGGGTGGAACCACATGCAAGAGTAGGAGAAAAGTGTGAGTTGGAAGAAGCATCAGAGACAACACGTGATGAAGTGATCACAATCCCCTTTCCCAGTTCCCCTGTGCTGCTGGGGAGTAAGAAGTAGAGAAAATCAAAAGTGAAGTTGAGCCTGGAAAGAAGGGAGGAGTAGAGGAAAGGTGTTTTAAGACCTTGACTTAGATCTCATTATCTTACTCTAATTTAACTGATAATAAATTAATTTCTCTGAGTCGGCTCTGTTCTCCTGTGCCTGTAATTGCTGAGTGATCTCTCCCTGCCATTATCTTGACCCATGAACCTTTCAGTATATTTTCTCTCCCCTGTCCCATTAGGGAGGGGAGTGATAGAATGGCTTTGGTGAGCATCTGATGTCCAGTGAAGGTCAATCTATCACGGTTTGGATGAGTTCTGTGTACAGTTATTCTCTGAACAGAAATTAGACTTTTTAGTTATGTGAAACTTCTGAAACTTCATTATTGACTTTTTTTTTTTTTTATTCCGTTGTTCTTTTTTTTTTTCTCTTTTTTTTTCTTTTTAAATCTACATAGCTTGTAGCTACCTGCCATTAAATTCACAGGACTGGGCATTTTCTTAGCACTTGATAGCATTCCTAGAACACTTAAAAAGCTAAGTTTAAAGTAAAGCATTTGATTGTTATACATTATCAGCCTGGTTTAAGTTAGCAATTTTTTTACTTATTAGTCAGATATTTATATAGAGAAAACCACAAAAAAAAAGATAAATCAGAAAATTCAAAGCAATGATAGATAACAGAAAACAAGAATATTCAGGAGAAAAGAAGCTATTTCATATTCTACATTCTAATACTTGGTGATTAGTTTTTCTTTCTGACAAATTTAAGATAAATTTAAGGTAAAAGTGATGTGGGAAACTGAACGGACTTAAACACTGAGGCTCTTTAAGCACAGATAAAGCGTTTTTAAAAGAATTACATTACTATTCTGTCGCATAGGAAAATGATGGGATCCAGCAGAGAAGTCAGTGGCCATAGCCACTCTTAATTTGCCCTCTAGGAGATTCTTGGGACTTTGAAACACTAAGGCTGCTTGGCAACTTGACTAAGCTTAAGGTGTGTTTCAACAGGGTTAAGTAAGGTTTGTACACTAACACTGCTGTCAGCTAGGACAGCTCATGTCAACAGTGACACATGTGACTCCTCTTTCTGTAAAAGTAAACACTACATCAGGCTAAGTATATTGCTAAATAACTGGAGTGTAATTTATAGCGCATTTCAATAGAGCAAATCTTATTCAAATATTCTCCAGTTCTTTTGACACTTTTATGCTAACAATTCCTTGCATTAGCAGAAAACAAAGACCTGAAATTGAATGGGATAACCAGTGTCCTCTGTGAACATTGCTGACTGCAGAGCAAAGATATCACTCCTATCTTTTAAGTAAAAATGGGATACACCGCATGGGAATCCTCAGAGTAAACATTTCAGATTAATATCACTACTTTATCAGCTCATCTGAATGATGATGTCAGAAGAAACACTATTTCCACATTCTAAGAAGTACATATTTCCTCAAATCATGGAATCATAAAATGGTTTGGCTTGGAAGGGACCTTAAAGATCATCTAGTTCCAACCCCCCTGCCATGGGTAAGGACACTTTTCACTAGAACAGGAAAAAAAAACATTCAACCTGCCTTTAAACACCTCCAGCGTGTCCACAAGGTCTCTGGACATCCTGTTCCACTGTCTCAGCACCCTCACAAAAAAACATTTCTTCTTAATATCTAATCTAGACCTAAAATTTTTTGGTTTAAAGACATTCCTCCTTGTCCTATCACTACAAGCCCTTGTGTAAAGTCTTTATCCAGCTCCCTTGTAGGCCACTTGTGTTTGGTCCTTCTTGTGTTTGGGGCCCCAGAGCTGGAAGTAGTACTTTACACAGGGGTCTCACAAGAGCAGAATGGTGGCTCTCAGTGGTTGACTTCATTCCAGTGGATATTTTATATCTGTATCTACATGCAGATATATATGTACATGTATGCATAGTCTATCTATACTTAGTTATGTGTGTAAAGTCAGCCTATTTTACACATGTGCAAGTAAAAGCACACACATGCATATATCCATTCAAACTGAAATCTGGAATTATAAGCTTTCAGTTCCTTACATATTTCCTGCTAGTGAGCTGCATCAATTTCTTCATTTTCTCTCGAACCTGAATAATTAGTGAAAAATTTTAGTGCAATGGGAAATCAATAAAATATATTTTGGATTGCATGGGGTGTACAGGCAATTAAGCTTTCTTCCTTCACATTTAAGGAGATACATTTAATGCAACAATGATCCCACTTAATTCTTTAGATATGCACAAATTGAGATGTCATCTGTTTTGCTACTAGCCTTTCAATGCCCAAACATGCTAAATCTGTATGATACCTAAGGTTGCTTGGGATTCATGGGACAAATGCTCTCTTATCCAAGGCTTAGGGTGTCTTGATCTCCTAATAATTCTCAGAACACACAAAAGATGCACAGTTCAGAAAAAAACATTGTACTTTCGATAAACTTTTCTGGTACAAAATTATTCAGTACTTAATTAGCAATGACCACAATGGGAAAGGACAGTCTCCATTCCTTTAATCTGATGGAGTTTCAAACATTTATTTTGCACTTTTATGAAAGTAGTAGACAAAATATGAAGTGGGGATAGAAGGGATATGATTGGAGGTAAAAAAAATTACCATTAAAGGCTTTCTTTTATGGTAGAAAAATGCATAATTCTTAACTCCGGAAAGCTAGAAATCAGGAGCTAACTCTTTGTTGGTACTATGGAAACAGCAGAAGTGTTATTATTGAAATCCTCAATACTGTTTGCATACTTTATTCCATATCTCCTTACTGCAAAATGCACAGAGTTTTCTTGGAGTGAAGATTGTATTCTAGGCATTCTTTTCCTCTGGTAAGTGTCTTTACCCCTGAATTTCAGAGGTTCTAATTTTTATACTAATTTCTGTGTGCAAATATCTAGTTTGTTCTTAGTTCTTTGCAGGTTTAAAAGTTAGGTGTAATAATAGTGCCCTCTTAAGCACACAGTCTAATTTATTCTTATGTATAAGAAAATTCCTTCTAAAAGTAGGCAACACATCAAGTGAAATAATAAGACAAGAATTAAAGAATTCAGAAAACCAACCAGATCACAGACTAGAGAAAATAGGTGCAGTGCTGCTCCATGGAAATTGTTGGAACAGTGTCAGTTCAAATCTTTTTGTCATTCTTCTCTCAACCTTTACTTTAAACAACCTAGATTTGGTTATCCATAAAGCCAAATATATAAAAACCCCAATACACACACTGCCGCTCCACCCCCCCATTGCCTTCATAACTGTAGCATACTCCCTCTTGGTTTTCTGAAAGTAGGTAATTAAATTACATTAGGGTTACTTTCATTGCCACTTGCAATACTATAAACAACTTTGTAAGACATTCATAATGTATTGTAGAGTGGAGTACACTTTTAATTTGCTTATTTATTTGAACTAAATTTCTAAAGCCTGCAATGAGGGTTATCAGAGCAATATCACTCTTATTCATTTCTTTAATATATTTGCCCTGTAAGTTATTTACACGTGCACAAATTTACTTTTACTGCATGAAACCACATCTAATATACTGTACATATCATTCTTATGGTTTAACAGAACTAAGTCACTCACAGTAAAAGAAGATAAAATGAAATATAATTTACCTGGCTTTCTGTGAACTTGTAATGAGGTTAACAAAATCACTTCTATAAAGAAAGATACAATTAAACCCTAAGACATATAGCTGTTTCCACAAAAGGGTATAGGTTCAGTGTAAGCTGCCTATAAATATAAATGAGACAAGGACAAGATCCTTGTGTATCTGAAAGATACAAAGAAAACAGCTTCACTACACCCTGGCAGTACAAAAGAAAAATATTGTTGCAGAGCAGTCACTATTTTCAGTTGTATGGATTCTTTTCTAAACACAGAGAATCTTTTTCAGCATATTTTGTAGAAGACAACATTGAAAGTGAATCAAAGTTTAAAACAGCACTTGTCGGAGTCTGATACTTTAACCACTGCATATGTTATATCTGTTTGTTTCCCAGAGCAGTAAAGTAGTAGCAGATAATTGCGTTGCCGAGGAAAGGCACTGAACCCACCTTCAGCTGATGTAAATGTAAATGCTTGTTGAAAACATGCTGACTTATGCAGGCTAAGGATCTGATCTTCAATAGTTTGTTCTCTTTTCAATAGAAAAAAATGCAGATACATACTAAAACAAAAGGACAACTCAGTAATTCCATTTATTTTTTTTCCCTATGTTTCTGGGGGTAGGTAGGGATAAGGAAAGTTAAAAATATGATATAAAAACATAATGCATCATTTATCTGAGAAATTTGGAAGTTCTCTGTCTTGAAATTAAAATCTAAACATAATTGTCACATTCAACGTGCTTTGAAATTAGAATAACTAATTTTAAAATTATATACTGAGTCTTTCAGAAACAGTGTTGTTCAGGAAACACTCATGCCAAAATAATGTACTTCTTTTAAAATTGGATTTATAATTTTTGAGATCAGTTAAACATTTTGAAATTGCTATTTTTGAGGTATAGATGAAATTTCACCCCTAAAAGATTAATATCTAGTAAAATATCTAGTAAAAAGATTAATATCTAGTCCGTGAAAATACAGTGTACATTCGCATTGACACCTTTCAAAATGTATTTTACCCCAAGTATTCACATTTTAATGACTTGATGTGATATATACTTTATTGTCCAAATTGTACTTTTTCAAGAGAGTATGCTGTGTTGAACGTAAAGCATTTGATTCAGTGTGGGGTAGACACTTAAAAAGAGAAAAAAACAAAGAGGAAAGCAAAAAAGTGAAAAGCAATAAAAACAAATGGAAGGAACAAAGGAAGAAAGGAAGGAAGGAAGGAAATCTAGTAACAGTATAAAGTGAGTAACAGTTTTGAGGAAACAGGGTGTTGTATGAACCTAGTAAAACTTTCAAAAAACATTTATAACAAGAAAGCTGATTGAGATTTCTGTTTTGTCAATAGATAAAATGAAGTAAGAAAAATCTGCCAAAGTCCTGTATGTTCTGCTGGAATATTTCATTACTGAGTACACTTTTCCCCAGAGAGCCACAGCTAAGCCTACTTATAGACAGAAGACTGAAAATCCGATCCTGTCTCCTTTAAAGGCTTCCCTCTCTATCTGCTTTTACTAAGAATTGTACATGCAATGTATATAACCAAACAAAGACAGTTTTACAATGTAACAAGATCATTTTTTTTTCCTTTCAATTAGTGGTTATATGATATCTTTGGTATATGTGAAAGAAAATTAGAAACTGTTATGGTGGGTGGACTGTGGATGAATGTCAGTTGCCCACCAAAGCCACTGTATTATTCCCCTCCTCAATGGGATAGGGAGAGAAAATACAACAAAAGGCTTGTGGGTTAAGATAAGGGCAGAGAGAGATCACTCAGCAATTACCACCACAGGTAAAACAGACTAAATTTGGGGAAAGTGAATTTAATTTATTACCAATCAAATTAGAATAGGATAATAAGAACTAAAACAAAACCTTAAAACACCTTCCCTATCCTGGGCTCAACTTCACTCTCACTTTTATCTACCTCCTTCCCTTCAGCAGCTCAGGGGAACTGGTAATGGGGGTTTGCATTCAGTTCATCATACATTGTCTCTCTCACTCCTTCTTTCTCAGGGAGACGACTCCTTGCTTGCTTTCCCTGGTTCAGCATGAAGTCCTTCCCATGGGTTGCAGTTCTTCATGAACTGCCCCAGAGTGGGTCCCCTTCACCCGTCCCATGGGCTACAGTTCTGCAGAAACAGACTGCTACAGTGTTGGTTCACCCCATGGGGTCACAAGTCCTTCCAGCAAACCTGCTCCAGTGTGAACTCCTCTCTCCCTCTCTTCTTTATTTTTTTCTGATGGCAGTCTGAGATTCTGACTTCACTCATTGCACTCAGCAAACCTTTTAATCTTACAAAACATCATACTGTAAATGAACTCACCAAGGTTAACATAGGTATGAAGTTTGCTCCTGGCTCACTTTTAAGAAAGAGACCTGCATTTCAAACAAAACAATTAATCCTCCCTCCATATCCCACTCCCTACATAGAAATATGCTATATTGTAAATAAAGCCACTTAAAAATTATAAAAGTTCTGTTTTAAGTAAACTTCATTCATCACTTTAACATGGTAAAATAATTTTGCAGTTCATCCAACTCTTTATGAAAAGGGTTGTTGCTCTGTGCAGCTGAAGGTAAGCACAGCTTAGGTAGGGTAGAGAGAGCAGGTCCCCTGCCCACACTCCTCACTTCATTAGCAATATCCAACATATCAGCACACCCTTCAGGCACAAAAACCTACACATCTCTCCTACTAAGACCATGCCAATTTTGACTCAATTGGCAGAATAATTTATCCAAAACCTATACTAATAATTGCGGGTTTGTCTTTCCCATCCATCAGCCCCCAAGTTTTAAAAGACTTCTATCTGAACTAATTTCAGCCAATACAGTTTTCATCAACAAGCCATTAGTGTCACACAACATGATATCAAAGCAGTCATTAGTTTTTACAGTTTATATTTTCATATTTTCATATATTTACTTATTTTCAGCAAAATATGTAATTTACACTTGTCTCTTGCCATAGCTCGGCAAATTGAGTTAGAATTGCCAACTCTGCAAAATTAGAGGTAGAAAACACATTGCTCTTGCTTATGCTCAGACATCATCAACTGTTTAAAACAGGCAGATGGATTTACCCTTCTTAAACAAGAAAGTCTTCACAGAAGCAAATCTGGTTTGCTATCTATCTGCTTTGCTTCATGGAAGCAGTTCTTAGAAGGAGCACAGCTGCAAAATAACACTGTAATCGAGAAGATAAGAAGTACCAACATGGAGAGTTCTGTAAGACCCTGTGGATGAGGATGCACACTTTGTGAAGCTCAGAGAAATGAAAATTAAATTCAGCCATAGAATAGAATGGATCCCAATTCATATGTACAGAATTTGATTTAAAAATAAAGTTGGAATTACCCTGGTATATTTGGGCATCATAAAAAGTTTGGGAATATAAAAGGGTTTATGATTGTGGTGTGAAGTGCCAGTATTAATTGAAAAAGTAATTGGAAACAAATATAATTTGGTACATATTATTAGCATTTTAGTCATCACTACAAGAATTAAAGATATCCCTAAAGATTTTCAGAGTATATTTCTACTAAGATTATAAATGCTAAAATGATGGTGCTGCAGCAGTCTGAAAATAGAAGAAAATACTCAGATTTTTTTTTTAAACTCATCTTGTGGAACATGTTTTTTTACGCAGAACTAGAGAATGTAGAGAATTTTTAGTGCAAAAGTACACCTGGAATATGCCTTATACATATTCAGAACATATAATTTGCATTGATGTCTAGATTACTTTAATTATCCTGGATCATATTTTTCTAAAAAAGCAAAAAACTATAGTTCTCCACTAAAACTAATAATTTTACAATCTACAAGACCTGAACCTTGCAATTCTAAAGGTGATACATGCCAGACTGGGAATTGTTCAATTCTCTTACTGAGTTCTCAGTTCAGCAAGTAGTTTTATTGAAGTTGATTAGTTTATTCAATTTACTAAGTACTTAACACATGCACAATATATGTCTGTTATTTCTGGCTCACTGGTATTTGTAACCCGTTGGACTGTTTGCTTGACTTTAAACACCTTTTCTGAAAGCTGACATTTAAGCACACATTGCTTTTTTTCTTCTTTCTTTTTGCTTTTTTTTATAAAGCATTGAACTCAGAGGGTGCAACTTGAGATAAGATCTGCAAAGGACAGTGGGAAATATGTGAGATCAGAGAAAGATACTGATACAGCAAGTGTTACAAAGACTGCAGTAAAGGACACTGCTTTAAACCCGTCTCTGAACAGTTACTTCAAAGCAGGAACACTGCACTGTTGATCTACTGCTAGTAAAAATAAATAAATAAATGAAGTTAAACTAAAACTACTTCAAGTCATTAAAAAACAAGAATTAAGGGTCACAGCCTGAGATGGTAGCTTCATAACATGTCCTATCTAACTGCGTCTCATGCACCTGACAGCTATGTCTAGGATTGTGGTTTATCTGGGCTTTTTGCTGATATTGATCTTGAAGATATAATTCACTGATTACTGGCTGATTGCATCCTTAATAAATCAGAAAATCACTTTGATTCTGAGCTGAGAAGTTTGTTTTTTTTCTTGAACATTTACCTACAGTGTTTCAGCTTTTGTTTAACTTTTATGATTTTGTGGGATAATGCCTATTACATGTATTTTATAACCAACGAGACGATAATAATATACAGTTATCCTGTACAGAAGAAGCTGTCTATGATCCTGGAATAAAATGCAGTGTAGGTGAGTACAGGCCTGGGATTATAATGGAGAAAGGGAGAAATACCTGAAATGCTTCTTTTAGGATTTGACTATAAAAAATTGGTTGGAATCCAGCCAATCTATTATGTAGTTCTGGTGCAACAACTTGGAAACAGCTCAAAGGCCAGGCAGCAACTAAAGAGAGAAAAAACTGTAATTATGATTCACAGTTTTCGAAAAAATTGTTTATTTCTCACTTAAGCCCAATTTTTTCTATCTATATATTTTTTTCTTAACTATTATTTTTGTTGCATTTAAAGTCTGTTTTAGCTAAAACTAGTTGAGCACTACTTGGTTCTACCCCTACACACTTATTCTCTATTTACACTTAGTTCACCCCTTGTCTGAAAACAGAAGATGACAACTACAGCATTTTAAGCATACTTCAGGTTGACCAAATCTTTATTTTCCTTTTGGTTTAGATACTGTTGCTACTGTAAGTTGCTGATTAGCTAATGTAAGAGCAATAGTTCAGAATGTAGTGCATTTATAACATATTTTAAGCTGTTAAGATCAAAAAGAACACCTCGGTTATCTTAGGGTGCAGTAAAATGAAAGGGCCCACCACTGCTTTCTGGCACTAGCACCCCAGATACATACAGTGTAACTGTAGTATTCTGTGAAGCGCTGTGTGATTGCATCTGCTTGTCAGAAATAGTTACTGGACTATCCTAATTTTAAAACTCATCAGGAATTGTTTGGAATAATTCTAACTGACCGAAGACAAACATGTCAGGAAGCATCTTAGTTGTTTAACAGCAGAGATTGCTCAGTGCCCTAGAAATATTTTCTGTATATTTTACTAGTACATGTGTATGTCTAAATACATCACATGATAAATGTAATCTCACTGTGTACTTCAGTTACCTCTAAATGAGAACCTAACATGAGAACCTCATATTCTGGTATGTGTCAGAATTCAGTCAGC
Organism: Neopelma chrysocephalum; assembly: GCF_003984885.1. Lineage (NCBI taxonomy): Eukaryota > Metazoa > Chordata > Aves > Passeriformes > Pipridae > Neopelma > Neopelma chrysocephalum. The sequence continues at coordinate 21,677,864 of NW_020897694.1, read as the reverse complement.
CACTGAAGTAGAATAACAAGTTGTAATATAATTTTCTATCAAAAAAAAAAGGCATTTAAAACCATTTTCTGATAAATGCTTATGTGGAACCTAAGAGAGTTTGATGTTTTGGTTTAGTGAAGAAAAATATTTGATAGGTGTTTGAGTGAAAATTATGAGAGTTTGGTGACTAAATATAAAAAAAATATATTACTATGATAATAAATATTTTTTCTTGAATGTTTTACATTAATTGTACTTTATGGCTATACACTACAACACCTCAGCCAGTTTAGAAAGAACTTCCTTGAGGCTTCAACTGAGAGACCTACCAATTATTACAAACTGGAGTGTAAATTTAGAAAACTTCACAGATCTACCTTATAATTCTGTACAGTATACCCCATAGTTCACTGTACACATGCATGATTTTAACCATGTTTAGGAAATGAAATAAAATTGACTAAATTTTTAAGAATTTTTGGATATTGACTAATCCTTTTTAAATTAATGAAAAAATACTCTAAAGGCCTTACACTGGAAAAAACCTGGCAATCAGCAATTAGTTCTTAAAATGGGTTAACTTACATTGAAGAAGTTACATTGCATTTTAATTTTCCTCAGCTTAATCTAGAATCTGACATATTATAGCACATATATGTCTGCAGTATTAAATTAAACCTCCTAGAAGAGCACTTGAAACATATATGAGAATATACTCTCAAAAAACAGTAGTTTATCTCACTAATAATTATAAATGAATGTATCCTTATTGGAATCATGACCTGTCTTCATATTCCTCTCATTTCTGTTACACACCAAAGAGACAAAAACAGATCATCTTCAGTGCTTGTCACTGGAATAATAGACATAGAATTTCTATATCTCTGATTACAGTTTATCAGATATCTCTGATAATTAGATATCTGTAATCAGATATCTTTGATTACAGTTTAATGTCTTTATATCAGTACCTTAACCTTCAAATGGCTTTTTTTTCTCAGAGCAATGAGTTTTTTTTTTAAATAGCAAGAGGAGAACAGCTAATTAAAGTTCACCAAGTTTGGTGCCAGTGCTAGGTTAAATACTGTACAATAGCAATTATATATTATGCAGAAGTAAACTCTAAATGCCATAAAAATTTAGATTTCAAACAGTGGAAAAATAATATTTGTACTTATTCAAAAAACACTGATTATGTTTGCAAAATCAACAGTTTCGTTCGAGGCAAATGTTGAATCATTTGCTTTTCCTTGTTCTACTCTGAGTGTGTACTGAACAGTTAGTACTGTTGCCCAACATAGGAGCAGAGAGGAGGGTTGTAAGCAAGGCTATCAGGCATAAACAAGAAAATCAGAAGAGAAAGAATACTGGCCACCAGCCTACTTTGGTCTTGACTTCCGTCGCTGATGAGCTCTCAGACCTGATCATTTCCAACTTCAGGAGCAACCACCAAGGACTTGCAGCCATAAGCACTAAGGATAGAACATGAGCTTCATGAATGAATGCAGCAAACTTTGGTTTTAAATTTAAAATTTTTGATTTTTTCAGTCTTTTAAAACTTCCATCCCTACAAAATTTGAATCCCCAACAAAATATATTCAGTTCCAATTCTTCCCATAATGTCTTATACCAATAATGTTTTACACCCTGAACTAAAAAGAAACTAACTGCACTGACAAAATAATCCTGCCTTATGATTCCAAAGTATCACATAAGAATTGAAGGAAACCAAGAGGTAAGTGATACGTAGCATATCAGCTTTTGAGGAGGCTTGTTATAATCAATCTAAGCATAAGGCATAGTACACCATTTACTCTGGGGCTAGTAAGTGACCTGGAGTAGACCAATTTCTCTGTGTACTTGTCATCACAGAAGCCACTTTCCAAAACACTAAATATACAGAAGACCAAAGCAAGTACTAACTCAGGAAGGCTTTTCTAGAGTAGAGGCTACAATTCGGAAAGAATAGGTCATTAAATTTAAATATGTTTAAGTATTGTTTCTATTGCAGCTATGAATCCTGGAAATAAAGAAAACTTGGGCACTCAGTAAGAAAGCACTTGTAGCACATATTGGGTGGGGGCAGAAAGAAGATGGCTTAAACGCTTGGTGGAAAACCTAAGCCTGGGAAGAATCAAGGAAATTGATTGTGTCTGCTTACAAAATAATCAGAAAAAACATTATTATTGCTAATATCACAATTAATGTCACTGAACAATCAAAAGCTCATATAATTGTTTTCATTTCCTAACAAAAGTGTCTCAACAAAGCCCCAAATATTTGATACGTACTGCGCATTGCAAATTAATTAAATATTACAAAAAATACATACTGTGGTTTGAAATACATTGCAGTTTCTGGGTAGATGATTATGGAGAGATGATTAAAAAGAGGTTTTATTGGTACTACTCTTTATACAGTAAATCCAATTGTAGTAGAGTATCATAAGACTTGTATATAGCAGGCTTAGGCATAGGGTTACACAGCAGTTAGAAACACAAGAACAATTATATTAGGGCAAAACAAATGCTCCATGAAGACCAGCATTCTGTTTTGAACGGTGATCTACATAGTTTTAAAATAAAAATGTAAGAAAAAAAAAGACAAGCAAGTTTCCCTTTGGAATTTCCTCCAAGTTTCTAGTTCTTAAAACCTTGCTGGACTATAGTGTTTACATGGACTATAGCCTAAAGCTATCCATTTTGATGGTGCATACTTTATTTTTGAATGCACTTCTACAGTTACTTGTCAGTGAAATTCATAAAGTAAACATGTTATATATACAAAAAAGTTGTTTTAAAACCTTCTACTTTATTATTTAATAAGAACAGTTTTGTAGGGTGGTGGGTTTGTATGTTTGGTTTTGGTTTTGCTGGTTTGTTTTTTAAGATAATGAGAAAAAGCAAATAATTATTTCCTATTTGCGTTTTCTATCCATCCATGAGTTTAGACCACTAGAATATCCTCTGCTGGCTACCAAGTTCATGGATCCTAACCTATTCACTTTTCTTCTTACGAAAGTCATTTTGTACCTCTGACTGCCATTGGTTTTCTCTTTAAGTATTTGTTTTGTTGTGGTAAGAACTTCAAGCAATTTCCAAGGACTGTGTGCCTAGTAGGTCTCTATGGTAACAACTTTATGTGTTCTATTTCATTCCCTTCATTTTCTAAGACACCCTCACATTATTTGCCAAGTAGACTAATTATGACCATTTATCAGATGCTTTTGGATAATTATCTACAAAGACTGAAGTATGTGTTCAAAGTCTTCTAAAAGCAACTATACAAGCAATAACACACAGTGTTTTTCTCCTCTTTGTGCACCCCTCATGAGACTCTAGTGAAGTATGGAATTATGAATGTGGTTTTAGTGGTCAAGAGCATTTTTGAACTATCAGACTTTTTGACTGACAACATAATATGCTATTAAATTCCTGAACTGAGGATAATTTGTGATTTTTCTCTCAAGATGATTAACCAAACTGTTTTGTAAATATAGGTGTCTTTAATGAGCAGAGAAATCTTCCTGCTAAATAAGCAAGGAAGCATTAGCTATTTTGAAAGTACTTTTAGTAATTGTCTTACCTAATTTAGTAACTGAGCAATATTTTCATTCAATGAAAATAATGCTTCAGAGTTTCAGCTGTTTTCCTATCAGAGAAAAAATGAGTAGTTTAAGAAGTGCAACATCAAAAAAAATTGAAAAAAATATTATTTTATCCCAGTTTACTATTTCAATGTATTAAATAGAAACTAACCTTCAGCTATTTAAAAGCTTTAAACAAGAGTACTTACAGTACGTTAGAAGGACAATAAGCAACTATCTGTTTTCCTATCTGTGTGGGTAAACAGAAGTCCAACGAAGAATAGGTTTAAAACTAAGAAAGTTAAAGGCAGGTCATGAAACAACTCTGTCACCTCTGTTCTCTCACAGGAATTCAAAGCAAATAATAACCCTACACATATTGTAGAGGAAACAGTACTTACGTCTGAATCTAACTAAATAAAAAATATCAGACCTAAGAATCAAGCTTTCTTGGTACTGCAAGAATGAACAACAGAAGATGATGTATTTTTTAAATTATTATTATTTAATCAAGGTTGAACAAAATGTAAAGCAAAAAGCTAGATTAAGCATGGTGGCAAAGTGTAGAAAACTGAACAGTGCTGAGCTTTGATCTTGAAGAAGTAAAGAATTTATGGGCTTGGTTTCCCTGATCTATATTGTGCAGTTTTGCAGACTGTCTCCTTTCCTTATCAGCATTTCTTTGCTATAATTTTACAATACAGATTCACTGCACTTCCTTTTTCCTAGAAGCGGGAGTTCAGATTCAAATTTCAATCACCAACTCTTTTGAAAAGAAGCTTAGATATATCATTGACAGCTATATTCTGCAAATTCTCATTGTATACTATGCCATCATCACTCTTTGTGACATGTCTGATTATAGTAATAACAAATAGCTTCCATAAAAATGCACAGTAATTTGGATAATCTATTCATGCTTAAAAATGATGTAGGGAATGGAAATGCTGTTATCCACTGTATGGGCTACAATGTCTTCAGGTTTTTTGCATGGATTCATTCTTTTTCCTCTTACTCATTTGTCTTCAACAGTAAAACTAGTCTCAAATTTCATAAAAATTCTAATATCAGGTTTTAATTTTTAGAGGTGCTGTAATTTAAAAATCTACTCGTCCTTAAACTTCTAAAGAGCAGAATAGTATAACTTTAAAAAGAATAAAATAATCTACTGATAAAAGTAAAATAAAAAGTAAAATAATTTTTCAAATGTTTCAGACCAGACAGTGGAATATAAGTGCATATTGCCGAAGTCAGAAGCAGAGAAATTCCATTCATCTAAGTGTAACAATCCTCAGAAATTTCCCCAACTGTAAAGAAAAACTATCTCCTGTATATTTTATCACCACACTACTTCCATAATATACTCTGATGTGCAATGAGGACAGTCTAAATTAAGGATATACTCTACATACTTATTTTGGTGTTGCTTTGTGTCTTATTTAATCTTGTTTTTAGTAGAAGACAATAAAAACTTTTAAAATTATACCCTTCCATAATACATTGCACTAAAAATTGTAGAAATAAGGGTGGTGGAAAGTCTGAAAAAATAGCCAATATACTCATGTCTCAATCATGCAGCTACCTGAAAATTTCATTTTAATTTCCCTTCTTGATTTTAATGAAAGCAATCATAAGAGTGAAATCTGAATTGTTTGGAGATCAAAGGAAACTTTGAAATTATCATATCTGTTTCATTTACACAAGAGAAAAGAATGAGAATGCAAAATTTAGTGTCTTCTGAAATTTAATGCAAGTAACAACTGAATGAAGACAAAAAACACCATTGAGGGGATTAGTCTCTTTTCCTTTTTTTGAAGCCAAGGAAAAGAATAATCACTTGAAAATAAAATAACCTTCCAATACATAAGTTGGTTCACTAGAGAAGTAAATATTGTGTTTAACTTTAAGGTATATATAAATATATATATAGTTAGCATGTTTATTGATTTAAAATCTGAAAAACTTTAGCCACTTAGTAAAGCTTGTTTGATAAGCATCAATTAATTTATTTTTTTTTAATTTAATAGAGAAGTGGCTTTGTTGGTTAAAAAAAAACAAACAACCTCCAATCGATATTTATATCTAAAATTTAGTTCAATTATCCTGTTTGATTCAATTTTTTGCTTGAAAAAAAGTTCACTATAATGAGCTTGTCATCTTCTCAATTCTCAGAATAGCTTGAATAAAAACCTAATTAAAATAGTGCCCTGCTTAAAAAAGACCATTTACAATTCATAAAGTGTAGCCTTTTGGGGTGCTGGGCTATAATTAATTTAAATGTACTGTGTGTGAACTTCAGAAAGAATTCCTAGAATAAAGTGCTTTGTTCCAAAACTTTACGTAACATCTGTCATCTGTTTCCTTTAAAAGACCAGACTCTGTGAAATTTATGCATTCCGTTTAATACACTAAGCATTAGCATCTTATCTAAAATTCCTTAAAAAGTTAGTAACTTTTCCAGAATTTTCCAGTATTATATCCAAACAGTTTCCATTCCATGCAATGTCAGTAGTGGTAAAAACGTTGGACATCAAGATCTCACTGCAAATAAATACGGCATTTGCCCTCAATCATAATTATTACCAGGAATGAGCAAGGCATTAAAAATGTAACATAATGGCTTTTCTGATTCTCATAAAGTTAAAAAAACCTAAAACCTATAGAAGTCATATTTTTAAAAACACGGGAACCATGTACAAAGTTTACTTTTATTAATAAAACTTTATTAGTAGCTGTATAAATTTTAAGGTACTATAATGAACTCCTGCTTGTATTTATGCTAGAGGCTTGGTCATTTGAATTCTGCTGGAGATGAGGTAGAGGCAAGCAGGCTCATTCTGTCACATAGAAAGGACACCCAAGCATGTGGTCTGGAAGGGAGTCTTGGCAGGCTCTGGCAGTTCCCTTGATCTTGATGTAGCTAAGAATGAAACAAACAGCGCCGCTCCCCCAGCACCAAGACTAAATTAGCTATCCTGATTATTTACTTGAACAGTTGCTGGTACGCTTTCATCCCAAACTGAAAATCACTGTCCAAACAATTTGTGGACAGGAACAAGCACAAGTCATTAACCTTTTTCAATACACAATTTATAGTGATTTTGATTTGGGATGGCAAGAGAATTTAACAGTATTGTGTGCTGAATGTTACCAGTTAATGTCAGTACCAGAGAATAGTTTAAGAATTGTTTAGTTTACTAGTATATAGAGAGCCAGGAAAAAAACAGAGTATCCTACAGATCTTCCCTTAATTTAGAAACAGATATTGAATTTAATAATGCTATTCATTTCCCTTTTAAGTCACATTTTATTTTTTTATACTATAGGGGTTTTTTTGTATCAACAAAAACTCTTAAATTCTTCACATCACATTGGATGTGTGGACCATTTTTTTTTTTACTTAGGAAAGGTATTCTGTACCTGGCCACTTTCAGTACTGCTATCTCTGCTTATAAATCTCAAGTTGGAGGACTACTTATTTCTTATCTGTAATTAAGATATAGATATAATTGAGATTAGCTAAAATTCACTTAATCACCTCAAGTGTGTCAAGACCTGTAAAGACAAATAATTTTAATTTATTAACTGTCATTCAGGGAAAAGAAAATTGCGAAGTAGAATTTATGAAACAGCCTAGGCTGGGTAAAGAAAAGCATTTCACTCACCCAGACATTCTCACCCAAACACACATGCACCAGTTCCTGTTGCAGGTGACTGACACCTGCTCTAGTGACCACAGCAGTGGGTCAGCCCAGCCCAGCCCAGCCCAGCCTGGGGAGATGTCACTCTCACTCCCACCAGTCTCCAAGTCAGGCTCTGGGCAGGGCTCAGCACGAACATCTTGAGTCCTCAGCTTCTGTGTGTTGCAGGGTGGTATGACAGTATGTGATTCACCAGGCACCAGGAAGGTGATTGACCAAATCTCTCCATCATGGGTTACCTCCTTGCTTGCATTGCCCTGTCATTAACTTTTCATTGTGTTCAATTTCTCAGATTTTCACTAACACCTAGATTTTGTCAAGAGAGAGGAAAAATTTAACAGAAAAAAGCTTTACCTTTTGGCCTATTTTTATCTTTTCCAATGATTATTGTTTTTTTTCTTACTTATTACAATAATAACAGACAGACTGAAAATAGGATGAATAGCATGAAAATCATTGTAGAATATTTGGTTTAAGATTTGTTTTATTTGGAAACAGTCTTTCCAAAGCTTTTGAATATGTCTTTCAAAAAACAGCCTGGCTCTTGAGTGCTTTTCTTTCCATCCACTAAGCATGAAAGCTTGCTTGACGTTTCTTTTAAAAACTATGAATCAGAGTATTGCTCAGAAGTGAAAAGCAACTCTTTCCAGAGGAACTTTAATTCATAGAATTTTGGTAGATTAGATTTTTCCGTATCATTTACATTTGATGTAATTAACTGTTAGATAGTTACATGCAGCTAAGTAGAGATTATATCTGGAAAACCTTTTGTAAGGCAAGAGAAAAATCCAAAATATTTCTATTATCTATTTAGATGTAATATAAATATAATGAACTTTAGTAAGGGACAGAGAAGGGAAGAAAGACACAACTGATATACACCATTGTTCCTTGCATACTAACTCTTTTACACTCAAAATCTCGTTATGGACAAGAAGTGGAACAGACCTCATATATGAACTCAAGAATTTTGATTTAAATGAAGTGTAACTGACATATAATAAATTTTGTAATAGTAGTCCAGTTATGGTGATACTACAAAGGGCATGTGGGAAGAGAGAGTGAATATTCCTCTAAGGATATGAGATCAAGGGCAGTTTAAATGCAAAAAAGTGATAATAAGAAAAGGAGGAAGTCATAAATGAGAACGTATGGGGACACAAATCTTACTGACCAAGGATAAGTGAGGCAGTAATAGGCACTAAGAAGAACCAATCCTGCTCAGTCACACTAGCTGAATTGCATGTGGAATTAGGGAACAATTATTTCAGTAAGATTAACTGATGGAGTGCCTTGTCAAATGGGATACTGCAGAAAAGGGGGAAGTCATAACCAAAATATACAGACACAAAACTGGCAATCAAACATGATGGAGACAAACACAAGAAACTAACATCCTCAGTCACATGAATCGATGGGCCATCAAGGTACTACAGGCCAATTGGGACTTTGCAACTAATAAGGAGGGTCCAGGGTATTGGAAGTTGTCAGTGTGGCTGTGCTAGCTGATGAGACAACATGCAAGGCAAGGCAGTCCATGGGATAAAGATAGAAAATGTTATAAAAAAGGGCTGGTCTCATGTAAAACATGAACAGTCAGTACACCTGTCTGGCTGAGCTCTCTGCCTGATCACTGCAGTCTACCCTGTCTTCTTCTATAATTTTTTAACACTTTCTCTACGTAATCTCACCCTGTATCCCATGTGTCACTGTTGCAAGGACTCCGTCCCAGCTGCTGGCCTAGTCAGCTAGTAGATTTGGAGCTAGCTGTTAGAGTCAGACTAAGAATATAGGTGTCCCCAGTTTGTGGTGCCAGCAACTGGAGTGAGCAGGGGTCTCAGCTGTAAGCAGACACAGGCACTCAGTGTTTAGGAAAGGTGATCAGCGAGGACAAAATGGACAATAGGAAGAAAAGTTTATAAAAGGTCATGTGTAGAATGGGTTCCATCAGTGCACTTGTCTGTCTGGGATCCAAGTGGTGAGGATCTACATCGGTGCTCAGGAGAACTACAAATTTGTGTGTGCTTGTGAAGCTAGAGATGTAGTATGTGTGCTGTACTAGTGACCTCCTACCTCTGCCAGCCCAAGAGTAGGAGAGAATGTGGCTGTCTGAGCTTCTGTCTGATGCAGAGAAAGGCTAAGAGAGTTGGAGTTACTCAGCCTGGAGCAGAGAATGTTTTGGGAAGAACTTATTTCATCTCTATTGATAGGACAATACTCTCAGGCATGTGACTATGGGGATGGTCCTGTGCAGGACCAGGAGTTGGACTGGATGATCCTTGTGGGTCCCTTCTAACTTGGCATATTCTGTGATTCTATTAAATACTTAAAAGGGGTTTGTAAGAAAGATGGAGATAGACTTTTTAGTAAGACATGCAGTGACAGGACAAGGAGGAAGGGTTTTAAGCTTAAAGAGGCTAGGTTGAGAAAGGACATAAGGAGGAAAATTTTATATGTTGAGGGTGGTGAAACACTGGAACAGGTTGCCCAGATAAGTTGTGGATGCCCCATCACTGGAAGTGTTCAAAGTCAGAGTGGATGGGGCTTTGAGCACCCTGATCTAGTGAAAGATATCTTTGCCTATTTAATGGGGTTTGAACTGGGTGATCTTTAAAGCCTCTTCCAACCCAAATAATTTTATGAGTCCATGCACTAACTTCATTGCCGCTATATTAACAAATATCACGGCAGAAAAAGAGCAACAAAACCTTGAAAATTCAACCAGTCCTACATTTTAATAAACCAACTGTGAGATCTAACGTATCCTAAGCACTACTGATATCAAGCTTGCTTCTTTAAAAAGCAATTGCTCTGTAACTTACAGTGGAGGCGACTTGGTAAGTACATTAATAGATAAGTGTAGAGTCATTAAGCCAAACCATGAGTCCCACAATTATTTATTAGTATGATCTTGATTAAAGTTGAAACAAAAATATTTATTTGTAGTTTACATAAATTAATACATCTCCTGATGAAATAAATTGCTAGTCATGAAGATTTGGTGATTATTTTGCTATTTCTCTAATTTTGTAAGAGGTATCTTGACAATAATAAGTCTCAGAATCCTTGCATACAAGATCTCATTAATAGAATAGAAAGATAATATTATCTGAACAATTACAAGCAAAAGTTAATTTGCTTGGGTTTTTGTTTTGGGTTTTTTTTGTAAAATTTGGTGAGGTACAATGGCTCTTGACTGGGAAAAAAACCCCTCCAAGACCTCTAAAATATTCAACCAGGAAAAGGATTTGTGTAAGTTGTAAGAAGTAGAAATTGTAGAAACAAAACCCAACTTCCTATATTTTATCTGTATTTCAGAAAGTTCACTATTTATGAAAATGATGGTGTAATAATTCCTTTCATAATGGCTTTTGGCTCTGTATTGGTTTGTGAATCAACATTTTGTCAGAATCTAAACATATGAGTAATTTTCTAATGAGAACTGTCTCCTTAAATAGAATAAATTTGCCACAGATGTAACTTCTCTTTAAGTAGGGCAGAAGCAGGTAAAAGTGAATTCAGACCCTTTTCTGTCTCCTCTAATATCATATATGCTAAGTATGTAGTATGAAAGGATTGAGGATCTGTGTTATCAAAATTAGCATTTCACAAAAGATAAAAGTTCTTATATAAGTAGAAGCTTACAAAAACCACCTCCAACCACCACAACTATTTAACATACAGTCATAAGGAGTACGCATTGACAAACAGATCTGAAGTACTCCATGCATTTTTAAGCTTTTCAAAATTTCCTACCACCTTTGTAATGCAAATCTGTATCATGTGATCTATTCAGCATTGGTGAGGCTGCACGTAGAGTACTGGGGTCCACTTCTGGGCTTTCCAGCACAAAAGAGATATGGCCTTAGTGGAGAGAGTCCAGCCCAGAGCCACAAAGATGATTAAGGAACAGGAGCATCTGTCACATGAAGGGAGGCTGAGACCTAGGACTGTTCAGTCTGAAGGAGATAAGAGAAGGCTTATGGGAGATCTGTATAAACACTAAACACTTATGGACAAGGAAGCCCAACTGTTTTCAGCGGTGCCCATTGACAGGACAAGAGGCAATGTGCAGAAGTTTAAACAGTTGAAATTTCATCTGAACTCAAGAGAATATTTTTTTACTATGAGGGTGCTTAAATACAAGTGTTAAAAGTTACCCAGAGAGGTTGTGGACTCTCTATTCTTTGAAATAGTAAAAACCCACTGGACATGATCCTGAGCAATATTCCGTAGCGGACTCTACTCAAACAGAGGATGGGAGTAAATGTTCTCCAGAGGTCCCTTTTGTGTTGCTGTGTGATTATGTGATCTCTCTATGGGAATTAAATTACAATAGAGGTTTTGATGAAGTAACTAACATAAGTGAGAGCAGAGAGAAATCAGAGACAAATGATAGTAAAATCATACACCTCTTAGCTCCTAGGTAAAAAAATCCCACAAATAACTCTCTTATTCTTTGTATTGGACTAATAAGGGTTTGATACAATGAAAAAGATATTGTAACCCTCTGACAATGATAAATTGGTAATTGTTGTTTAAAAAAACCCCACACCTATAAAGCTGTTTATAAGTAATCGGTATTAAAGATACAAAACAATTCCTATGAGAAGTCTACAGTGTAAAAATGATGCAGAAATTCTCTAAACAAAGGCAGCTTATGAATTTCTGACACTGTATAAAAGATATAGGCAGCCTGTACATTCACTTAGGGTGTAATTCCCTCTGTGAAACGCCATCAGAAACCTATAAAGCATTTAGGTCCCAATTACAGTCTATTTGAAGTGTTTAAATGGGACTTCAAGGCTGTCTGTGCATCAATCTGATGATCTTTGCCAGAACACAGGGCCTGATCAACAGGCTGACTTATATATACTTCTGTACCCAGCCAAGTGATTTAATGGGGCTCAGCATAGATCCAGAGACATACATTACAGATGCAGCAGCCTGAGTGAATCAGGGATATATTCTTCTGAAAAAGTAAAATTCTCATAGACTCATCATTCCTGAAATTCTGGATAGACTTCTAATGGAGACCATATTTTCCTGAATTCATTATAAAGGTAACAATAAAAATCTGTCACTTATTGATTTCAATAGGTAGCATAATCTATATTTATATAACATGGCAAATATTTCTGACAGTCAAATGGTATTCTTTTTATTAAGAAAAATACTCACATTTCCCAGCTGTGTTAGATACCATATCTCGGTTTTGGAACAAAAAATATTAAATATTCTTACCTTAACATCACAGAATAATTAGAAATTCTTCCTGAAGAATTCTTCCCAAGAATATGTGGGAAAGCAAAGAAGCAGGAAAATTTCCTTTTCTGTACTTTTTGCTTTGGGTTTGTTTGTTTCTTTGTTTTTAATTAAATATAGTTTGGGGATTTTATCTGTATTTTTATTGTGCCGCAATTATTCTTCCTTTCTGTGTGGAATTTCTGTGAAGAACCACTCTTCACCCAAATAAAGTTCAGGAACAATTGATGCTAAATGTAAAAAGCAATGCTAATACATTTCCCCTCCACCACTAGCACCCCAAAGGTCATTAAAATGGAAGAGAAGAGAGGGTTATTTTCTATTCCAGGCAATAGACTGGAGGTAATGAGGCCATCTCATTTCTATATGCAATGGATTGTTTAGGAAATGATTCAGCCTTCATGAAGAGGAAAAGCAGTCCCCTGAGGAAGTATAAGCTTGCATACGTGATACAGCTTAAGGGGCGGGACGGGGCATTAGTGACATGGTTTTAATGATGGACTTGGCAGTATTAGGTTAACAGTTAGGTCTGATGATCTGAAAGATCTTTTTCAACCTTAATTATTTGATAATTCTTTAATTCTGTATGCCATATGAGTTCACAGGTCTGTGTATCTGTCTACTGCACATATGCAGTTTAAAAGACTTAAGTTGTGACTCGGAGAGAAGTGTTAGTCTTCTCTTCATTACTGATTTATTGCAGGGTCAAATTCTAAAGTGAAATATTTCGATATTGGATATATATCTAGAACTAAATTGGTAGATCAAAGTACAAATATCTCAAAATTTTGATATCTAGAAAGTGAAAGCAGGTGAAGTAAGCACTCAACACTCCAGACAGAAGGGATGCCATCCAGAGGGACCGTGACAGGCTTGAAAGGTGGGTCTGTGTGAACATCATAAGGTTGTTAAGGCCAGGTGCAAGGTCTGCATATGGGTCAGAGCAATCCCAAGCACAAACACAGGCTGAGCGGAGAAGTTATTGAGAGGAACCCCGAGGAGAAGGACTTGGGGACATTGGTGGATGAGAAGCTTAACATAGAATCATAGAATGTTAAGGGGTTGGAATTGACCTAAAAGCTCATCTAGTCTCAAACACCTTGTGTCATGGACAGGGATACCTCCCACCAGACCAGGTTGCTCAAGGCCTTATTTAACCTCTCTTTGAACATTGCTGGGGTTGGGACTTCTACAACCTCCCTGGGCAACCTGTTGCAGTCTCACCACCCTCACAGTAAAAAATTTCTTCCTAATATCTAACCTAAATTTCCCCTCTTTCCATTTGTACAAAGTACTCCTTGTCATGGCACTGCAGGCCTCCTTCAGGTACTTGAAGGTTAATGTAGGGTCTCCATGCAACCTTTTCTTCTCCAGGCTGAACAGCCCCAACTTTCTCAGCCTGAACCTGACCCATTATGTGCACCTGAAGACCAGAAAGCCAACTGTATTGTGGGCTGCATCAAAAGAAGCATGGCTAGTAGGTTGAGGGGGATGATTCTGCTCATCTACTCTGCTACTTTGAGACTCCAACTGGAGCGCTGCATCCAGCTCTGGGGTCCAAAAAATAACAAACATGGACCTTTTGGAGTGAGTCCTGAGGAGGGCCATGAAGATGATCAGAGGAATGGAACACCTCTCCTTTGGAGATAGGTTGAGAGAGTTGGGGTTATTCAGACTAGAGAAGAGAAGGGTCCAGGACACCTCCTAGCAGCCTTCCAGTACATAAAGGTGGCCTACAAGAAGGATGGAGAGAGACTTTTTGCAGGGACTTGTAGTGATAGGACAAAGGGCAGTGGCTTCAAACTGAAAGAGAGTGGGTTTAGATTATGTATTAGGGAGAAATCTTTTACTGTGGGGGTGATAGGATAGTGGAACAGGTTGCCCAGAGAAGCTGTGGATACCCCATCCCTGGTAGTGTTCAAGGCCAGATTGGATGGGACTTTGAGCAACCTGGTCTAGTGGAAAGTGTTCCTGCTCATGGCAAGGAGACTGGAACTAGATGATCTTTAAGGTCCCTTGCACCTCAAACCATTCTGTGATTCTAATGACCTTCAATTTAAATATCCACAGAACAGAAGTAACTGCTTGCCTTTTCCTGTCCTCTTCATTTTTCAAGCACACATACATGCAAATAAATGTAGCATAAATTTTCTGCATCTGTGTATAAGATCAATATGCAATTAATTAAAGAATCATTATGCAATATTTTTGCATCAAATTAAGGTACGGATGTCCCTTAGAAGAAAAACAGAAATTCAGCATTGTGTGCTGTGTTTACCAGGACTGTGTTTCTGTTGGATAACTTGCTTTTCTCTTTTCCCAAATTGTCTTCCCTCTGTAGAACTCTTTTGTCTAACCTCTTGTCCCAGTTTGCAAGGTAGTTCCTCAAGTAAATAACATTTCTTGAGTTTTAAAATTATTTTTCATTGGATCTAGTCAATTCTTCTGCCAGAAATAATTAATTAGGTAATTTTACTAAATCCATTACAAAGCACCAACAAATTTTCCAGTTCTCATTATTTCAGAAAAAAAAAACCAACAAAACCAAAAGATGTCAAAACACATCTGTTCACTTCTCTATTCAGTTTGGCAACATCTGGCTCAGCAAAATAGCTCTTCAGACACTGGTGAATGCACTGTGTATGAGGTCTGTTTAGTTGCCTGAGCACAGGTAAGTATCTAAGTGAGGTGTCACAGCCGGCTTTAGGTCTGCCTCACAAAGACAGGGTCATTTATGCCGGGTAACGTAACTGCTAGATCTAGCTGAATGTCTCAGATATGCTCAGGTTCTCAAATCGCAGTAGGTGCATCTGTTCTGAATCAGTTGGACAACTGATCTGAATCCTGTGCTCATGCATGCATGTAAATGTACATGTATATAGCCTGTATCTGAACTTCTGAACTGTAGACCCCTAAATTCAGTTGGATGACTCTAGAGTTTAATTCCAGATAAAATTTTCTTGTAAAACTACAATGCCTAAACTCTCAGTTTACCTATGAAATTTGCATCAATCATATGTAAAACCAGATTAAATGATGGCACATCCTAGATGTAGCCCAAAGCTGTTAGGAAGAAGTGCGATAATGATATCTGGAAAAAAGTTAAAATGCTTTGTAACATTAATGTTGTGTGGTTCTAAAAGAATCTTAAAATCCAATTTTATACTTCAGTGGGAATAAGTCAAGTCCTAATTTGGTCCTAGTTCATTAGATTCCGCAGTTCGTTAGAAGTATGTTTCCTTGACATAGGAGCTACTTATTCTAAGCTCTTTTCTTAGTCACTGGCAAGAAATAGATATTTGTTCAAATATAAGTATCTAAAATAGGTCAGTTGAATCAGACCCTCTTAGTGCCTGTGTTGTCCATTGATTATATGAGAGTTTTACATGACTGTAAAGATAAAGATTCTATGTTGTGGACATCTATTAGGTGCAATTAATTCACCCTGCCAATTTATATTTATTTGATGAGAATAATATTTCACTAAAAACCTGAGTTCTATAAGCAGAAAAGGTCTATGGCAGATTTTGGAACATTTAGGATGTCCCCCCAAGTTCCTTAACATGATCATCTCTCTCCATGAGGATCAGTATGGCCAAGTCAGATATGGTGATGCACTTTCTGAACCCTTTCTGATAACCAGTGGTGTGAAACAAGGTTGCGTTCTTGCACCAACCCTATTCACAGTCTTTTTCAGGCTGATGCTCCAAAGGGCCACGGCAGACCTCGATGATCAGGACAGTATCTACATTCAGTATCGTACTGATGGAAGCCTATTCAACCTAAGGCGACTGAAGGTCCACACTAAGACCTTAAACCATCTTGTCTGGGAGCTGCTTTATGCTGATGACGACGCCCTCATCACCCACACAGAAGCCGCTCTGCAGCGTTTAACATCCTACTTTGCAGGTGCTGCTGAGCTTTTTGGGCTGGAAGTCAGCTTAAAGAAGACAGAAGTTGTCCATCAGCCTGCACCTCCGGAAGTCCTCCATCATCCCCATATCACCATTGGCGAATCAGAGCTCAAATCAGTCCTGCAGTTTAATTACCTGGGTAGCCTCATCTCCTCAGATGGTAAGATTGATGGGGAGATAGACAACAGGTTAGCAAAGGCATATAGTGCTTTCGGAAAACTCCATAAAAGAGTTCGGCGAAATAAACACCTGAAGAAAAGTACAAAGATCAGTGTTTACAGAGCTGTTGTGCTGTCTACTCTTTTATATGGATCCAAATCATGGGTCATCATCACTAACCTGTGACTCTTAGAATGCTTCCATCAACGCTGTCTCCGTACAATCCTAAACATCCACTGGTCAGATTATATGACTAATACGTCTTCTAGAACAAGCAGCAGTCACAAGTATTGAGGCCATGTTGCTGAGAACACAGCTGCGTTGGGTAGAACACGTCTCAAGGATTAAGGACCACCGCCTCCCTAAGATCCTGCTCTATGGTGAATTTACCACTGGCTGCTGCAAGAGAGGAGCCCCGAAGAGGAGATACAAGGACTCCCTGAAACAACACCTCAGCCTTGGCCATATTGATCACCATAACTGGTCTACTCTGGCCTCCAATTGGGAGGTCTGGAGGCACACTATCTATGATGTTGCTGCTTCCTTTGAGAAAGCACGCAGGATCACTCTTGAGGAGAAAAGACAATGCAGAAAGAATCATGTCTTGCTGATACCACCTAAGGAGTCTTTCTGCTGTGCCTTTTGCAACTGGACTTGTCTATCTCTTTAGCCACCAGTGCACTTGTACCAAATGTGGGTAGAGCTCTCCCCAAATCTTCGTTCACAAAACCTAGTCATGATGAAGAACCTGAGTTAATCTTTTTCCTTTAGAAACTCAAAAGAAATGGAAATCTTCTTGAGAATTTTTGGTTCAACATAGCAATAAATGAAGAGGCTTTTTAAATAAAACTGAAGGGAAATATTTTGATGTATGAATGAAATTCTACCTCCCAATGCCAGACCCTGCTAAAAGGTGTTAATTTGGGGGGGGGAATAAGAGAAGCTTCATTCCAACAGTCCAGCAATCTATGGAATTGTGTTTAATTACTTTTGATATGATTCTAATGATCTACGATAAAAATTTGTTCTTTGGTGATACTAATATGAGTTGATGTGTAACTCAACAAGCAGCTCTGGTGCCAATATAATGCACAGAGGAGCAGTCTAGCATGTGCATTTTGGGGGGGTCCCAAACTGGTGAAAACTTAGATGAGCAGAGAGAGCTGTCTGGAGCCTGAAGCTTGCAAAACAGTGGCTGATGGAACTTGTCAGGGACAGGAGCGGTGGTGGCAAACGCCCCAGCCCTCAATAAAAGAGGCCTCTGGGTATCCCTACTGGTACTTTCAGGAGCACTGAGAACAGAATGGGCAACTGGAACATGGAACATCAGCAGGGGCATGGAACGGCAGTTCACATAGAAGAAACTGGCACAAGAAGGATGTGCAGGAAGAGGACTGTAGCTTTGCCAGCTCAACCAGGGAGCAGTGGCATACAACTGCCAGAAGGCCATGTCAGGCACAGTTGCCCAGACAGAGCTCACCTGGAAACATGTTGCCACTCTGGTATCAGATGCAGGGTGTGCTCTGCTCTTACACCAGTACCTGATGGCAGCAGCTTGAGAGATGTGCCCAAGTACAGGAATTCCTCTGCTTAGTGACAGAGCTTTGGAAGAAGGAGTGTAGTTTGAGAAGCCCCAGGGAGTATGAGGGAGAGATTGAAACTGCACTGGGATACAACTGGAATCACACTCTACCTTTCTTAGGGCAGGTCTAACAGGCAGACAGGAAACATAATATGAAGGATTCCCTATCCTCTCCCCACCTGGCTGAATGTGGAGACTTAAAGGCGTAGGGGGCAATGGGGAGAAGTTCCTACCTGGCACATCAGGTGTGTCTCCTCTGTACTGTCCCACCTTCCCAGATGCCCTGGCAAGTGGAACCAATGACTAAGGCTATGGTTCATCACGGTTGGAGGCATCTCCAAGGTTAAGTCAGTCCAGGCCCTATGTCAAAAATGCTTTCATAAAGCAAAAAATATGGTTCATTGTCATAGGAGACTGTCTTCTAAGGCCAGTTACATGCAGCCCAGACACATATCTTACAGAAGTTAAACATATGAAGAGAAAGCTTCCTGGACTGGTACAGCCTCCAGATTATTAGTTTTTCAGGTAGGCAAAAACGATGAAGTAACAACAAGTCCAAGGGCAATGAGTTTATGAAAGGCAGGCCCTGCTTGACTAATCTGATCTCATTCTATGAGGAATGACCCCCTCAGAGGATGAATGAAAGACTATAGGTGTGGTTTACCTGAACTTTAGTAAAACCTTTGACACTGATTCCCACAGTATTCTCCTGGAAAAACTGGCTTCTCATGGCTTGGATGTGTGTACTCTTCAGTAGCAGAAAATCTTCCTGGATGGCTGTCCCAGAGAGTGGTGTTGAGAAGAGTCTCATCCAGCTGGCAACCCGTCACAACAATCCCACACAACAATACAGGCTTGGGAAGAGCGACTGGAAGGATGCCCATCAGTAAAGAACCTGGGGGTGCTGTTTGACTGCCATTAAACATGAGCCAGCAGTGTGTCCAGGTGACTAAGAAGGCCAAGGGCATCCTGGCTTGTATGTGAAACAGTGTGACCAGAAGGACCAAGGCAGTGATTGTTCCCCTGTACTCAGCACTGGTGAACCTGCACCTCGAATCCTGTGTTTGATTTTGGGCCCCTCGCTACAAGAAAGACATCGAGGTGCTCGAGCATGCCCAGAGGAAAGCAAGGAAGGTGGAGATGAGTCCAGAACACAAGTCTTATGAAGAGTAGTTGATGGAACTGGCAGTATTTAATCTGGAGACAAGGAGGCTTAGGGCAGAGAGATCTTATCGTTTTCTGTAACTACATGAAAGGAGGTTGTGAAAAGGTGAGTGCTGGTCTCTTTTCCCAAGTAACAAGTGATAGGGTGAGAAGAAATGGTCTCAAGTTGCACCAGGGGAGATTTAGATTGGATATTTGGAAAAATTTCTTCATAGGAACAGGTTTCCTAGGAAAGTGGTTGACTCCTCATCCCTGAAGTTATTTAAAAGATGTGTAGATGTGGGGTGAACTTGCCACTGGCTGCCGCAAGAAAGGAGCCCCAAAGAAAAGATACAAGGACTCCCTGAAGCAACAACTCAGCCTCGGGCATATTGATCACCATAACTGGTCTACTCTGGCCTCCAATCGGGAGGCCTGGAGACAAACCATTTATAACGCTGCTGATGCTTTTGAGACAGCACGCAGGATCACCCTTGAGGAGAAAAGACAACGCAGAAAGAATCGAGCCTTGCAGATTATACTACCTAAGGAGTCTTTCTGCTGCGTCTTTTGCAACCGGACACGCCTTTCTCGTATTGGCCTTTTTAGCCACCAACGCGCTTGCAAGAAAAGTGGGTAGAGCCCTTCCCAAATCTTCATTTGCGAAGCCTAGCCATGATAATGATGAGATGTGGGGTATGAGATGTTGGAAAGCAGTGCTGCAGAAAGGGACCTGGAGGTTCTGTTTAATGGCAAGCTGAATATGAGTCAGCAGTGCCCTGGCAGCCAGAAGGCCAACTTTGTCCTGGGGGCATCAGGCAAAGCATCATCAGCTGGTGAAGGGAGGGGATTGTCCTGCTCTACTCTGCAGTGGTGCAGCCTCACCTTGAATATTGTGTGCAGTTTTGGGCACTGAAATATAAGAAAGACATTAAACTCTTAGTGAGCTTCCAAAGAAGAGAATGAAGATGGCAAAGGGCCTTGAGGGGAAGCCGTATGAGAAGAGGCTGAGATCACTTGGTGTGTTCAGACTGGAGAAGAGGAGACTGAGGGGAGACCTCATTGCAGTCTACAACTTCCTCGTGAGGGCAAGAGGAGGGGCAGAGACTGATCTCTTCTCTGTGGTGACCAGTGACAGGACCTGAGGGAACGGCCTGAAGTTGTGTCAGGGGAGGTTTAGTTTGGATACTAGAAAAAGGTTTTTCACCCAGAGAGTGATTGGGCACTGGAAGAGTCTCTCCATGCAAATGGTCACAGCACCAAGCCTGAGAGAGTTCAAGAAGCACTGGATTATACTCTCAGGCACATGGTGTGACGCTTGGAAGGGGTCATGTGCAGGGCTGAGGGTTGGACTTGATGATCCTTGTGAATCCCTTCCA
This sequence comes from Neopelma chrysocephalum, assembly GCF_003984885.1. Taxonomy (NCBI): domain Eukaryota; kingdom Metazoa; phylum Chordata; class Aves; order Passeriformes; family Pipridae; genus Neopelma; species Neopelma chrysocephalum. Next base: position 21,657,153 of record NW_020897694.1, on the reverse strand, counting down.
ACTCAACATATTCCATGATTCTGTGAACTTGATAATGGAGTGGAGCTATGAATCTTGGGACCTTGTACATTTCAGTGTCAGCAACTTGAGAGATCTGGGGATCTGGAAGCAACTACTAGGTTGATTGAGTGTCTACAATTTATAATGTGTACAAATATCCGTATATGTATAGATATTCTGTCAGCAGACTTCAACCTTGTTCAGTAGAGAGGAGACAGCTATGAGCCCATCCATGCTTGTATGAATGCTGGGTTTTTTGTCTCTTCTGATCGATGTGGTTAGTCATGTGTATGTATATTGTGTTGTGTATTCATGCATGTGCACTTATCAAGAATTTGTGCTCACCCTTGCCACTGGCTGGACCTGGGGACAAAGAGCAGTTTCATGCTCATCAGGTTACTGGATTCAGCAACCTCTCACACTTGTACTGTTGATGTTGTCAAAACCCATCTTTTTTTATACAACCTTCTTTCCCTTACTACCTCACTTTTGACTGCAGTGAAAAGTGGGGAATATGACAAACCATATGTATGATTCCAGGGTTTATTTATTGTGTGCATCATCAAGATTTCTAAATTAAATCTACAAAAGCAGGTCATGAGTTGAATACTATGTAATTATTTCATCACTTGAGTACAATATCTGACTAGAGAATATAATTTTGTATATTGAAGTGACCCATTATCTTTCAACCCTCCAAAAAAATCATGTGAAAAACCTCACAATATTTTTTCTCATGCTCACAGAATGCTGTTTCTCTCCAGAAATTCCATAAACAGTGAGGCTGTTCAGAGAGCTTACTGCCTCTGGCATGCCCATGTTTGTCATTGGGATCCAGTGAAGTGAACTGGAAGAGGATGAATGAATTGGGCACAGAGATGATGTACTCCTGGTGGGTCCATTCATAGACAGAGCACAGCAGTCAAAAGCATTCTTTTTCAGGCATAGCAAGAAAGAATAAACTTGTTAGGAGTTGGAGGAACATTTTCTCTACATCTTCCCTTAGAATAAACACAGTGACATTTCCATAACAGATAGAAATGGGGAAAGGCATTGCTCATAACAATGCTTTACTACAAGCTCTTATCAGATTATCATGGCTACAAAAAGCAAAGTCTGATTATTCACATCTCTTCAACAAAGGAAGCAAATATCTCCAATGAAGAGTTATCTATCAGCCCTTCTTTTCTTCTAAATTGATGTTTTAAATATTGTCAGAAAGACTGAATAAGTTATCATAATTCTTCTACTGAGCTTCATTTAGAAGATAACCTTCTTATGATTCTAGTATTTTCCCTCTGAGAAGGAGGGAAAGGCTACGTACATCTGTTTGCTAAGGCAACATTTATTTATACTTCATAGCATGAAAAGGATCTTTGACATGATGAGGAATGTTGCTTAGAAGTAAATTACTCTTTATTAATACTAATTAAATCTTCAATGACACTAACCTCAAAACAAAACACTGCTTATAAAGCACTCAGGAAATAATTATAATCTGAAATCTCTGGCTTTCTCAGAATGGAAGATTCAAAAACTTTCATAGGAAGTTGTTACCAGCATCACTTGTTCTTTAACTTTGGCGGTTTCAAGGATTTGGCATATAATTTAATAGAAGAGTGTATTGATTAATTACAATACTAATAGAATTAGTTTGAATATTCCAGGTAATGCACAATTTTTCATAGTATAAAAATGAAAAAAACTCTTCTGGACTAATCATAAGGGCTACTTTTATATGCTCCAAATTTTAGCTGACTTTGTAAAAGAGACAGACAAAGTTTTCTTCAGAGTATTGGAGGCACTTCCAAAAAAGGTGGAGCAGCTTTGATGTCTGAATCATGCACAGAAAGTTGAATTAGCCAGCTCAGTGATGCAGAATAGCTGTACTTTCTCTCCTCTGGTAGACAAGTCTCCTCGGGGTTGAAGCAGGGGGTGTGTAATTGAATCATTTCCTCATTCAGTTCAAATACAGTATGTAGTTCAAATCCAGAATATCTGTTTTGCAATGCATATTGTGATTATATGCATCATAATATAAGTAGTGAAGATTATATTTAAACTCAGAAATTATTTTGCATTGAAAGTAATAACATGAATATTATCAAATTTATCTTTCAAGTCCATTTGAAAGTGTTACTTCAAGAAATGTATAGGTGTGAAGTTTGTTCTCACAAATCCCTGTGAAATGTTTTGAGTTTCAAGACATTTTCCTCTTCTCTTTTCCCTCTCTATATCAGCTTTCCTCTACTTCTGAAGTCTCTATCGATGAAACTGAAAAGTCCTCAAAGCTTTATCTGTCCTGCAGTTTCAACAAACAGTTCTGTTCCTTTAAAGTATATTAGAAGTACAGAAAGTAAAACAAAAGAAAAGGTGCACTATTTAGTCTCTGTTGCAGGAAACTACTTATCCATCCCCCAAACCCATCTTCCCAGATTAATTTGACAGTAGTCAGAGCAGTTATATACTTCCTCTCTGTGCTTTAGTTGACTGTGTTCCAATGCCTAGCAATTTTGCTGCATAGTCTTGAATCAAATTCCTGGGAAAAATTGTTGAGTTGTGAAAAAGATCTGTGACAAAGCACGTAGACTATATACTTGGAAGACAGGAAAAGCAAAATTGCAGAGAAAGGTAAGATTGTTGAGAGTAGAATAACTAGAAGGTCAAGGACTCAAATAATGACAAAAGATAATGACAAAAAATAAATTACATTGAAAGGGAAAAACTAAAAGACCCAAAGGGTAGTCATTCAGGAACATCCAGAATCAAATTGCTTCGGGGATCATCTTTTCCTACGAGACAGCTGTCTAACCAGCAAAGATCTCACTGCGTTGGTGAGCATAATAGTGCTGAACCTTCTAGCTCATTATTCCCAACTTCATGTGTATCCAATAAGTAATTTGTTTTTTATTTTTAATTTTGTATAACTTTATGCTGCCTCTTAGTAAAATTTTCCAAAAAAGGCTCAGAGTAGAATGCTTACAAGGTAAGCAGAAGTCAAAGAATTTTTCATTTTTTATCAAGAGGAAAATGCTAAAGAGGTAACAAAAGTATAAGAAATAAGGAAGCATTTAAAATCAATATGTTTCTGAAATGGCTGAGCTAATGAAGTGCTTTATTAAGGTATAACCAAGAAAAGATAAATTAGAAAGGTACACATAATTCCAAAGCAACAAAGACTTCATGAATATACAGTTTGATAAGAAGCTGTTGAGAGAGTACTCTTTAATGAAGCAGTTACTGGATTATCTGTGTTCCTTCATCTCCAAGACTATCAAGCCACCAACAAGTATTTCTGAGAATCATAGAGAAGTGAAGATAAACTTCTTGTCTTCTGGAGGAGAATCATAGGTAGGGTTTTATCTTCAGTAATTTTATATTAATGTGTACTAGTCTCTGTTACTGATATTTTTCAATGGGTCATAACTGTGGAAAGTAATGCAATGTGTCAGCAATGAGTACGCTTTGTACTTCAACGTGTACCAGCTACAACTGCCCTGTAATCCAGTGTGTACCTGCCATGAGTGCACCTAGGCACAGACTACTTGTATGCTAGCTTGAAGGGTAGAGACTAGTGGGCTAGAATGTGCAAAGGAAAATGAGATTACAAGAAATATCTTGAATAGTTCAAAACTACAATCTTTGATTATTTGGATCTTTAATTCTTGAAGCTGTATGCAAGGAGAGCAAAGCAGTTCCTTTATTGGTTCTCGCTGTACAGAAAACATGGAAAAGCCAGGCTTTGACTATTAAAGACAGTTACAGTCTAGAGTTCAGATTTCTCTGTTAGGATGAGAGTACTTCAGATTCAGGTGTTGCGTGAGGTAAGAACTGGTCTTCAACTGAGGAAAATCCTATCTTTCAGATAATTATCTATCTATCTATATGTATATATAAAAATAGATAAAAATTGAGACAGAAGTACAGTTAATGAGTATTCTTGGCTTAACAACTGTGTCACACTGACTGTTCTGATTATTCTAGTATGTCTAACTTTCTACAGTTCCAGTCTTTACCAGTCCTCGTGTATGCAGCCATAAAATTTTGAAGTATGAATCCAGCAATAAATTCTGATTTAATTCAGGGCATGTAATGGAAAACACTGTAGAACTTAATTATTAATTACGCAGTATCTGTGATATAATATATATGATATATATAATATAATATATAATTATGCTAATTATGCAGTGAGTTAGGCTGTTTTCAACACACTTCCACCTCAGTTAGTATTTATTCTAAAGAAAGAACTGCATATAGCTTAAGAGAGACAAGTGTAGAAAGAGAGGAGGAAAGGAGATTGCATAATGATTAAAGACATGGAATAAAGATCTCAGTTGGTTGGTGAGCATAATAGCACTGAACTTTCTAGCTCATTAGTCACAGCTTCATATGTAGCAAATAAGTATTTTGTTTTTTATTTTTAATTTGTGTATAACTTTGGAAATGTTGGAACATCAGAAAATCAGTGTCTGTAGACAGTCAGTGATGTCACTGTCAGAACCAGGTTCAGAAGTGGCTGGCTTAAAAGTTTCCCATGAATGTCCATTCACATTTTTTTTTTTATCAGGACTCAGGGATTAAAAAAAAAGGAAAAAGAAGTGAAAGAAATAAAATTTTGCAGAACTTCTGTTTGCTGGGCAGGCACAGCTCTTTACAAAATTGAACAGTACCTGTAGTAAAATAAAATGTTAAACATTCATAAAATTAAAAGAAAAATGTGTCAGTCATCAGTTTCTTCCATGGAAGACTATCTAGGCTTAACGATACCTTAAAATAATGTTTGCCATAGTTGAAGTCTAAGTATATTTATTAAATGAAACTGAAGTCCCAGTGATCTTTCAGGGCTACCACAGATGCTGAATGCTGATATCTGCACAGCTGTTGTCAACCCAGCACTACCTGCCTTCATCTTTATTCCAATATGTTCTAAATACGAATTTCTGACACAGTAATGATCACCTAACAGACTTAAAGAAATCTATTCAGTCATTTAATAGAGGAAATCTCACCGGTACATAAAATGTTCCATCTTCTGATTAAACGAGACCATCAGTTTTGTTTCAATGTTTTCTAGAAATACACTAAGTCCACATTCCTAATATAAAACTAAATATTATATACTTCACTGCAGACAAAACTTTTAAAACTCTTGATGCATCTTTCAAATTTTAATAGATTTCTGGTATAAAAATTATTTTGAAAAAAAGCTCAATTAAAAATAAAGAGATTACGTTCCAAATATGAGTAGCAAGTAGTCTGAAAGAGCAAACAGTCATTTTTCTAAAATGTAGGGCCAGACTGTACAGAGTGTAAAATGAGATTTAATCAAACTTTCCTGTAATTACTTTTCTCTGATTTGTTAGTACAGACCTTAATCTGGTTTAGAGCTCAATGTTACCTTCCCTAAGGTAACTTTTTATTATACTGGATACTGGATACCTCAAAACATTAAACAAAATGTTAAATATCAGTTTTATACACAATGCTAGTATTAAACCTGGCATCAAAGGTTACATTATTGACATTATTTTAAATGAATGTTCTGCTTGAAAGACGGATGTTGTGGTGAATTTATAGACTATGTGAAGGTAATGTTATACTAGTATTTAATTTAGAAGTTTTTGTTCCAGTATTTATTTTATATAAAAGTAGAATAAATAAGGTGCAGAAATTATTCTTAACTCAAAGGAATTATCCATAGTTTAAAAATAACTAAATTCAGTGAAACTAGTTTATCTGATCAACTCAGATATAGAAGTACAGTAAAAAAAATAGATGTGGTATATATATTTAAATAAACAAATAAATTATAAATGTTAAAAAAGTTTCAAGTCAGAAGAATATTCCTCATCCATCCTTAAAACTTTACAAAAGGCTTAAATATAATAATGACTAAAACCTGATATTGTGGATGAGTACATATACTCTTCCACTCAGCAGTTTAAGAAATTATTAAAATGCTGACTGTATCATTCCAATCTCCCAGTCAGGCCTGTTTCAGCAAGCACTGAAATCAATTAGGCTACTCCCAAAATTTGCTATGGGTTTAATTGTCTTGAGGTGATGGATCTCTTAGAAGTAGTAGGATTATATGAAGACCTTATGATACCACAATTCCTGCTTTGAATACTAGAAGTCTGCTTCCACAGTGTAAGTCCAATGACAAGGGAAAAAGGAGCAGTGGTTTTGGTATGCCCTGAGGCATTATTACAGCATACTTTAACGGTTCAGTCATTATTACAGCACAGTTTAATGGTTCAGCCATTAAAATCTTTTATCAAAGATCAGCAGAAAAAAAGTGTCCATAACCTCTTCTAGTCTTTCACAGCTAATGAAGTGTAGCATTGTGAATTAATGGTTTTTGATAACATATACTTAATGAAATCTGGACTTGTCATTTCAACCAGGAGTACCAGAAGTGCTATTTCACTATGTCATGATAATATGAATAGGTGCTTGCAACTGGAATTGATGAGCACAAGAGTTCTTTGACAAGGGGTTTGAAATCCAGAATGGATTTCTCATGTATGACAGTCAGTGGCCTGTCTAAAACATTAATACAGTAACATTATTATAACTTTTTTCATACTTTTAAATGACTTAGTAGTTGAAAGTTTACTACTTTTCTCCATAAAAATTTTGCAATTAAGTGTTAAAATCATTAATATTGTGACTGTGGTTTTAGCACTCAGCAATAATCCAACTTATCACCTTTTTATTACCATTTAAACACCACTGTACTGTTCATGGTGATTAAATTAATTCCAAGTATTAAAGAGATGCTTTTCCCACTAAGAGTTATACGTTTAATTTGTCTAAGAGAAACATTGATGGTATTTCCAATCTCAAACAAGGTAAATGCATGAAGGGAAGAGTAACTGTAGCACTCAAAAGCTGTCCTTGCTGGTGTGCTGTTGATGAATTTGTATTATATTTTATAATAGTGAAGCAATGACTTCCACATAAAATTTTCTTCTCGCACGTTTGAGAACTTGAAACATGAGGGCCTTAATTACCTCTTTTTTGGAGAGCTAATTACCACACAGCTGCTTGCTTATTACCCTCTCTGGAACAGGGAAGAGAATAAGGGTAAATGTGAAACAGCTCATGGGTTGAGGTAAAGCCATTTTAAGACGTTAAAGCTAAAGCTCATAATCCAGCAAAGCAAAGCAAGTACTTTGTCATTTGTTCAGCCATTTCCAGGAAAAGCAGGGTTATATCATATGTAACAGGTACTTCAGAAGACAAATGTCTGTGGCAGGATGTCCTACTCCCATAAGACCTAAAATCCAATCAGAGAATGCATACAATGCAAGCCATCTTGCAAGTTCAACTGCGCGCCAGGCTGTTGTCTTGGTGTTGAATTATGCTAAAAGCAGTCTGGTTGACCAGATTTCAAATACACATCTTGCTTTTTGAAGAAGGATTTGACAGATAAGCTGTTAACTGGCCTGTAAATCTGCGACTAGCAGTCAATCACTTTATACTAAGTCCAGTTCCCTCTCATACAGTCCGGTTCTTCTAACATAACCCTGCTTGGAGTGTGTGTGTGGAGATTCCTCCCTTGGATGGGGACGTCCTCCAAGGATATTCCTCGAGGCTGAGAGAAAGATCTCTCCATGAGCATTGATATGGGTGACTTACATCAAATCTCTACTTAACAATTATTTCTTTTTTGCTGGCTTTAATATAATTAATATAATTGCTTCAATATAGTGCACTATACTATCTTATACTATACTACTAGTAGTTTTAGCTTTTACATTGTGTAGTAAATAATACTGATTAAGATCTTTTGTCTGGTCATTTGTAATAATAAATGATTCATTTTATATAAATATTCTCATTTTGCCAATCATTAAAACCTGAGGCACAAAAGTGGTTCAATCACAGCTCTGCAATTCCTTAAATTTAAACCATTGATGTGACACAAGACTAGGATTGGATTCAGCTGCATCTAGACTCCTCTCTGAGAAGAAGTTTAGAAAGCAAAGGAGTCCTTTCTGCACCACGTGACTCAACAGCAGGGCTTTTAAAATAAATTTTGTCTAAGCCTTCCACTCCCATCCGTGACAATGTCTAAGTCCAATTGTTCTCCACTTCATTCTTCTTCCCCCCTAGATTTACTGTTGAGGATGATAACATTCATTTAAGAGCTGGACACAATGATCCTTGTGGGTCCCTTCCAACTCAGAATATTCTCTGTGTGTGGGATTAAATGCCATTGAGATATAGCATAGAATTTAATTCAACTGAACTTGGTCCATTGGGATCAGCTGTCCCAGATGTGCCCCCTCCCAGCTTCCTAGTCAGTCTAAACTTCTTGCTGCTTCACTATGGGGGCAGCATGAGAAACAGAAAAGGCCTTCATATTTATCACGAGTGCTTTAGGTCTCTTAAAACATCATCCTCAAAGGTATTAGCAAAAAGAGCTTTCATATAAATTTGTGAAAGCATGAGTTAACAGAGTTCAGATGCAAGGTTCAGTCAAATACTTACTACAAAGATGAAGCATACAAAGAAAAATCAGATTAGAATAAATTTAGAATTATTTATATGGAGACTGGGAATGCAAAATTATATGGATGCAAAATGATAAGGAAAATCCTCATGTTGAGTCACAAGATTCAGAGAGGACCCACCTTGCCCAGGGTATCAGCCCAGGCCCCATCTTCATCTTTCAGTAACAGTCTGAGTATCACAAACTTGAATTTGTAAGCTCTAAAAGACATGACACTCAGACGGAGATGCTGGTTGTAGCCTGCCGTGGGGCCACTCAACAGGCCTCACTTAGGGAGACTGTTTATTGGATCACAAGGTGATTGACTTTAGTAATTTGAAAATCTCCATCCTAGCCGTAATCCAACACATAATTTCTGGATTTTTTTGTCCAGTAACAATAGTACTGTTCCACTCTGACTTTGATTCAGGCAACTAACGCTCTAAGGCTATGAGGGAAAGACTGATTATCTCTCATCCCCTTCCTTGATCAGGCAACAGAATTTCCTGGTATGGACAACGTTCCTTATAAGTTCAAGGGGAACTTTTCACCCAGGAGCCATTAATAAGGGCCAAGTCCTAAAAAGAATTCTTAAGATCATAGCATGTTTTTTCCTGAGGAAGAAAGAGGGAAAATGAACAATCACAATGTTCCAAGCACCACCAAGCACTGTTCATCAATAACTAAAACATTAGTGTATCATCAACACTGTTTATACCCAAAGCAGACTGTTGTACATGCTACTGTGAAGAAGAGTAACTATCATGGTCAAAATCCCCGATGAAGCACCATGACAAAACTTATTTGATATCCAGGATAACTGCCTTGCATTAGGTAGACATCTTTGAGTAATAAGAACAGAAAAAAGCACAGGTAACCAAAGATCATCTTTTAATTTTATGTGTTTTCACCACTATTTATTATGGACATGAGGTTTATGACACTATCTGAACAAGACTATTACAAGTACATCACAATATGCTGGTTTTTTCCTTTGCATATATTTTCCAGAATAGGTCAGTAATCACCTGCCTTTGTAAAGCACCTGCAACAATTGATAACTCTTGCTCTGTGGAGAATTTTGGAGGATTGGAGAATTTTGCCTTTGCCTACTTCCTAGACCTACATACATGTCACTTTTCACAGGATGTCTGAGGTGGCCATCCATTCACCCCAAATCAAAGTACAAAGGTAAATAAACAATGTTTTAACAGATATATTCAGTACTGGGAAATTTCACATATTCCTTTTTTTTCCATTTTTTAATGTGAATCCTAGTTTAATTAAATCTGTGATTATTTCTTCCATGTTTGCACTACTACAGTATCTGAATTAAAATATTAACCATCTTGCTACAAGAAGGGCAGATTAATAGCTTCTCATGTATTACTAAGATGACAGGTTAACAACTACTTGCATAGCCAACATGAATTCTGCACCAGGCAGTACAGGACAATGCAGAAGTGGAACATTTTCTGGATATTAAGCTCAATTCTTCACTGCATCAACCTCAATTTTCTATGCTTCATTGACAAAATAGGGTCTTCCAGCTGGTAGCATAATGATCTGGACTAGACTAATTTCACATCAAAATTGACTGTAAAACAAGATTTGAATTCTAAAGGTGCAAAAAATTGATTATTTCTTTCTTTTTCTTTCTTTCTTTTCTTTCTTTCTTTTCTTTCTTTTCTTTCTTTTCTTTCTTTTCTTTCTTTTCTTTCTTT